>NC_091145.1:10401286-10715588 GCF_041381155.1 Argopecten irradians | reverse complement strand
TAATTTTCATAATTTTGGAAAATTGAAGTGCTGTTGTGGCTTTTCAGAATTTTAGGTCAGTTGACCCGAAGGGTCAGGATAACCTATAGTCATCATGTACCGTTTGCCGTCGTGTGTCGTGCGTAAACTTTTCATTCAATCTACTTCTTCTCAATAACAGTAGGGCTCAGAGTACTTATATTTGGCCTGTGGCATGCTAGATGAAGGGCTACTAAAGTTGGGAAAATGAATGACCTTAACCTGCACTTTCAAGGTCACAGGGGTCATATAGGCTCAAACATTTGAAGCACTTCTTCTCAATAACCATAAGGCTCAGAGTACTCATATTTGGCCTGTAGTATGCGGGAAAAAAGGGCTATCAGAGCTGTGAAAATTAATGACATTGACCTTCTCTCAAGGTCACAGGAGTCAAATAGGCTAAAATCTTTGAACAATTTCTTCTTAATAACCTTAAGGCGCAGAGTACTCATATTTGATTTGTGGCATGCTGGGATGAAGGGCTACCAAGGGTGTGAAAATGAATGACCTAGACCTTATTTCAAGGTCACAGGGGTCAAATAGGCTAAAATCTTTGAACGACCTCTTCTCAATAACCGCAAGGCTCAGAGTACTCATATTTAGCCTGTGACATGCTAGGATGAAGGGCTATTAAAGTTGTGAAAATGATTGACCTTGACCTACTAATAAGGTCACAGGGGTCAAATAGGCTAAAATCTTTAAACGACCTTATCTCAATAACCATAAGGCTCAGAATACTCATATTTAACCTATGACATGCTAGGATGAAGGGCTATTAAAGTTGTGAAAATGATTGACCTTGACCTAATTTTAAGGTCACAGGGGTCAAATAGGCTGAAATCTTTGAAGCACTTCTTCTCAATAACTGTTAGGCCCAGTATACTCATATTTAGCCTGTAGCATGGGGATGAAGGATTAATAATGGTGTGAAAATGAATAACCTTGACTTAATGTTAAGGTCACAGTGGTCAAATAGGCTAAATTCTTTGAATGACTTCTTCAAACTAGCAGAAAGGCCCAGGGTATTCATATTTAGCCAGTAGCATACTGAGATAAGTTATGAAAACTGTCAAGGTCAAGGTCAACTACTGTATCAAGGTCACAGGGGTCAAATATTTTAAAATTTTGAATTTTGAACTTGGTCTTAAGTTCTGCCAGTGTGATTTAGCTGACACTTGCATGAAATGATCCTGACATGGTCCCAACCAGGTGTTGTTATATCTTATGTTGATCCAAACTCCAAGATGGCCACCACACCCCGCCATCTTCAAAAATATATTTTGAACTGGTCTTAAGTTCTACCAATGTGATTTTGCCTGAAACATGCCTGAAAATGCGATACTGACATTGTCCCAAAAGAGTGTTGTTATTTGTCAGGTTGATTCCAAAACCCGAGATGGCCACCATAGCACCCTATCTTGAAATACACATTTTGTACTTCTTTAAAGTTCTCACCCATGTATTTGGCTGAAATTTGCATGAATATGATTCCTTACATGGTCCAACCAAAGGAATTTTGATTTTTTAATCATGATGCAATAACTATTTAAATTCCCTTACGCCTATTGCCAGGGTAGTCACGTGACCGTTATAGCATTCATGGGTGTTAAATATGAAAAGAAACTCTTGAAACCTTTTGTATTATATTACAGTGTAGATAACTATCACATGCAATATATCAACCCCAGAAATAAGTAGCTGGGTGACAGGACATGTACAACAGGGAAGTGTTAAAGTCTGATTGAAGTTTTATTCTGTATACAGATCACACAAAGATGTTCTACCAGTGCAATATTGATCTCCTGAATTAACTTGATTTATTGATTTATGCGGGCAGACCATGTATAGGTTTCATTAAACTTCTTTTTCTGTATGGTTTTAAATTCTAGTTATCCTGACCTATAGATGGTAATATATATACATTGTACATATTGAACCATATGGCGTTAAGCTGGTACAGTATTTCCATGATGGCTATACTACATAACATGTGATTTAGGGTGTGTCAAACTAGTGTTCAGTCAGAGGTCTAGTAATATTAATATACTTCAATCCTGATAGGGATAGAAATAAATTCTCCCATACCTATGGTACAATGCAAAACATTCTTGTCATCTGAGATTGTATTATGTATGGCTAACCATCCCACACATCATTGTGTGATGTCACAACATTGCTGTTTTCTCAGTAAAATTTGAGCTTAATTTCCAGGAAACATTCTAGTTTTATTTTAAAGGCAAACAGCAGAATTTTCATTAAAAATAAATAACATAATTTTCATAATTTTGGAAAATTGAATTGCTGTTGTGGCTTTTTAGAATTTTTAGTTTAGCTGACCCGAAGGGTCAGGATAACTTATAGTCATCATGCACCGTTCGCCGTCGTGTGCCGTGCGTAAACTTTTTATTCAATCTACTTCTTCTCAATAACAGTAGGGCTCAGATTACTTATATTTGGCCTGTGGCATGCTGGGATGAAGGGCTACTAAAGTTGGGAACATGAATGACCTTAACCTGCACTTTCAAGGTCACAGGGGTCAAATAGGCTCAAACATTTGAAGCACTTCTTCTCAATAACCATAAGGCTCAGAGTACTCATATTTGGCCTGTAGTATGCGGGAAAAAAGGGCTATCAGAGTTGTGAAAATGAATGACCTTGACCTTCTCTCAAGGTCACAGGAGTCAAATAGGCTAAAATCTTTGAACATCTTCTTTTTCTTAATAACCTTAAGGCCCAGAGTACTCATATTTGGTTTGTGGCATGCTGGGATGAAGGGCCATCAAGGTTGTGAAAATGAATGACCTAGACCTTCTTTCAAGGTCACAAGGGGTCAAATAGCCTAATATCTTTGAATGACTTCTCAAGAACCGTTAGGCCCAGAGTACTCATATTTAGCCTGTGGATGCTAGGATGAAGGGCTATTAAAGTTGTGAAATGATTTACCTTGACCTACTTTTAAGGTCACAGGGGTTTAATAGGCTAAAATCTTTGAACTACTTCTTCTCAATAACCGTAAAGGCCAAGTTTACTCATATTTAGCATGTTAGCGATGCGGGGATGAAGGCCTAATAATGTGTGTGAAAATGAATAACCTTGACTTAATTTCAAGGTCACAGTGGTCAAATAGGCTAAATTCTTTGAATGACTTCTTCAAACTAGCTGAAAGGCCCAGGGTATTCATATTTAGCCAGTAGCATGCTGAGATAATTTATGAAAACTGTCAAGGTCAAGGTCAACTACTGTATCAAGGTCACGGGGGTCAAATATTCTAAAATCTTGAATTTTGAACTTCTTCTCAAGTTCTGCCAGTGTGATTTAGCTGACACTTGCATGAAATGATCCTGACATGGTCCCAACCAAGTGTTGAGCTTATATTCATGTCATGGAGCGGCGTCCGTCGTCCCTCGTCCGTCAGTCCGTCCGTCTTTCTGTCAATATTTCCTTTAAATCGGTACTAGTCATTGAGTTCTGCATGGATTGTAACCAAATTTGGCCACAAACATCCTTGGGGAAAGGGGAACAGAACTTGTATGAATTTTGGCTCTGACCCCCCGGGGGCAGAAGGGGCGGGGCCCAATAGGGGAAATAGAGATGAATCCTATAAATCGCTACTTGTCCTAGAGTTCTGCATGAATTTTAACCAAATTTAGCCACAAACATCCTTAGGGGAAGGGGAACAGAACTTGTATAAAATTTTTACTCTGACCCCCCGGGGGCAGGAGGGGCAGGGCCCAATAGGGGAAATAGAGGTGAATCCTATAAATCGCTACTTGTCCTAGAGTTCTGCATGGCTTGTAACCAAATTTGGCCAGAAATATCCATGGGGGAAGGGGAACAGAACTTGTATAAATTTTGACTCTGACCCCCTGGGGGCAGGAGGGGCGGGGCCCAATAGGGGAAATAGAGGTGAATCCTATAAATCGCTACTTGTCCTAGAGTTCTGCATGGCTTGTAACCAAATTTGGCCAGAAACATCCATGGGGGAAGGGGAACAGAACTTGTATAAATTTTGACTCTGACCCCCCGGGGGCAGGAGGGGCGGGGCCCAATAGGGGAAATAGAGGTAAATCCTATGAATCGCTACTTGTCTTTGAGTTGTGCATAGATTTTAACCAAATTTGGCCAGAAACATCCTTGGGGGAAGGGAAATATAGTTTGTATAAATTTTGGCTCTGACACCCGGGGGCAGGAGGGGCAGGGACCAATATGGGAAATAGCGGTAAATCCTATAAATCGCTATTAGTCATATAGTTCTGCTTGGATTTTAACCAAATTTTGGCCCAGAAACATCCTTGGGGTTAACAGAATTCGTATAAAGTTTGGCTCTGACCCCACGGAGCAGAAAGAGTGGGTCCCAATAGGTAAATTAGAGGTAAATATTCAAATTTCTTCAGAAAAGAAACAGTGAACCTGTATTCAGAACATTACTAGGCATTACAAACCAGGTGAGCGATACAGGCCCTCTGGGCCTCTTGATATATTTTATGTTGATCCAAACTCCAAGATGGCCACCACCCCTGCCATTTTCAAAATATATTTTGAACTTGGTCTTAAGTTCTACCAGTGTGATTTTGCAGGAACTTGCCTGAAATGATACTGACATTGTCCCAAAAAAGTGTTATTTGTCAGGTTGATCCAAAAACCAAGATGGCCACCATAGCCCCCATCTTGAAAACACATTTTGTACTTCTTCTAAAGTTCTACCCATGTAGTTCGGCTGAAATTTGCATGAAATGATCCTTACATGGTCCCGACCAAGTATTTTGATTTTTTAACCATGACACCATATCTAATTAATTTCCTATACGGTTATTGCCAAGGTAGTCAGATGACTGTTAAGGCCCTTGGGCCTCTTGTTTAGTGCAGCTTTCAAAATGGCAGGATATTATACTTGTGAAATTATAATAAAAATGTTGAGGTATGAGACAAGAATACTCAATTATATGTTCATATGAAGAACAGAGATTTTCTACCCATGGAATCACTATATTTATACCTACATATTGTGACCCTTGGGTAGAATATCCCTATCATTCATATCCACGTGTGAAAGAGTCTTATAAGGTATGTGACTAAGGGTTTGGTAATCCTACATTAGGCTCATAAACAGAAGTCTTCCTGAGTACTGACAAGCCGGTTTTTTCCACAAGCTTGAAGATATTCGTGTCTACTGAGAGACCAATGTCTTATTACCATTATTTATGTTTACAAGCACGATACAAAGGATGAAATTGTTAATTATTTAGAACCATTTAAACATCAAATACCAGTTGAGTAATTAAGAGTTGAATTTGATGATTAATTTGCATTAAAAGAATTGGAGGAATGCCTTCAAATATTTTGATAATTGAAGTTAGTTAATGTAATATTGCAAGAAGTGCTAGAAGGATATAGGTAAATTATGTTATCGACTATTGATGAATATAGGGATGGTACAAAAACCCTGGTTTTTTTGTGCAAGTATCTTAACACATACTGAAGTGGAGGTTTGATGCTTTTGTCACACAATGTTATACCTGCTCTTTATTTTATTGGTTGTAGCTGGTGACTGGCTCCAGGGCCCACATGTCTACGCCCTCTACGACAGCTATGGCATGTCCGCTCACGATATTGAGGTACTGTTTGTCGCGGGATTTGGCTCCAGTATGATATTTGGTACCATTGTAGGATCCATTGCAGACAAGTAGTAAGTACATGTGTAAATACTTATTTTTAGTTGTGTAAATTTTATAAGCATGAGCTTATTGTACACCTCCTCCGCAACAAAATTGGAGAGGGTGGAAGGGGGGGGGGGAGTCTGTCTATTGTCCACAATTCTTGTCCAAATAGCTCCTCCTAAGCTCTTGAAAACTTCTTGGTAATATTGATAACCATATTTAGAGGTACAGAATGTAAAAGTGTACATGTTTTAAATCATAGGTCACTAAACAGAGATTTTGTCAAATTATCAATAACTCATTAGCTATTGAATCCATTTAAATTTGGTCAAGAGATGTAGTATGTGGATACACATGATTTGACATATCAAATTGGCATGCATGTTTTAATAATGGTTACCATGGAAACATAAATGAGGCTTCTGATGGCCCGATAAAGCTGAAAATTGCCGTGTAGGGTTTTAAAGGATGACAAATAAAACAGTTACAGTTTTGAAGACATGTCATTTGGTTGCTATGATTACCATTTGAAATTTCAAGATGAACAAAAATGGACAACTCTTCCTTAACTACTAGACCATTTTCAATGAAACTTCACAGTAAAGTTAGGGATTATGAATAGATGTGATTTTTCAATGATAAGTACACTGATGTGTTTTGTTTTACAGCGGTCGCCGTGCCAACTGTATCCTGTATGGAATTCTGTATGGAGGAGCCTGCATAACCAAGGTAAGTCACGGTTCATTAATAACTGAACTCTGAAGAGGTAGATACTAATATGCTGAGACAAACTTTCGCAAATTTACTTTGATTGTGAAATTTGCTAAAGTAAATCATACACAAAAAAGTTTATATATGGAAGGGATACATTTGAGGATAATTGAGGAAATCAAATACACATGTAATCTGTCTTTGCAAATTATAGAGTTATCCCCCTTGTGGGTAGGTATTTATTGTATCGTCATTATTTTATGAGCAAAATTTACGTTTTTTTCATTGAAAAATGTGACAGCTCACCTGGCCCGAAGGGCCGGTGAGCTTATGTCATGGCGCGGCGTCCGTCGTCCGTCGTCCGTCCGTCGTCCGTCCGTCGTCCGTCCGTCCGTCGTCCGTCGTCCGTCCGTCTGTCCGTCAACATTTCCTTTAAATCGCTACTAGTCATAGAGTTCTGCATGGATTGTAACCAAATTTGGCCACAAACATCCTTGGGGGAGGGGGAACAGAACTTGTATAAATTTTGGCTCTGACACCCCGGGGGCAGGAGGGGCGGGGCCCAATAGGGGAAATATAGGTAAATCCTTTAAATCGCTACTTGTCATAGAGTTCTACATGGATTGTAACCAAATTTGGCCACAAACATCCTTGGGGGAAGGGGAACAGAACTTGTATAAATTTTGGCTCTGTCACCCCGGGGGCAGGAGGGGCCGGGCCCAATAGGGGAAATATAGGTAAATCCTTTAAATCGCTACTTGTCATAGAGATCTGAATGGAATGTAATAAAATTTGGCCACAAACATCCTTGGGGGAAGGGGAACAGAACTTGTATAAATTTTGGCTCTGGACCCCCTGGGGGCAGGAGGGGCGGGGCCCAATAGGGGAAATAGAGGTAAATCCTTTAAATCGCTACTAGTCATAGAGTTCTACATGGATTGTAACCAAATTTGGCCACAAACATCCTTGGGGGAAGGGGAACAGAACTTGTATAAATTTTGGCTCTGACCCCCCCGGGGGCAGGAGGGGCGGGGCCCAATAGGGGAAATAGAGGTAAATCCTTTAAATCGCTACTAGTCATAGAGTTCTACATGGATTGTAACTAAATTTTGCAACAAACATCCTTGGGGGAAGGGGAACAGAACTTGTATAAATTTTGGCTCTGACCCCCCCGGGGGCAGGAGGGGCGGGGCCCAATAGGGGAAATAGAGGTAAATTCTTTAAATCGCTACTTGTCATAGAGTTCTACATGGATTGTAACCAAATTTGGCCACAAATATCCTTGGGGGAAGGGGAACAGAACTTGTATAAATTTTGGCTCTGACCCCCCGGGGGCAGGAGGGGCGGGGCCCAATAGGGGAAATAGAGGTAAATCCTTTAAATCGCTACTAGTCATAGAGTTCTAAATGGAATGTAACCAAATTTGGCCACAAACATCCTTTGGGGAAGGGGAACAGAACTTGTATAAATTTTGGCTCTGATCCCCCGGGGGCAGGAGGGGCGGGGCCCAATAGTGGAAATAGAGGTAAATCCTTTAAATCGCTACTAGTCATAGAGTTCTACATGGATTGTAACTAAATTTGGCCACAAACATCCTTGGGGGAAGGGGAACAGAACTTGTATAAATTTTGGCTCTCACCCCCCCGGGGCAGGAGGGGCGGGGCCCAATAGGGGAAATAGAGGTAAATCCTATAAATTGCTACTAGTCGTAGAGTTCTGCATGGATTGTAACCAAATTTGGCCAGAAACATCCTTGGGGGAAGGGGAACAGAACTTGTATAAATTTTGGCTCTGGCCCCCCGGGGCTGGAGGGGTGGGGTCCAATAGGGGAAATAGAGGTAAATCCTTTAATTCGCTACTAGTCATAGAGTTCTGCATGGAATGTAACCAAATTTGGCCAGAAATATCCTTGGGAGAATAAGAACTGAGTTTGTATAAATTTTGGCTCTGGTCCCCGGGGCAGGAGGGGCGGGGCCCAATAGGGGAATTATAGGTAAATTCTATAAATTGCTACTTAATTGTCCTAGAGTTTTGTATGGATTGTAACTAAATTTGGCCACAAACATCCTTGGGGGTAGGAGAACAGAACTTTGGCTCTGACCCTCAGGGGGCAGGAGGGGCGGGGCCCAATAGGGGAAATAGAGGTAAATTCTATCAATCGCTACTTGTCCTAGCGTTCTGCATGGATTGTAACCAAATTTGGCCACAAACATCCTTGGGGAAAGAGGAACAGAACTTGTATAAATTTTGGCTCTGACACCCCGGGGGCAGGAGGGGCGGGGCCCAATAGGGGAAATATAGGTAAATCCTTTAAATCGCTACTTCTCATAGAGTTCTGCATGGATTGTAACCAAATTTGGCCAGAAACATCCTTTGTGGAAGGGGAACAGAACTTGTATAAATTTTGGCTCTGATCCCCTGGGGGTAGGAGAGGTGGGCCCCAATAGGGGAAATAGAGGTCAATCCTTTAAATTGCTACTTCTCATAGAGTTCTGCATGGATTGTAACCAAATTTGGCCAGAAACATCCTTTGTGGAAGGGGAACAGAACTTGTATAAATTTTGGCTCTGATCCCCTGGGGGTAGGAGAGGTGGGCCCCAATAGGGGAAATAGAGGTCAATCCTTTAAATTGCTACTTCTCATAGAGTTCTGCATGGATTGTAACCAAATTTGGCCAGAAACATCCTTTGTGGAAGGGGAACAGAACTTGTATAAATTTTGGCTCTGACCCCCAGGGGGCAGGAGGGGGGGCCCAATAGGGGATTTAGAGGTTAATATTAAAATTCCTTTAGAAAAGAAACAATGAACCTGTATTCAGAAAATTATTTGGCATTACAAACCAGGTGAGCGATACAGGCCCTCTGGGCCTCTTGTTCTAATTGTCGAGTCTTCTGATAATTACTAACAAAAAACCAGGTGAGCGATACAGGCCCTCTGGGCCTCTTGTTTCATTGAAAAATGTGACATGTTGCTCAAGGAATAATGACGTGATAATCTTTACCTACACACAAGGACAGATAAACCTGTAATATGCAAATACCGCATTGCTCAGTCATAATAAAATACATGTTTATTGGATTTACTCACTCTACGTTTTCTGCTGTATTTTGTAGCACTTTAACAACTTCCAAATCCTGATGGTGGGGAGACTATTAGGTGGCGTGGCTACCTCTATCCTGTACAGTGCATTCGAGTCATGGATGGTTTATGAACACCACAAAGTAAGTGATAAATAGAAGAAATGGATGAAGACATATAGGCAAAGAAGAATTTATTTCAAAATTTAACATTGATTCCCCATTCATCTTAGATCTGCTGTTTAATCTTTCAGTCTGATCACATTCAAAATGCCTGCTAATCTGAATACATTGATGTAATCTAGCGGAAAATTTGCAGTTTTGATGCTCTTAACTAATATATATATATTCCAATTGTTCAAAAAAAATTTCAGAAATAATTTTCAAAAATTACCAATCAGTAAAATTTAATTAAGTGGGGATAAAGGTCAAGATCACAGAGTTATTGCTGAACATTTTGTGACAACTTAGAAAGTAATCATACATGTATTGTGTAACATGAAAATAAACGGATATGACAGGAAAAGCTGCAAATTTTATGTCTATTTGGAGACACAAGTGAAAAATTATGTTCTTTTTCTTATTAGTTAGTTATAAATTATATTTATTTAGAACCTTTTTTTTTGTATTTACAGCGTGGCTTCAATCAAGACTCCCTTGGAAACGTATTCAGTCATGCAGTACTAGGGAACTCCTTGGTCGCCATCTTTGCTGGACTGATTGCTCAGTTCTTTGCAGACAGATTTGGATTTGTGTGAGTGTCAGATGTCTTTAAACCTTACACAGGGAACATGGTACAGTATAGATTATTAAAATCCTTCCCTACCTCAGGGGTATCACAAAGAAAGCCCAACCCCTGGGGTAATTCATAAATGTCTAACCCTCGGACCAATATGAATATTTTTCTCCCACATACTAAGTAAAGGAAGAAATGAAGCATTTCACTTAAACACCATGTGTCTAGATCTTACCAGTGTTTCGCTGTGAAATGGTACAGAGCTCCTTTTGTTGTATATCTTACTGTTGTTTCACTGTGAAATGTTTCACAGCTCCTTTTGATGTATCTTACAGTTGTTTCACTGTGAAATTTACAGAGCTCCTTTTGATGTATCTCTTACCGTCCTCACGATAATGACTGTGATCATCATTTTCACCTGGTCTGAAAACTTTGGTGATAAAACCAGCGACATCTCAGCCAGCTTCAGTAACGCCTTCAAGTCCATACGGACAGGTGAGTTATACATCTAGACTGTCTAGTATGTCTTGTATTTTATGTTCCAGATCACAAGATCCTGTGTCTAGACTGAATTAAAATGTGTATCTTATGTTCCAGATCACAAGATTCTGTGTCTAGACTGAATTAAAATGTGTATCTTATGTTCCAGATCACAAGATCCTGTGTCTAGACTGAATTAAAATGTGTATCTTATGTTCCAGATCACAAGATTCTGTGTCTGAGCCTAATGAAGTTGTGTATTTTATGTTCCAGATCAGAGGATCCTGTGTCTAGACTTAATTAAAATGTGTATGTTATGTTCCAGATCACAAGATCCTGTGTCTATGCCTAATGAAGTTGTCTATTTTATATTCCAGATCACAAGATCCTGTGTCTAGTCCTAATTAAGTTTTGTATTTTTTATTCTAGATCACAAGATCCTGCATCTAGGCCTAAATAAATCATTATTTTATGTTCCAGATCACAAGATCCTGTGTATAGGCCGGATTAATTTGTATATTTCATAATCTAAATCACAAGATCCTGTGTCTAGACCTAATCATGTCTTGTATTTTATGTTCCAGATCACAAGATCCTGTGTCTAGACCTAATCATGTCTTGTATTTTATATTCCAGATCACAAAATCCTGTGTCTAGGCCTGATCCAGTCCTTGTTTGAAGGATCCATGTATATATTTGTACTAGAGTGGACCCCCGCCTTGACACCAGAAGTACATGAGCCCGCCTCAGGAACAGTCAGGCATCTATTGTCCTCTGGTGATAACAGTATTCCTCATGGACATATATTTGCTGGATTTATGGTAAGGAAAATCTCCACAAATTCAGTAAAAATAATTGAACATGTCATTTACAAATGTTTAATAAAGTACTGGTAATAAATGCTATGCTAATGTAGAAAATACATTTAAACATTGGTACAATTTTATTTTAGCACAAAAACCACTCAAAATAGAATTTTTACAGTGTACAAATTTATATAATGATACCTAGGTCTACTTATGATTTCAAAAATCTTCTTATTCATTATCTTTTTAAAATTCCTGTCAATTAAACATTGAAGATATATGATATATATATCTAATTGTCACAGGTGCTGGACTTCATGTTTTTTTCTGATAGTTGTTCTGAGCTGGAATTCATATGAAAAGCATACATTGTATTTCAAGTTCAATTCAAATTCAAATTCAAACTCGAATCTTTCTTGCATATTTCATATTCCATATTTGCATATTACAGAGTTATCTGTCTTTGCGGGTAGGTATTGATTGTGATGTCATGTGTTTGCGAGCGTAACGTCATACTTTTTGGAGAAAACAGTGTGAATTTCGTTCACAAAATAACGCGTAACAATCCATACCTACCCACAAGGGAGCTAACTCTGTAATATGCAAAGAGGGAATACATGTATTTAAGTGACATTTCTACTTACAGGTGTCCATCATGATCGGATCATCTTTGTTTAAAGTCCTGTCTAATTATACCAATGTAGAGTCTTTTATGAGGTAAGATACTGAAATAACCACTGATAGGAATTATTAGTGTTTATCTAGGAGCTTGAGCTGCAAGAATATATTTCTCTTTTTATTTTAAAAGAATGTTTTCTTAAAGGGCCTGATACTAAGTCTGTTGCTGGTGTGATAAGATAGTGTGTTTGTTTATAATAAATCCACAAATTTATATGTAGAAGAATGTACAGAAGAATAAACACATTCCTGTCGAGTGCCCCGACCTGGAATCAAACCCAGGTGTGAAAAAATGCAGCTCTATACCAACTGAGCCAAAGAAGCCTAGTCCATCAGCTGAGTGACAGAGACTGTATAAATAGCTTCAAATTACAAACCAGGTTGACCTGCCCCTTTTGCATACACTGACAGAATTAATTTAATTTAGAAATATGTTGAGGAAACTGAATTAATTTAATTGAAAAATTTGTTGAGGAAATGACTTATTAAACTATACTTTTTTTGTTTCTTTCAGATTTGTACTATTTATTGCAGCTATTTCATTATCTACACCAATTATTTTTAAAGGGGTAAGTTGGATAAAAAAATACTTTCTTGATATTTGATTAATGTAATATTTTGAATGGCAGCTTGAAGCAAACCTTAAACGTATATAGCTAGCAGGCATTTATAGTTTTGTCATTTCTTCTCTTTTCAGAACCAGCTATTTGTATTTATAGGATTTTTGGTATTTGAGACATGTGTAGGAATATTCTGGCCCTCGTTAGGTCAAATGAGAGGAAAATATGTACCAGAAGCAAGTGAGTATCTATATAGACCTTTATATTAATTTAAAACAAAATAATGTTAACAAAGAAGGATATATGTGTTAATCAGATTGAAAAAAGGAAAATTTATTTAGAGAACATGGAAAACCTCACCTATGAGTAATTGATGCTTAGATCGGGCAATTCTTCCACTTTACAAGAAAACATTAATATATACCGCAGTCTCCCAAAACACACACCCGCACTTCATACACGCAACACACCCCATGCATGGGTGGCTGTCCTTACACGACCCTGGCTGTTAATAGGACGTTAATTAATCCAACAAACAAAGAAGCTTAGATCATATGGAATATTCTTTTTCATGATTCATTATATAGAACTAATAATCATCTGTACTTCTATTTTAGCTAGAGCAACTATAATGAACTTTTTCCGAATTCCGCTGAACTTCATAGTTGTGGTAATACTCCTACAGGTAAAATCCTTAAAATATTTTATTTGGTAGAACCGGTAATATTTATTTATTGAAAATGTAAAATGTTCGCCAAAATCTTTTGACCCATGGTTACTCTTCTCCAGAATTGTGATTGTAAAAAAAGTACATTCAATTTAATATGTAAAATTAGTATTAAAATGTAACATTTGTTGAATTGGAAAGAAATTTATTTTGACCTTAACTTAGGATTTGTAGCTTTATGTTGAAATTGTAGGAACTTTATATCTTGACCTTATACTGTAGCTTTGTCGAAATTTTATCTGTAGATTCATTAGAATTATCACGAAACTCAATGGTTTGTTACAGGCCCTACCAATGAAGACGATATTCGAGTGCTGTGTAGTGTTTCTATTATTAGCCACAGTCTGTCAGCAATGGCTATACAGGTCAGTTACTGTCGTCACGCAGAATATTATCATCATCTGGAATACATCACCTTCATATCAGCGTCATCGCACAAAATATCTTTATCATCATCTTCACATTACCATCATCTCACAAAATATCACTGTCATCGTCTTAAATTATCATCGCTCATGTTTTATCACTCTCATCTATCCAATTCTTCTCCTCACAAAATAAATATCCATCACTTTCATTAAAAAAAAAAATCATTTTTCATCGTCATCTTACACATGATCATCTTCTCACAAGTTAGCTTCGTCTCATAACATGTCAAAAATTATGATCAAGTTACAACAAGCAAAATTTTGACTTCAACTTCATCATACAAAAAAAGTCATTTATATCATCTTCATTTTCATCACCACCTTACACTATTGTCACCGTCATCATTGTTATTGTAATCCGTTTTGTTAACATCACCGTCATTTCACAAAATGTCATCATCATCATCATCATCTTCAGGATGGTTATCATCAGCAGCACAAATGTCATCATCATTATCGACATCATCATTATTATTATCCTTATCTTCATTATCGTTGTCATTGGCAGGGTGTCATCTTTGTCATCATTTTTGTCATTGTCATTTTCATCATTATCAATCATCATAATCATCAATCAAAAACACTATCATCTTTGTTATCTGAAGAGAAAAATAGAATTATAGTGTAATGAGGGAGATAACTTTCTGAAATTGACTTTTAATTAATTAACGATCACTCAAATTAAAAGTGATCCCAATATAGAGGTCTTTCTGCTTGTGGTGATTATTCTGGGTCTAAATATAGCTACTGCATTAAAATCTTGAGGTGGAAGGATCCTAATCAGGCCCTTCATTACCAAAAAGGTAAATTTCTGTTGCTGGTATCTCCTGTTAACACTGAGGAGGTGATGACATTATTACTTATTTGTAATATTTTAGGTGAACAAAAAGAAAAACTCCAGAAGGAGAAATTCTTAAGAACCAACGTCCTGCTATAAGTTCATGTGTGTTGTGATTCATCTTCTGGTCGTCAGGAGGATCCTAATGGATACGGAGCCCTCTTAAAAACATGATCCTTATTTGTAATATACTTTATTGAACAAGTGAATACTACAGATTTCGTTCAAAGTTATTGCTTAAGATGTCAGTTTACATAAAATCTCAGTTGTAGTTTTCATCTCACATTGACATCAGGGTACTTAAATTTCATAATGATAAAATTTTATCAAAAATGGTTTGGAATCTGATATCTCAAATTTCTATAATCATAGAATAAGTAAAATATTTTTTTTGGCTTATTTTCGTAGGATTTTATCAAACTGGGTTGTGTGTAGTTACATTTTACTAGCCCCTAGGGCTGATATGTGTGGCCAAAGAAAGTCAGTTTGTAGGAAAACTTTCTGATGATGACCATCAAGGATGAAGGATGATTTTGCTTCTATTCCATGTTCACTTTATCAGATGATCTTACTAGCTACTGTAAACCAACTTTCTTTCGCCGCTCTTAAATATCGTGATTTCTGTTTCAAAATTGAGATGAAGTTTCACGGATTTAAAATTGAATTGATATATCTTTTGGTTTTTTTTGCAAGAATGGTCTAAAATATGATTTCGCAGAGAAAAACTTTCGCAAATTTACCTTGATCGCAAAATTACTGGTAGCGAAAATGAATCGCTCGCGGAAGAAAGCTGTATTACAGTAGCCACTGGTGTACTTATGTTATGTACTTATGTAATAATTAGCCTACTATCATCAGATGCATATCGCATTTTGATGGGTACCAATATGCTTCTGGGATCTCTGGTTTATATAGACACATATATGAACTATTAACATAGATACAATATACTTACGTGGAATTAGAATTTAGTAACATTATTGTACTGTATTGTATAACCATTGTGTACCATACATGGTATTATGCATAACTATTTAACGTATTCGACCCAATAAGTGTCCATGTCCCTATAAGCACTTCTCCCCTTTTTGAGGCCTCATTTTAATTGCACGGGCATAAGACCAAAACAATCAAAACTGTATAGATTTGCAATAATTTGTTTTATGATGCACCTTTTCTTTTTTTTCAATTTTTAAATACCCTGGGCGCATATTGGGTGGAATACGGTACTTGGGTAAAAATTATATCACGGTTAGATATATACACGGTTTGCTGATTGCACTGTGTTTTCGATGTTCTTTTGACTTTATTTCCTTTGTTTATGTTGGTTTATTTGGTCCAAAGGACCAAGCTGAGCTTAATATGGCTAACGTGGCATCCGGTGTCCATCTTCTGCTAATTTACAAAATCAACTTATTCTTGAAAGCCAATGGTCGGAATTTGACCAAATCAGGCTGGTATTAGTTATCCTTATGGAATAGGAATTCAAAATTGTACAAATGTTTTCACGAATCCCCTGGGGCCTGAGGAATGGGGTCAAAAGGGTTGATTAAGACAAAAAAAAAAAAAAAAAAAATTTAAAACACAATTCTAAGACTTTATAATTTCTTTCTACTATTCAATATTGATTAGATATGAGTTACTTTGCTATTATAAAAGATCCAGATATATATTGGTAAAAACATTTTGTGAAAGGATATTTCCACTTGAAAGTCATAATCAAATAAACATGCACATGTAATCTGCTTTAAACTTGTCACATTTAGCTTTATGTATTAAGAATTTTAATAATTATATCACCTTATTCTAAATGCCACTGTGTCAACTACATAATGTATCTCCGATGGAATTTTCACAGAGAAACATCCTGGTTCTCTTTGACCTTTGACCCCATTACCATATATAGCCTTTATTGTTACTATTTTTCAGTATGACAAAAGTAAGAGAAACAAAGGATGTATTCTTGGCTTGATCCTCTACACCTATCTGGGGTAATTCTAAACTCTTTATGTCTGTCCAATTTCTATTGTCATCTTAAATGTTGATAAAATCTTAAACTTTCAGTAGTATTGAAAGGTATATAACTCAAAACAAATTTTTATGTAAATCAAGATAAAATTTCCAAACCTCCAAAACAGATCATCACTTTGCAGACCTGCAGGTATATAATTTGCCTAAAATGGTGCATTGTATCAAGAATCATAGAATCAGAAATGTGAATTTCTGCAAAGATTTTTTTTTTTACTTTTCTTTGGTAGAGGTTTTGGGTGCATTTAAAGGTTGTTTATATAACGTATTTGACCCAATAAATGCCCTAACCCTTTTTGGAGGTTTCAATTTCAATTACCTTGACTTTAACTCTGAGTGAAAATATGAAAACCATATAGGTTTTGCTATTTTATTTCATAAGTTTTTTTGCAATTATTTTATGAAAGTTTAGTCCAAATTTGGATCTGTCAAGCTCCCCTTCTATTTTTTTTACTAATACCAGCTTGGCACTTATTGGGTCCAATATGATACTTATATTGTAAAGTACTATCCAGGTAAGTCACTGTCGGTGAGAAGTTTACATTTTATAAGAATGGAGAATGCATGTAATTTTTCTACTTTTATTTTTCACCTTATAATTTGCACACTTGATATTCTAAAAAATAATCTTCAGAGTGGTACTCGGTATACAACTTCACTTTTATACTCACTTGTGTATATACATATACTCACCCTCACAGATATTTGCACAGTGTACTAATGTATTCAGATTGTGACTGAACAACAGAAACATTATAATAAAGGTGTGGTTGTTCATGGGATTTATTCATTATGTGATAGAATTTTCGGGATCACATTGTAAAGCGTTTTTGTTTTGAAATAAGATATCTTTGTGAGAATTATTAATTGTCAATTTCAAATTCACTGGCAAGAAGTTTTGATAAAAATACAATGTAAAGATGCTTGCTTTCTCAATTTCATCTCTTCTTCTTCTTTTTCAAAAAAAAAAAAAAAAAAAAAAAAAAATGGAATAAATAATAGATCCTTCTAAAATATCCCGGTCAGCTTGAAGTATCTTTGTCAGCTCATAAGCATTATAAACTGACCATTCAGGGAAAACAATCAACCAAGTTTAAAAAAAAAGAAAACCCATAGCTGTCTTGTGAAAAAAACCAAAAATCAATTCATGATGAGGATTGAGAAAGATCTTTCGAAAAAGCAACCAGAAGATAAAAGTGTTATGATTTCTTAGCTGATGTTCCTTTGTTAAATCCTGGAATGTAATGTTGAATCTTTATCTTTCAGTTTGTACAGGAAAACACCGATGCTTGAACATGTTGAAAATGGCAGCCAGATGTCAGCTGAGAAATCTGACGGAGCTCTCCTGGTGGAACACAAAACACCCCTTCTGGATGTAAAGGCAGAGATGGTGTAATGGTCATGTGACTGATCTGGAGGTTGCTTTGGAATGAATACCCACCTTACGGATTTTGAAGAAACAAAATTTTTTAGTAACTTGTTACAGAATGTTTAAAGATAAATATACTGGTAATGTAAAAACTAAAACTGTGTATACTGATTAGGTTTCAGAATAAGTTATTCAATTGATCTTAGCATTAGGGGATGATAGAGGCAGCAGACGTACCTTCGATAAGCTCTTGCCCTTGATGAACCTCTTTTTGTTTGATTCTAGGTTAAATTTTTGGGGACCATGTTCGATATGGGGGTAACTTGAGATCCCAAAACAACATGGGTAAAGCACTATTTACCATCGATTAATCCCACCTTCTGGTGAATGTAAAGTCATCATTTGACATGATTTTTGTGATGTCATAATCACCAGAAGGTGGGCCTTATCGACGGTAAATTGTACTTTCCGCATGTCGTTTGGGTATCTGGAATCTACACCCCCGTACTGTTAATGTTTGAGAGTGTGATTTATGTTTTGAATGTGATTTATTATCACTATGATATTATTCTTAATTTTGTAAATTACAGAGTTGTCTTCTCTTGTTGATAGGTTTGCGTTGTTACATTGTCCCTTTGTGAGCTTAGCATCACATATTTTTGACGTAATTTGAGCACATCAAGAAATGACTTGACAATAAATCCTTTCCTCAAGAGGAAATAGAATGTTACATAGAAATTAAGACAGTGACTGAAAATAATGTTGTGTGGTTGTTAGATGCATGTGTAAGACAGAAATTAATTATTAATTAATAGTTTTACAAATTAAATCATAAAACTGGATATGATAGGACACAAATGTTTGAGGTTATTTAATATTCATTTCATTTGAAAATATTTTATTGATAATACAAGAAATATAAACATAATTATAATACAAATCATAAAATGATTATAAGTAATTAACCAATGGATTGGACAACAGACAAAGCCTATAAAAATCCTTTCCAAAAACATTGAACATTTTATCACTTTTCATGTCTTGGTCTCAGGGAAAGTAACAATTTCTTTCTGGGCCCGGCACCATAAAACTATTCTCAGACAGATTTTTTACTCAAGTCTATGATTTAACATAGACTTGAGTAAAAAATCTGTCTGAGAAAGTTTTATGGTGCTGGGCCCGGTTCTCAATTTAGCTAAAGATATCTATAGCTATAGTATGTTCTTTGTTTAATAGTATCAGTATTTCATAATTTTGCAATTCATCTATACAAAGAAATGAATGAGAATCTTTCTTACATGGGTCTATTATGTAAATAGTCATATCTGAACCCCAACAAAACGATTTTAACTCATCAGCATGAGCCTTGCTGAGCGCTGACTAGCTAGATATTTCCTTAGGATTTAGAACCATCCATGATTATTTTCCTTCTTATCTTTTAAAGAAAAGGATGGAATTTCGCTAAATATTTCTTTAGGATTTAGACCCATTGAAGATTAATTTACTTCCATCTTTTAAAGAAAAGGATGGAATTTCGCTAAATATTTCATTAGGATTTCGACCCATGAATAATTATTTTCTTTTTATCTTTTAAAGGAAAGGATAAAATTTCAGTTGTCTCAATCATAATCAATTGAGTCTTCATCGTTGGTTAATCAGTATGTGTCAAATTAGTGATGTTATCAACAATATACACCATCTTTATACTGTATGCATTGCTGACATCCCATAGTTGTTTAGTGTGAGTGATCAGCTGTCGTAATTTTAATGTGTTACACTTTCCCTTTCAACTAAAATGGAAAAAGGAAGTCTAGTGAGGTATTTAAGAGTTGATAATGAAAAGGCTCAATGAATTCAAACCACTTTTGATAAAGAAAATTAATACTTATCTTATTGTAAATAATTTCACATAGTTCTACATGTATAACATGTGCCTTATTTAGGTTTAGAGAATTGTACATAACAATGTTTGATTTCTGCCTGTATTCATTTCACTAACTAAAAAAAAAATTATTTGTTTCTTGTGTTTGTTAAATTTGTAATTCTAATTGTTTTGTGAAAAGATGTGATCTGTATCATGTTTAATTGTGATAGTATTACTAACTTTATCTTCAAGACACATTATAAAGACACATTCATCTGATCCTAAAATCACCTTTTGTCGGCGGTGTAGCATCTGTTCCCTTCTGATATCACAAAAATTATATTTACTTACAGTGTGGTGCAAAGTTGTTGGTTTTTTTCCAAATGAAATGTCTTAACTTCACAAATTGATCATTTTATAGTCTTGAAATCTTGATTGCTGTTGAATTAGTTAGATTTTATTTTTAAGTTAGATTAGTATTTATAAAACTAGTATTTATTATTTTTTGTAAAGAAGAAATTGAGAATCACTTAATGACTAGCCATAATATAATGATTGAGACATTTGTCACTTACTCATTACAGTTTCTAAGGTATCAATCACATAAGATTATATGTTCTTACAAGTTAAAGGGCCACTACCTTTCCGTAACAGCTTTTAATTTTCAAAATGGGAATGTAAAATGAAATTGATAATTTTATAGAGTCACAAATGTTATTAACTTACCGTTAATACTACACTTACTATCACCTTTTTTAAAGGGACAATTCAGTGAGGCTAATTCGTTACATAACCACGAAGCAAAATATGACATAAAGGTATTGTTCTACATTCCTTATGAAACATATGACAAGAAATAGCGACAAATTCCACAACATTGTTAAGTATTTTGATTAATACCATTGTAATTCCAAATCGTTGATCAATATGATTAAGCAGGTACAACATGAACGCTGTACCCTTATCGGAGTCAAAGTCACGCACATTAAACAAATGCAATACATAACCGCTGAGGAGTTGATGAAATTTATTTTTAGACAAGAACATGCATCTAATAATGTTAACACAACTGTATGAGCGTTTTGAGTAGTTCTAGACAAAAACATCGTTATTACACAGGCATGGGTCAAGGTTCGGAATACAAGGCTATGTGTAATGGCGATTGATCATTTCACATACAATTGACTACAGTGGGCTTTTCTGGCATATCAAAGTAAACCCAGCTAATCTAATTTCCATAAGAAGTGGTTTGTTTCAGAAATATGTGCAAGTTTTAATGTACTTTTAGACCGAATTGTCCCTTTAACAATTTTATTTAAATAAATTTAATGTTAATTTTCATAACGCAGGTCCTTTTATGTTTCCCGCCGTCCTAATTACTGTGCGTCAGTTGATTTTCACTACTCCTGATGGCAAAACAGCAACTGTTCATTGTTAACATAGTTTACTTAGGGAATCCTGCATTTGGTTGGGTATTCGGGTATTTTTATTGTTTTTAAGACACTTCATATTTTTGTTTGGCAAAGTAAGTAGGCCTCCAACGTTGCAATATCTTTGTGTGACATTGATATTTTAGCATAATTAATTATCAATACATTTGTACTATATTTGCTGTAATTAGCGCCTCTTCCTATTTCTGAAGAAGGAGTTGAAGTTGTATAAATACATGGATTTAATGATATTTTACAACATTTCATGCTTTCAACACCAGCATTAGAAGCCATATTACATGAACATGAGTCTTTTACATGTGAATGATAATGGGTCTCAAAGGATAAAAGGCATATGTATTCTTACTGTAGCAGATTAATGTTTCATGAGTACAGAAAGTGTTAAAATATGGACGACTTTTTTCGCTCACAACTTACATTTTGGTTCACAAATAAAGTAATTTTTTGAAGTGCCCTGAGTGCTAATTGCAGCGAATACATTAATTTTTCTCTATTATACTGGATGGTCTTTGGCAATACACTCGTGTCACCTGAGGCTGTATTACGTAGCTACCCATGAAATACAGTATCATGACTTCACACATCCTCGATACTCCAGGGCTTCCGATCACTTACGATCTCTACAGGGGAATGTAAGTGATCGGAAGCCCTGGAGTATCGAGGATGGACTTCACAACATCAACAAAGTTACTATTTTCTCTGTACAATTTCAACATTTCAGTAAGCCTGGGTTTTTTATAACATATTGTAACCCTCAGGTAGAATATCCCTATTCTTCATATCCACATAAAGGGTCTTATATTAGAATGTATTTCCTGACATCTTATACGGAGCTATTGCCCTTTGATTATCTTGTCATTTTAACCCTGGTTGATATGAACATATTTTTGTGTCCATATTCATACAAGAAATCATTTCATAATACAACATTAATAATTATTTCTTTATATTTTGTTGGTTTAGTAAATATTTTTTGTTACAATATATTATCTTTTGGCAGTAGGTGCGTAGCCTACAGAAATGCATTTATTTTTTTAAGTTCATGCAATTTGTTTACTTTCAAACATTTGTATTTTGCAATAGAATTGTATAAACATGTTCAGCTGCTTAGTATATATTAAAGATGCTCCACTGCTGACAGAGCTTACACGATACTCATCATTTAAGCAATAATTTGTGTTAAATCGTGTATATGTATATCTAATTAACACAAAAAATATTATAATCAATTTTGCTTTTAGTACATGCGCAATCAGTGCTTTATTCCATATAGGTTAAAGTGCCAAGGATTTTTTTTTCGGGACACGATTAATTATCTTTGATATTTTAATCTTGAAGCTCAAACTTTTCAATGGTGGTAATGGTGTAAAGCATCTACATATCTAAATACAAATCTGTCTGCTCTTTAGTGTGAAACAGAAAAAATACCATTTGTCAGTGATGGAGCATCTTAAAATGAAAATAAAACAAATAATTAATAAATTTTGAAAGATAATATAGGACCAAGACAATTGATGTTATATTTACTGACTTATTGCTACATTCATGTGCATAATGATTTTATGTTTTACTAACGTAACAAGCTACAGTCGTGGGACATAAGTATTTGTAACTACATGTATTGTCTTTTTTGCTACATATGTATTTGTATTCTATGTATTTTCACTTTTTTTTTCTTTGAATTTTCCTGATCTCATTTATTGATAGATTTTCACCAAATTTGGTATACTTATACAGAATTGTCAACACTTTTAGCTGATAATATTTACAAAATTTTCAGGTGCTTCATTTTTAAAATATTATTATTTTGGTGCACCGCTTAATATTTATGACGTCATTTCCTTCTTTGTTCTTACCAAAATGGCAAAAAAAATTTTTGCTTTCAAACAAAACGCTGTTTTCTCAAAAAATAGGTAACAGATAATTATACAAATATTACTAGCTGAGAATAAAGACTATTTTCTATTAGTATGCCAAATTTGGTTGAATTCCATCAATAGATGAGATCAGGAAAATTCAAAGAAAAATGGGAAAAAAATACATGGAATATATAGGGAAAAAACAATAGTGAGGAATAATTATGTCCCATGACTGTACATTAAAGTAATATAGTGGTATTGTACAAAGTAATGATCCACTCCCAGATAAACAACACAATTTGAACAAGACAATAGTATATGGCTTTGTATCCCCGAAGAAACAATGCCAGAGAAAAATACAAAATTCCAGATTTTTTGTAATCATTTATCACATATATTTATTAAAACATTTCATTGTTTACTTTTAGCATTATATGGTAATTTGTGAATACAAGGATTTATAAGTGAGAAGGATTTGTCAAATTGGGTTTTGGACGAATATATCGTGAGCGCTTTTGTGTTTGGCACTGACTGTGACGTTTGGCCATCATTTCATCAGCTGTCATATTTTTAGCTCACCTAGCCCAAAGGGCCGATGAGCTTATGTCATGGCGTGGCGTCCGTTGTCTGTCCGTCCGTCCATCTGTCCGTCAACATTTCTTTTAAATCGCTACTAGTCATAGAGTTCTGCATGGAATGTAACCAAATTTGGCCAGTTACATCCTTGGGGGATAGAGAAGAGAGTTTGTATAAATTTTGGCTCTGACCCCCAGGGGGGGGGGCAGGAGGGGGGGGGCCCAATAGGGGAAATAGAGGTAAATCCTTTAAATTGCTAATAGTCATAGAGTTCTGCATGGAATGTAACAAAATTTGGTCAGAAACATCCACGGGGGAAAGGGATCAGAACTTGTATAAATTTTGGCTCTGACCCCCTGGGGGCAGGAGGGGTGGGGCCCAATAGGGGAATTAGAGATAATTATTTAAATTCCTTCAGAAAAGAAACAATGAACCTGTATTCCGAACATTACTTGGCATAACAAACCAGGTGAGAGATTCAGGTCCTCTTGTTTTAATGAAAA
The DNA here is from genome assembly GCF_041381155.1 of Argopecten irradians. Lineage (NCBI taxonomy): Eukaryota > Metazoa > Mollusca > Bivalvia > Pectinida > Pectinidae > Argopecten > Argopecten irradians. The sequence goes on along the minus strand of NC_091145.1, from coordinate 10,691,222 downwards.
TTTAAGACATTTCTTCTAAATCTTCCATCCTTAAACCAAGGACTTGACATCGTGTTTAATAAGATTTACATTGGTGTTTCATTTGACTCGATTAGACAAGTATTTGTTGAGAAAAATTGTTTTTATTCCTGGTTCATAGGCATCTTACATGGTGTTAAGTAACTTGTAAAGAGACAGTGACAAATCCTTCTCACTCAATATAACACCTTAGTGAATAATTTATTAAGCATTAAACTATCTCCTATGGCATCTATGGTCTATATAAATATTAGACCATAACAAGTTGGATTCATGATAATTTATTTGCCTAAATCATTATAACATGTACTAGTCCGCATGTCTCAAACCCTATACAAGTCTCCAATCCTGTATGAAAGTTGGGATGTTGTTCCCAGGTTTCAGTTATGTTTTGAACAATAAGGTTCATTTCAAAAATTTTATAAATATATCTGTTTCATTTTAAGGGGAACAAAACAGATTTTTTTGTACAAATTGTTTAAGAACTGTTGTCTTAAATGTGTTAGATATATAAAAAAAAAAAAATTAATAAAATACAATGATCTGTATAAATGTGTTGTGTTTTGTTAATGCACAAAACCTTGGATGGTCCAATTGGATTACTATACAGAGTCTTATAACCAACTCTGTTCAATAGAGGATCTGACAATATCCAAGAAGGGGTCATGTTCGGATATTCCAAAGGACCAAGGTGAGCTTATGCCATACCGTGGCTTCCGGCGTCCGTCATTCGTCCGTCCGTCAACAATCGACTTCTTGTTCATAACAGCAGGTTGGAATTCAACAAAATTTGACTGGTAGCATCCTTATGGGTTACTGACTGAAAATTGTACAAATGATGGGGCAAACCCCCAAGGGCCTGATCATGAGGGGCGGGGCCAAAAGGGGTCAATTTGGCTATTTCCAGTTAAACGACTTCTTCTCTGAAACTAAGCATGGGATAGTACCCATAATGCAATGGTAGCATCCTTATACGGTGGTGGGGATTCAAAATTGTACAAATGATGTGTCTGATCCCCCAGGGGCCTGAGGGACAGGGCCAAAAGGGGTCAATTTGGCTATTTCCATATAAACAACTTCTTCTCTGCAACTAAGCATTGGATAGCACCCATAATGCAATGGTAGCATCCTTATATGGTGGAGATTCAAAATTGAAAAATGATGGGGCTGACCCCCTGGGGCCTTAGGCGAGGGGCCAAAAAGGTTAATTAGGCTACTATTTTCATATATATTACTTCCTCTCTGAAACTATGTATTGGATAGCATATTTGTATGGTATCTATAGCATCATTTTATGGTTGGGATTTAAAATTAAACAAATCTTGGGGTCAATTTGTCTTTGTGATATTTGAATCACTAATTACTAAATTACAGAATTACTCCAAAAAAAAAAAAAAAAAAAAATACAGTTGAGCGATACAGGCCCTCTGGGTCTCTTGTCTACACCTTACTATATCAATTGAAAACCATTTTGTCTCACCAGGATACATATACATTTAGCTTTGTTGTGCTCTTTGGGTGAGATGACTACATACACAAAAATGATTCGGACGGCTTTTACAAACTATTTCTTCCTCTGATTTCCATGTTCAAGATTATGCAGGCAGGAATTTGATTGACATTTCCAAAGGTCACCTAGACATGACCCTAATGGGATTTTCTCAAATCCTGATATCAAACGTAGTGATAATAGTCTGACTGGATTCTGAGCTGCTGGTGAGTTCTACAATGATTGAAGGTCAAGGTTATTAATTCGAACAAACTATGTAGCCTTCATTCCAACATTATGGGCTCTCTTGGTCCTTCAATCCAACATCAAGGGCTCTCTTAGTCCTTCATTCCAACATCAAGGGCTCTCTTAGTCCTTCATTCCAACATCAAGGGCTCTCTTAGTCCTTCATTCCAACATCATGGCCTCTCTTGGTCCTTTATTCCAACATCATGGGCTCTCTTGGTCCTTCAATCCAACATCAAGGGCTCTCTTAGTCCTTCATTCCAACATCAAGGGCTCTCTTAGTCCTTCATTCCAACATCATGGGCTCTCTTAGTCCTTCATTCCAACATCATGGCCTCTCTTGGTCCTTTATTCCAACATCATGGGCTCTCTTGGTCCTTCAATCCAACATCAAGGGCTCTCTTAGTCCTTCATTCCAACATCAAGGGCTCTCTTAGTCCTTCATTCCAACATCAAGGGCTCTCTTAGTCCTTCATTCCAACATTATGGGCTCTCTTGGCCCTTCAAGAAAACACAAATAACACAAAGACTATTATCAGCCGATTCTTTAATTTTTTATCAAAATTCTCCATGAAATGACCGATACTACATAATACAATTTTATCACACTAAGAGATGAGCAAAGAATTGAAAATCATCACATGAGTGAATGGACGATTGATGTTAGTGATAGTAACATTATGCCATACACAAATGACACATTCAGTAATTTTAAGCACAATAATGTGTATCTATCCATAAATTATTGACTGGTTTTCTATTTGATTGTGCTTGTGTTTCTGAGATTACGTCTGTGTTTTTTGTTTTGAGACACCAGTGTATATACGTGATTATACTTAAAGGTGTATAAAAATCATTGATAGAAACACATAAGAGAAAAATGATTTTTTTTAAATACATATTTAATTAATATACCAGATTATTGAAAATACAATTACCGGTAAAAGGTTTGGTACAATTATCTTTATCTGTCGGCATACAAGTTGTATACTATGGATTTAAAATATTCTTTGTGCTAAGATAAACATTGAATGAATTCATTATTTGATTTGTTGTGAAATTCGTTTTTATTGTTAAATGAATTTTTACTGCCTGAAAATGCCACAAAAAATTTCTGTTAAACTTTAATGTACCACTTTCATTTGTGAATAAATATACCATGAGAGAAACAAGTTATTCATTTATAAGTTTTGAACTTATTCTTTTAAATACTTTAGTGGATTTAAGTTAATCATACGATTAAAGTTGTAAGTAAAAGTATGAAAATATACAGCAGGAAGAAGACAAAGCTGTTACCTGGATTTATAGACACCGACTACTTAATAAATAGGTATAAGTTTTATACTGATACGTACAGAGATATTGATATATTTGACAACATTACATTAATAATTCAAGTGTGAAAATGCTTAATTCAACGGATGATCATTTATATCATATGTCTATGCATTGTCCATGTACAGTAACATCAAAATGCACCAAAAGTTAGAAGACCCAACTGTGATCTAAAACAGATTCCAGTGAAATCAAAGGGAAGCAATTATGATACTCAACAGTTTAAATTTGACTAGAAACAAATACGTGAACATACATAATACATTACGGTCACAATTACAGTAAGGACGTACGTTAAGTACATGTACACTGTAACTTGTTTGCTCTCTCAATTCTTTGTCTATCCCCTACCGATTTTCTTTCAATCTTTCCATCTATAATATAGTAGCTATGCTATTTCTATTTCCTCCTTTCAAACCACAAACTATACACAATACATATTCTTCGTTCACCATGCTTCAGTCACAAACAAGATCATCATCATACACTTTACAAGTGCTATTTACTAGGAATGAAAAATTATTCATAAGAAACAATATTATATAGCCAGTTATTGTGAAGCCCAAAATTAATTTTCATACTTAAATTTTATCGACCAAATTTTGGCTACCATAAGGAAGGTTGATGAAACTGAAAGTATCATCTATCATGTGTAAAAATTACTGGCTATACAGTGGAATTACAAGTCTAATTTTATTCAGATTGGAACCTTATTACTTCTCTCGTCTGTTTTATTGTTCAAATGTTTCACTTTATAAAAATCTAAAGTATAATTTAATATGATTATACCTTTATTTCGGTGGGGAAACTATACATTTTCCATAGCATTTTATATACCCTAGATTAATTGGTAAAATAATACATTTGTAATGCTATAGTTGCTTTACATATTTATTTAATTATATAAACATACATTGAGAAACTAATATTAAGTAAGTACTGAACACATGTATCAATTTTTTTTTCTATTCCTATTATGCTGTAGTTGAAATACTAAAATAAGGATTTCAATGAGTTTTCTAAAAATTGAGCATTTGAAACAAATAAAACGATATATGACTTAAGTATCTTGATTATCTTTGGGGTCATCATGTCTATTTAATGACGTTGGGACAGTAGCCTATGAAATTCCAGTAGTTCATAAAGTAAGTTTCATTGTAACATTCTATAGAGGATTAAGTGTAGGAACATGTTCCATCTTTGCATATTACAGAGTTATCTCCCTTGAATTTAGATATCCATTGTGACATCGTTGTTTTATGTGCGAAACTCATGTCGTTTACTCTGAAGAATATGATGTTGCACTCCCAAATACATGATGTCATAATCAATACCTACCTGCAAGGGCAGATAACTCTATAATATGCAAAGATGCAATATTGTGTATTTGGTGTAGCATTGATCCAGCCTTGCAGTAAAACATGGAGAGAAGTTTGTTTTTGTCACATATTATATCAGTCAACTACAGTTTTGAAATTCATCATATCAAATAATGATTTTGTCTTTCCCATTTATAGAGAAAATGTTCAAGCAAATCATAAACAAATTTTATTATCGTATTCTTCAAATCACCTTTTGTTTTAGTCAGGAACTATTTAAGAAATTTATATAATCAAGCAGGAAATACAAATAGGAATGTCAATCTTCATTATTATTAAAATTAGGTCAAGTTCAAAAACAATTACACAAGGTCAGAGTGACAAATACAAAGTCATTAAATGATAATGGAGTTTATTAGAATAAAATGGGATTACACTTGTTAAACTTCTATTGAAATCCTCAAAGTGTTCATTTACCCCTAAAGACAAATTTGAACTCTCCCATTCCAAAGACTGGAATAGTTCATTATGAACTTATAGGGGTAAATGAATGAATCATCCTAGAATAAAGAAGCTTTGGTTATAGAAAGTTTTAGTAGTTGTTTAGTGTGATCATGGTGTTTATTAATGATGAATTCTGAGTTTGAAATGATTGTGTGAAGAATATAACAAAAACAAATGTAAACTTTTTCAGCACTTAGAATGAGCACTATGTAAGGAATTATGATATAAATTGATGATTCACCACACCCAACTACACATATTAACCAGATATAAATGGTTATAGTTTACAAATACTTTGTAACACTTTGGAATATAAAAGTGCTATATAATGCCAATACCATTTAACATCTGATGGTTATTGGACATTCAAATAATGTCTTTCATGTCAAAAAGGTTGTCTGTGAATAAAACCGATTACTATGATCCAAGCAGATACCGTGGCAAGGATTTAAATATCAGTATAATATTAAATATCACTCACACATTCAATTCACAAGATCAAAACAATACCAGGTTATGTTCAAAGATGTTTCGATATCTGTGAAATATATTACAGTTATGACGCAGCCTTAGTCAAAGAAACAATAATACTAGAATCAATCACACTTTACACTCTAGACACCTACACTAGAAATATTATTGGCACTCAATCTTGTAATGAAACAAGCATTTCTCTTCCCATACATACACAATTTTCCAGTTACATACATGTCATATATACAGTATACATCAGAAATATATTCACTTCAAAAGTTTACAATGATTCCATTTAGCCACATCAAATATTACAGTTCAAATGGAAATTTACCGCAGAGTGAGGTATCGATTTAGAACACATGAATTACAGGACACATATTATTCTACACAAAACAATAATCTGAAACATATACAAATGTTCACAAACTCTTATTGTGTCTTTCAACTCATTATATGCTGATTTAACAAAGCATTCAATACTACATTATTCTGTATTTGCACATTACAGAGTTATCTGCCCTTGCGGATAGGTATTAATTGTGACGTCATGTGTTTGCTAGCATAACGTCATATTTTTCGGAGAAAATAACATGAATAATGACGTTACAATTGATACCTACCCGGTACCCACAAGGGAGCTAACTCTGTAATATGCAAAGACGGAATTGGTAAGTTGGGTAATTTCCTCACGGAATTTATACCATCACTTCTGTAGGTGATAATATAAAGAATGTATCTCGCTGAACAAGATTAGATAACTCTGGAAAACAAAGGGACATAATCCACTGACATCACAGATTTGTGGTCACAACAAACTTAGTCACAACTATATATAGCTTGCTCCAACAGCTCTGGCCCTCTGTACAAATCAATTCAAACTGTTTTACTTACTATCACTCACTCACACGTTTGATCTGGTAACAGAAGGATATCATAATATTCTACAACTCAAACCAAACCTTCGACCTTAAATTATCTGGTGATATTTGATAACTGTTCACAAATTAAAATTTCAATACTAGTACTAATTACTAGCCTATTCTTAAAAAATCTACTTTTGTATACGTTGCTACTGTTGTTATTCCTGAGAAAAACACAACTTTAAGAATGTTTTCTCATTGTGATGAAAAAATCTCTCTACCTCTTCTACTATTGGTCAAGCAACCAGACATGTTGGGTAGTATCAAAAAAATGCAATTCTGCACAACTGGGTTCCTAGGGAACCTACATAGTAAAATTTTGAGAAACAATTCCCGTTCATTACTTTCTCGAAAATAAGCGGTAACTAAACTTAACTAATCAAAGAACCAAGAATTGGCGCGGGTCAGGTCCAGCTTGTGACAGATGGCAGTCCCAAAATGCAATGATTTTGTCGGCAGGGACCATGTCTAGGATCCTTTTCATAGACTATGTTTCAGCCAAATGCTAATGGGTATGAAATTGAGATGAAATTCAAAATGTGGTTTTAAAGAATGGCGCCTCGTGGCGTCGGTGCCGCCCTTACTTGGATTTAGCTGACTCGACTCAGATAACTACACTTTGTCGGGACCATGTCGAATCAATTCTCAAGCATGTTTCAGCCAAATCAGTACTTTCTAGAACATGGTGAAGAAGTTCAAAATGTGTTTTCAAGATGGCGCCTGTGGCGGCCATCTTGGATTTCGGATCGACCCGAAAAATAACAACACTTTGTCTGGACCATGTCAGGATCATTTCATGCAAGTTTCAGCGAAATTGCACCGGTAGAAATTGAGAAGAAGTTTAAAATGTGTTTTCAAGATGGAGACTGTGGCTGCCATCTTGGATTTCAGATCGACCCGAAAAATAACAACACTTTGTCGGGACCATGTCAGGATCATTTCATGCAAGTTTCAGCCAAATCGCACTGGTAGAACTTGAGAAAGTTCAAAATGTGTGTTTCAAGATGGCGCCTGTGGCGGCCATCTTGGATTTCGGATCGACCCGAATAATAACAACACTTTGTCGGGACCATGTCAGGATCATTTCATGCAAGTTTCAGCCAAATCGCACCGGTAGAACTTTGATAAGAAGTTTAAACATGTATGGTTTTTCAAGACTAAGCCGGCAGTGCGCGAATGGCCATCTTAAGAAAATTTCGGATCAGACCCGAAAAATTAACAACACTTTGCTCGGGAAATCAATGCTCAGGATTTCATTTCATGCCAGAGTTCTGCATTAGCCAAATTGCATATTGTGGGTAGAAACTTGAGTAAGAAGTCTCTTAAAATGATGTTTTTCAAGATGGGCGTTCACTGTTGGGCAGAGCACATACTTGGATTTATTCGAGGATCGACCCGGAAAAATATCAACACTCGTCGGCGACCCAATTGTCCAGGATAATTTCATGCAAGTTTTCAGCCACCATAATCGCACCCGGTAAGTATCTTATAACTTGAAGAAGTTTAAAATGTGTTTTCAAAGATGGCGGCTGTGTCGTGGCGGCCATCTTGGATTTTTCGGATCGACCCGAAAAATAAAACACTTTGTCGGGACCATGTCAGGATTCATTTCATGCAAGTTTCAGCCAAATCGCACCGGGTAGAACTTGAGAAGAAGTTCCAAAATGTGTTTTCAAGATGGCGGCTGTGGCGGCCATCTTGGATTTCGGATCGACCCGAAAAATAACAACACTTTGTCGGGACCATCTCAGGATCATTTCAGGTAAGTTTCAGCTCACCCACTGGTCAAACTTGAGAAGAAGTTCAAAATGTGAAAAGTTAACGCACGGCGGACGGCACACGGCGCACGGCGGACGGCGCACGGCGCACGGCGGACGGCGCACGACGACGGACGAAACATGATGACTATAGGTCATCCTGACCCTTCGGGTCAGATGACCTAAAAATAGCCTTCTAGAATTGGAAAGATAATATGAAATATGAAATTATAAATATGTGAAAAAAATATGAAAAAAATGTTTAATTGAAATCTAATATCAAACAGATATAAATAGCATCAACATATCAGTGAAAATAAACAATGCAAAAACTGACAAGTTGATTGAGAAAAAAAAGGAAGAAAATTACCATACATATAAAAAGGAAAAAAATAACATAAAATGTATGCAATAAGTACATTTTAATGACTTTAAATAAGCCTGTTCAAATTAATAAGAAAATTATATGCTAATCAAATATGATCAAAATGCATTTTGCTATGAAAATCCTGTTTTGAAAACATAAATAATTTTGCATTAGAATTGTATATTGTTCCTGATCAGGAGGACACACAAATATACATCAACAATTTCACTAGGTACAGTATACATCAACATTTCACTAGGTACAGCATTTTATAAATGTCAACAGAATATTACTGGAAGCGGCTTTAGCACAAAACAAAATACTACAATATACTTAAGGCCAGTAACTCTTGCATATGTAATTAAATGAAAGTTGTTTTTCAGAAACACAACATTTATTACAAATTTTTTTAATAAGACATAGAATAACAGCTATTAGTTAAATTAAGCAAAATGATAAAGATGTGCAACTTATGTACAACATACTTTGCAAAATTCCAACTGCAAAAGATATTTATAGATATGTAAGCTGAAGGCGTGATTCTTAATTAATTTTTCAATAATGCAACCTACACTTGTTTGAAAATGCTGAATTTGTCATTATTTAGATGTTGAGGAATACATTACAAAGTAGATAGTACATATTTAGTTTTTAAAAATATCTGTTAATTCCAGACAGATCTTGGCTCCAAACACTGAATCAATATCACCATTGTGAGATTTTCTCTGCTTTAAATTTCTTTTTCTTTCTCTGAATCATTTGATAACATTATAGACTTAACACATTAAGATATAATATAGTTTATATAAAATTTAAATTAGTCATTTATTGTCAACATTCAAAATTGCTTGATGCTGCGAACTGATTTTCAATATTTTAAACTAAGAAAATAGTTTTTTTTTTTATTTCTAGAAAATAACCATAATTTACTGTGTTGTTTTTTAGTCGATTAAGAACTATACTAGAAACTGATGACTTACCACATCAGATAGCAGGTTGTCTCCCTTCTTGTGAGCCAGTGACAACCGAGTTTACTTAGGTTAATGTCCCTTTAAGAACTATACTAGATATCGATGACTCACTACATATGATAAGATAGCAGGTTGACTCCCTTCTTGTGAGCGGGTGACGACAGAGTTTACTTAGGTTCATGTCCCCTTTAAGAACTATACTAGATATCGATGACTCACTACATATGATAAGATAGCAGGTTGACTCCCTTCTTGTGAGCGGGTGATGACAGAGTTTTCTGAGGTTCTTGTCCCCTTTAAGAACTATACTAGATACTGATGATTTACCATATTAGATAGTAGGTTGTCTCCCTTCTTGTGAGCTGGTGAGTTTACTGAGGTTCATGTCCCTTTAAGAACTATACTAGATATTGATGACTTACCACATTAGATAGCAGGTTGTCTCCCTTCTTGTGAGCTGGTGAGTTTACTGAGGTTCATGTCCCTTTAAGAACTATACTAGATACTAATGACTTACCACATCAGATAGCAGGTTGTCTCCCTTCTTGTGAGCTGGTGAGTTTACTGAGGTTCATGTCCCTTTAAGAACTATACTAGATATTGATGACTTACCACATCAGATAGCAGGTTGTCTCCCTTCTTGTGAGCCAGTGACAACAGAGTTTTCTGAGGTTCATGTCCCTTTAAGAACTATACTAGATACTAATGACTTACCACATTAGATAGCAGTTGTCTCCCTTCTTGTGAGCTGGTGAGTTTACTGAGGTTCATGTCCCCTTTAAGAACTATACTAGATACTGATGACTTACCACATCCAATAGCAGTTGTCTCCCTTCTTGTGAGCTGGTGAGTTTACTGAGGTTCATGTCCCTTTAAGAACTATACTAGATACTAATGACTTACCACATTAGATAGCAGGTTGTCTCCCTTCTCGTGAGCTGGTGAGTTTACTGAGGTTCATGTCCCTTTAAGAACTATACTAGATACTGATGACTTACCACATCAGATAACAGATTGACTCCCTTCTTGTGAGCCAGTGACAACAGAGTTTTCTGAGGTTCATGTCCCCTTTAAGAACTATACTAGATACTGATGACTTACCACATCAGATAACAGATTGACTCCCTTCTTGTGAGCCAGTGACAACAGAGTTTTCTGAGGTTCATGTCCCCTTTAAGAACTATACTAGATACTGATGACTTACCACATCCAATAGCAGTTGTCTCCCTTCTTGTGAGCCAGTGACAACAGAGTTTACTGAGGTTCATGTCCCCTTTAAGAACTATACTAGATACTGATGACTTACCACATCAGATAGCATATTGACTCTCTTCTTGTGAGCCGGTGATGACAGAATTTTCTGAGGTTCATGTCCCCTTTAAGAACTATACTAGATACTGATGACTTACCACATCAGATAACAGATTGACCCCCTTCTTGTGAGCTGGTGACCCGGCCACACTACTGGGCGCACTTGACGTCCCTAGCTCCAGTTTGTCGAGGTTTTTTGTCTTGATTAGATTGGAGAGCTTCCAGGTATTATCTGGGGCTGCACTATTGAGTACCTGTCAATGTATGTATACAGATTATCAGTAAAAAGATAGCTTTATATTAATACAAAATAATTTTGATTTTATGTATTTTGTTAACTAAGTCAATATACAATTATATTGATAGCTCTTTACCAGAAATGTAAGAATGGAAAGAATATTGATGCCGATCTGTATGTCATGGTCTTACTTAAAAGTTAATGGCTATCCAAATGATGGTATTGACATTGTTATTAAACTGGACCATGTCTTGTTACAAAAGTAATGGCTGCATTATTTTTGCCATTTTTCATTAATTTCAATGGTATATTATGGCCGTTATTTGACTACTATTATCTTTTTTTTTTTATTAAAGTTGTAAATGGCAACTATTTTTATAGGGTTTTGGTATCATTATTTCTTGTATGCAAATAAGAGAAATCTTCAGTATCAGCTATATTACAACAATACTATAAAGGTCATGCTTGAAATATACATATAAAGAATGTAATTTTGAAACCAACAAATAGATATAGCAAAAAGGACTATCTCTCAATTTATTTGCAAAAATTCTTTTTTTCCACTGGTGATAAAAAATTTATCTACAGACTAACCACCATTTCTATTGTGAACCTTCAAATTCAGTTTAGTAAATTGTATATAGCCAATACCTTTTTCTCCTTCTCTTTACTCTCCTCGTTGTGCCGAGCATCCACCAACTCCTTGTGAATGTTCTTCGGAAGTTCTGTGTTTTCTGTCATACTTTTCTGAACGACATGTACCTCGTGGAAGTCTGGGTGTTTTGTGTTGATATAAGCGAGTTCTATTCCTACAATGTTCTCCACCTGTTATCAATAAATATTGAAAAAATAAAAGTCAGGGTTTCAGAGTGGTCATTTAAAGTTAAAATAGCAAGATTCCTTGTAAAATAATATGTTTCAAAAGTACTGCATGAAAATTGGCTACGAAAAAATCAAATTTCTTTATGTATCCGTCATTTTTACCAATAAGGCAACCAATTCTTGACAAGTACCCATTGCAAAGTTAGGTTGGGAGATACAAACAAAACTTTGCTTGGAAACATCAAATTACAACTAAGGCTAATATTTACCATTCAGGTCAGACCATTTGAGCCTCATGAAATGTCATTAAACTTACCATACTATTTGTGGGTGGAAGTCGGCGTCGTAGTAGCTGCGTGACAACATCAATAATTTTCTCGTGGAGTTTAGGGAAGCGTAACATTTCTTGCTGTTGGATAAGAATGAAATAAATTGCTTATACAGAAACAAATCTACTGGCATTAACAGTCATCCACATTTTGAAATTTTTCGTTAACTTTGTCAATTCAGATTTTAAATCATCAGTGTTGGGATGTTCTGGGGAAAAGGATAAGGTTATCTGAAACTTACCTTCAGATGACCCTATAAATGAAAATTATATAAGGAGATGTAAATGCTTGTGCTGATGAAATTAAAAAACTAGAAATATGTCTGTCAGACATTAAGTGCTTGCTAAATACTTCCTAACCTTAATTTCCGCTATGAAATCATCCTCTGCAACAGGTGTACGTAGCACTTTCTCATTAACTTTGGGACTATTGCAAGGAGATGGTTATACCCTTGGTGCATTGTAATAAATGCTTTCCTTTATTCATCAGAACTTTAAATGTGAAATTACTTTGAAGTTCTTTGTTACATAAAAATGTGTTTATTATCATATTGATATTAATACGATAAACTTGTTTTGTTTTTCAAAATAGTCCTCCGCTAGAACACTGTCCAGTATCTGTGCACGTGGTGACTTACCTGTGTCATGCATGCTTGAATGCCTTTCAAGGGTACATTAGATCTAAAGCTCAGACACTCAGACTGATATTTTATAATGTGGTTTTTTATTCTGTTTCTCTCACGCAAAGCTGTGTAATTTTATAAATATTTATTAGAACTACAGCAATTACGGTCTATTTTCACAGGGTTTAGTAAGCGATAGTGCAACGTACACCTAAGACTAAGGATGATGTGAAATAAATTAAATATGTGGCCGATACTAAAAGTTATCCGTTTTGTCACTTTCTTTTATTGACTATATAAACCTGAATTGCATTGTATTGTTCCAGAAGTTTCCAAAGTCGATCAGATTCTTATAATATCATGACCGATGCAAGAGTTTGTATGATACGCCGCTTGAAATTTACACAAAACAAATGTGTTTAGAACTGTGAAATGTCACAGTTGTTAATGTATAGTAGATTATCGCTAACAAGTATATCTTAATATATGTTTTTGAAAGTTTGGTGTCACAAAATAATGGTGAAATCTATTAAACGCTATAAGACATTGACTTTCGGTATCGCGAGCGCAGTTGGAATCTGTGCATAGTGAATGTACACAAACTCTACACCCGAAAAGGAAAATAATAGTACGAGTACACTCGCACTAAAAATGGAGTTAAGAGAAACTGTGCAATGAATACTTTTAATTATAGATTGTTTTACATAAAGAAATTGAAGTGTGAATTATTTGTTTTTGTTCTCACCTGTGTACCACAATGTTGAATTATACGCTGCATTTCTTCATGAACAAGTTCTACACAGCGAAGACTAGGCTCCTCTAAACGACGAATTTGTCTCTTTACTAACAGTTCAAATGATATTTCTGGCACAAAAAGGGCAGGTCTTGGACCCTGTGTAATTAAAAACACATTTTATGTATAACGGATATATGATATACAATGACCTTTCTTTTAAAATACCGTAGAGTAAACAAGTAAACAAATCTAGAAACACAATACCATAGATAACAAGAGGCCCAGAGGGCCTGTATCGCTCACCTGGTTTGTAATGTCAAGTCATGTTCTGAATACAGGTTCATTGTTTCTTTTCTGAAGGAATTTGAATATTTACCTCTTATTTCCCTATTGGGCCCCGCCCCTCCTGCCCCTGGGGGGTCAGAGCCAAAATTTATACAAGTTCTTTCCCCTTCCCCCAAGGATGTTTGTGGCCAAATTTGGTTACAATCCATGCAGAACTCTAGGACAAGTAGCGATTTATAGGATTTACCTCTATTTCCCCTATTGGGCCCCGCCCCTCCTGCCCCCGGGGGGTCAGAGCTAAAATTTGTACAAGTTCTTTCCCCCTTCCCCCAAGGATGTTTGTGGCCAAATTTGGTTACAGTCCATGCAGAACTCTAGGACAAGTAGCGATTTATAGGATTTACCTCTATTTCCCCTATTGGGCCCCGCCCCTCCTGCCCCCAGGGGGTCAGAGCCAAAATTTATACAAGTTCATTCCCCCTTCCCCCAAGGATGTTTGTGGCCAAATTTGGTTACATTCCATGCAGAACTCTAGGACAAGTAGCGATTTATAGGATTTACCCCTGTTTCCCCTATTGGGCCCCGCCCCTCCTGCCCCCGGGGGGTCAGAGCCAAAATTTATACAAGTTCATTCCCCCTTCCCCCATGGATGTTTGTGGCCAAATTTGGTTACAATCCATGCAGAACTCTAGGACAAGTAGCGTTTTATAGGATATACCTCTATTTCCCCTATTGGGCCCCGCCCCTCCTGCCCCCAGGGGGTCAGAGCCAAAAGTTATACAAGTTCTGTTCCCCTTCCCCCAAGGATGTTTGTGGCCAAATTTGGTTACAATCCATGCAGAACTCTAGGACAAGTAGCGTTTTATAGGATTTACCTTTATTTTCCCTATTGGGCCCCACCCCTCCTGCCCCTGGGGGGTCAGAGCCAAAATTTATAAAAGTTCTGTTCCCCTTCCCCCAAGGATGTTTGTGGCCAAATTTGGTTACAATCCATGCAGAACTCTAGGACAAGTAGCGATTTATAGGATTTACCTCTATTTCCCCTATTGGGCCCCACCCTCCTGCCCCCGGGGGGTCAGAGCCAAAATTTATACAAGTTCTTTCCCCCTTCCCCCAAGGATGTTTGTGGCCAAATTTGGTTACAATCCATGCAGAACTCTAGGACAAGTAGCGATTTATAGGATTTACCTGTATTTCCCCTATTGGGCCCCGCCCTTTCTGCCCCTAGGGGGTCAGAGCCAAAATTTATACAAGTTCTGTTCCCCTTCCCCCAAGGATGTTTGTGGCCAAATTTGGTTACAATCCATGCAAAACTCTAGGACAAGTAGCGTTTTATAGGATTTACCTCTATTTCTGCTATTGGGCCCCGCCCCTCCTGCCCCTGGGGGGTCAGAGCCAAAATTTATACAAGTTCTGTTCCCCTTCCCCCAAGGATGTTTGTGGCCAAATTTGGTTACAATCCATGCAGAACTCTAGGACAAGTAGCGTTTTATAGGATTTACCTTTATTTTCCCTATTGGGCCCCGCCCCTCCTGCCCCTGGGGGGTCAGAGCCAAAATTTATACAAGTTCTGTTCCCCTTCCCCCAAGGATGTTTGTGGCCAAATTTGGTTACAATCCATGCAGAACTCTATGACTAGTAGCGATTTAAAGGAAATGTTGACGGACGGACGGACGACGACGGACGACGGACGACGGACGACGGACGACGGACGCCGCGCGCCATGACATAAGCTCACCGGCCCTTCGGGCCAGGTGAGCTAAAAATTATCTATTTTATCTAAAATTATGCGTCAAATATCTTGTGGTCGTGTACTATTGATTTTTTTTTTCCTTCAGTTTAACGTCCTATTAACAGCCAGGGTCATTTAAGGATGTGCCAGGTTTGTTGGTGGAGGAAAGCCGGAGTACCTGGAGAAAACCCACCGACCAGTGGTCAGTACTTGGCAACTGTGACCCAGAGGTGGAGGGCTTGTGGTAATATGTTGGGACATCTTAACCACTCGGCCACCGTGGCCCCAGATGACTATTGAAACATTGATTAGACTCAAGTAGAATGCAAATACCAAAACTAGACATAATATATCCTTAGGAAAATAACATGAATAGTTTAAGTCTTTTAAAACTTAAAATGTACAATGATTAGAAAATAAATTGATTTGAATGTGTTTTAAAAGCAAAAGTCTAAAGAGAAGGATTAAGAAACTGCAACTGTCAAACATGGGCCTTGTACTCAGAATTTGATGATTAACTTACCGTGGCATTCCTAATGGCTGTAAGAATGTCCATTGTCGTTAGACCCACTAACGGATCAACAGATTCTAGAGTACGACCAAAAGTCTCGTGAAATATATAACATATCCTAGCTCCACCACATCTGGAAAGTGAGTAAATAGAGCAGACGTTACACAATATACAACATCATCTGTCAACTCCACAGTAATTGTAAATATTAAACAGTACATTTTTCCTCAATAAAAGTGATTATCTTCAATGAGAATGCCAATGCTGTAGGATTTTGTCCATGGGGTATACCAATAAAAGGTCTATCCAATGGAAGACTTCAGGTTTGCGAGATAGCGACCCCAATTGAATAAAGTTTAGCTAAACTTTGTCTAGAAGTAGTAATGACGTGAACGTCTTCTTCACATCAAAGTGACTGGGCATACTAAGTTCTCATTAATAATAAGTTCATTTTCCTCAACAAAAAAAACGCCTTCCCTTCTACGTCAAATCAAACAGAGACAACTATTTTCAATTCATCAAGATATGTCACTGTCCATTCTGTGACATCAAGTGACACATGCTTAGGATATATAACAGGCCGATTTGTGTTAACTTACAGTTCTGAAGTTTCAATGAATTTAGATGTTCCCTCTATCGTACTGCAGTACGCCGAGGCAAATCTTGTAATAATCTGTAGTAGCAGCTGACCCTGTATGGAAAGGATAAACAAGTGATATATACATATGTATCAAACTCTTATTCAAATGTCTTTACACAAATTTAAAGCCAAAAGAAATGCTTAATATTTCTCTGAATTCCTCATCCTGCTTTTTATTCATTACAGATGATTGGTATGAAACATCAAATAAATACCTGGTATACCTGTTTTCAATAAGCATGATTGTTTATAAAACGATAAGAAAGTACAGCAATTTTTTTCAAGTACACTGTATATTTTTTAATCTACCAATGCTCTACCATTTTAGAGTTAAAAATTTCTGTATTTTCATACTAGAGTTATCTGCTCATGTGGGAAGGTACTTATTGTTATGCCATGTATGTTTATGAGTGTCATGCCATTTCCCCCAGAGAAAACAACTTAATTTTAGCTCACAAATTAATGACCTCCAAATTGATACCGACCCACAAGGGAGATAACTCCAAAATAAGCAAAGACAGAATTATATTAGATTTAATATCAATCGGTTGAGATACTTTGATGTAAGATGGTTTCCATAACTCTACCTTATCTTCGACAGGTTCACCAAACGAGATGAGAAGGGACTGGAACTGTGCCATTAAAATGTTTACTCGAGTCTTTAGATCTGGTAGACAATCTCGTATGTGGTGCATTAATAACTGAAACAGAACAAAAACAATCACAACCCACGAAATAATGCAAATCTCTGAAATCTATTGCAACCGTAATGCATTTAAGCTTTATAACAGTTCAATCTATAGAAAGACTTATATCTAAGTCTCACAACATAACAAATTTATCTTACCGTATTAGACCCAATAAGTGCCCAGGGCGTTTAAAAAATTGGAAAAGTGCTAATAAGACGAAATTATTGCAAATCTATACAGTTTTTGGTCTTTATTTATGCCTGAGCAATTGAAATCAGGGTCTCAAAAATGGGGAGGGGTGCTTACAGGGACATGGTTGCTTATTGGGTCGAATACAGTATCCTAAAATAAATGTATGGATACAAATGTAGATTCTGACTTCCCTTAGAATGATGATGAGATGGGAAACATATAATAATAAGATTAATAGACTATAACATAGACCTTAACTATTTCTGTTGACTAAAAACTATTTCAACTTTAATTATCATAACACAAATCTATATTGGCCAGTTTAGGTCTGAAATACTAAGTATCTTCATACTTTAAATTTTCACATTTGATACCTGTGACCTTAAAAAATCATTGTTATTCAACAGAGTATCTGTTCAAATCATGACAATGGTTAAACTTTGTTTGACTGTAACCTTATGACCTTCAAGAGAGGTAAAAATCATAAGTAATATTCTCATAATTATTTGTAGATATTTGTAGCATGGCAAGCCCCTGAAGATCAAAGTAATATCTAGAACTCACCAGAAGCTATAGAACAACTTACTCGATTTAATGTCTTAGCTAGGTAATGTGTGCCATTCCTACTAGCTATTGATGGATATTTCTTCTGTAAAAACGCTCCTTCATCCTTCACAGCAGTTGTTAAGTCCTGCCAAAAAGAGAACATATAATGTAGGAAAAATATAGAAAAAACTTTTGCTCAGAAACATAAGTCCTCAGTAAAATTGCTAATGCACAATGACTTATGATAGTAGAAATCTTTTAACATACCTATATTGACTTTTTTTCTCTTTTAAAGTCATTAAAAACATTTCTCTTCACAGAAAAGTAAAGCATAAATTGCAAGTAATAAATCAAATAAAAAATCTTGGGGTGTAAAGTTTTATTCAAGGCATAAAATAGGCAATATGAATGCCAACTGAAAGACGTTCAATGCTTATATTTACGTTTGGTTACAATTTTATGATGAAATCCCAAGATGGAATGGCCATTTGAACAACCGTTTTCCGAGATCGCTGACACAACAATTGTGACGTCACAATGATAATGACTTCATAATAAGCATTTAAGTTCATAGACTGTATGAATGCCAACTGCGCTTGCCAAGGTTACAAAGAGAGACTTCAGTGAAAATGTAAATATATAGTGATAAATCAATTAGATTTTGACTTTCTAGCAATAATTTTCTTCGTTGTGTATGTAGGGAACATTGCTTGTTTCAGATCAGATAAGCATAGAAATATGAGAGTAGAAAGTATATAGCCTTTAAAACCAGCTGAAGGCAAACATTTAGGGGGGGGGAGATGGGGGGGGATGGTGTAAGACTATCCTTTACCTTGGCCGTGTTTATATCAGCCTGACTGCGATTAACTACACCTATAATGCCCAGTTTGACCGGAATAACCCGTCCACACAACACATCCATAGCGTCCGTCCCATGGTCCATCAAATCAAGTTTGGTTACGACGGCCAATGTACGCCGACCTGTACACCATCAAAGTAAAAATATTAACAGGGAAAATTTATTGGCTGACAAGCCTTTCACTATTGTTCTGTCAACCTCAATTTCCAGGCATTATGATCATTTATGATCTCTACCCCACTAGACTATGTTATAGCAAAACTAAAGGCAGTTCAGGGGAAAACAACTGACCAATCACATGCCTACAACAACTTCCTTTGAAGAGTTATAGAGAGCAACGCTGAACTTCAAAGCCATGCAATGTATCGTTATTCGACTCTTTTGATGTCCATTAAAGAATCAAATTAACTCCTCATTCGTTAGAGAACCTTCAGTTTTGCATGTAATAACATAATCCAAGGGTGTAGAGATTGTAAGTGATTGTAAGCCCTGGAAATCAAGGATAATAACAAATCCCTGGTTAAAACATGGCATTTTTCATCAAGGTTCATATAAGATGTCTGTTATATGTGTATAACAAACTATACTTATAAAAAAACTTATTTTGTTTGTCTTTACAGGTTCGTCATAACCATATATTACTTATTTATTTCTGTATTGATAAGATAAGGTGTATACCATCCACGTCCACGTCCTTGGCCAGTTTCAGCGCCTCTGAGGTGGCCATATCTGTGTTGGCTGCAGTCACAGCTAGGATGATGGAGTTAGGATTGCTGATGTATTTCAGACAGAGGTCGTATATTTGTCCCTCTATGTCCGCAGGCTGGTCACCCACTGGCACTTTGGTCATGCCTGGTAAGTCCACCAGAGTGAGATTTACAATCTTTGGTGAATAAATCTTCAAGTTGATGGGTTCTTGACATATTCCCTGTGATAATTAATTAAGCAAATAATATAAAAGATCATAAAAACAAACGAAGGATATTTTCCTAATTCAATAATTTTTCAGTATTTAAAATTTGAAAAATTCATCAGACAAAACATTACAATTTCAATTGTTTTATAGCTAACTATACTTGATTAGCTAGCATGTACAGTGACACTTACAAACATAATACATGGATTCCTTATCTCATTGGAGATCTCCAAACAGAATCATCATTCAGTGGTTGATAAATTGAAGGACCTTTTATATAATTACATGATAACTGTAGTAGGGGAAATAACTCCTGTTATGTATACTGACCTTAACATATCACTAGTGGATAACACTGTTAAAAATATAATTTTGTTCAGCTGATTTAAAACAATGTTCCTTTATTAACTTGACTTTTTCCCCCCAACCTATTCTAATTCATTTATTAGTCAATATATCTAATTCAACAGATTGTCACAGGTATTCATTTGGATTTGTATTGTTTTACACCTTTAGAACCTCCAGATTCATTTTAGGATGTTCTATTTTTCTAATTTTAAGTAAGGGAACAATAAATTAAATAACTTTAAAAAGAGTGACCTACAGTAAGTATTCTTAGGAGAAGTGCCAGTGGTACAACATCAGACTTTTTTTTAAATTTTTTTTTTTTTACACAAACCTGCATTTTTGTGTGCGAGCCTCACCTTATTAATTCCAGACATCCGATCAGTTTCATTTTCTATTTCTCGTCTGATCTCAGAAAAGTCAGTATACACTTTTTTTTTAGTGTGCAAAAATTTACCCCATTCTTCTGCCTTTATAGTTCCTGAAATCAAAAGAATTAAGATAAGAGCCAATTAATCCTTCTACAAAAATAAATAACAACTCTCACCAGCCTTACACAAAAATTCTGTCTAACCTATAGCTTATCATACTAGTATTTGATCAAAAGTAATGCTGGTAATATCCAGCATCAATTAACTGAACTTTGACAGGATTAGTTTATCTTGAATGATGAAAATAAAATGTTTGCTTTAGACAATAACAGATGACATGAAGGACATAAATTTTCAATACGTCATCTGTGAATGACTTCTTTTCATTACGTCATCTGTGAATGACTTCTTTTCATAACGTCATCTTTTCATAACGTCATCTTTGAATGGCTAAGTCAAAACTTCAATAATTTTATAGGCATAACAATGCATGTTTCATGAGCAAAGTCATTTTGAACTTATACTGATGTTATGCAAATACTGTACAACATGTGATGTTGTTTTTTGTTGGTTTTGTTTTGTGGACACCGGTTTTAGTTATTCATGGAAAACTGATGATAATAACATATAGTGATACAGGAAATTATTTAATTTCTATGCGAAAAAATCTACAATGAAGATAAGTTTATTTTCCTCACTGATTTAGCTGGAAACATACAAAGCATAGATAATTTTGCAGGCTATCTGTTTTATCACACTTATCTCATAACGAATAAAAATATTTCCTGACTATACACACGGACATTCCATTTTCCCTACCTCCTCCCTCTACTTTTATGATTACACACGGACATTCCATTTTCCCTACCTCCTCCCTCTACTTTTATGATTACACACGGACATTCCATTTTCCCTACCTCCTCCCTCTACTTTTCTGGCCTCAGTATCATTTTTGGAGACGTGGACGAGTTGTAATACCAGTGGACGTCTGGTCACAATACCCGTTCCGCGAGGAAGAAAGTCACGCCCAACCAGACTCTCAACTACTGAACTTTTACCCGAACTCTGAAAGTAAAATTAAACATACAGTATATATCAACATAGAGTAAATTTAATTATTTAGCAACTTACAAGTTTAATTAAACTTGAAATTTTGTAAGTGATATTATGATAATACCCCAACCTCACATATAACAACATAGAATCACAAGGAACACTATGGGACGGAGGATGTACATGTACATGCAGATAGTGTATATACCGGGTAGTTCTATTGCTAGAATATTGTACTTGCTGACCCAACTGCATAATCATAAAACTAAAGGTACCTACATTTGGATCTGACTGTGTTTAATTTGTCTGCATATGTTGTCAGTATAATGTGACTGGGTGGTACGTATACGGTGTGTATAATTGTTCAATGTATTTGGCGATTTGCCTCACTGAGTGAGAAAGAAGCAGCACTATGAAAACAGTTTCCACTAGCTGTAATATTATAGGCATACCCGGTATTACAAAGAAAGAGACATAACACAAATTTACTGCAGCCTCCTAGAACATTCAGACATTCACACACTGAAGTAACATACATGTTCTGCAAACAGGGGAGGCCGTCCTTAAATGACCCTAGCTGTTAATATTATACATCATGTCAAGTCAAGTAATCTTTATTTAGAGTCTGTACAAGGGGTACAACATTTCAACACAAGCCATTAAGCCTTTAAGGCTTTTACAACTTACTATTTAACAGGGTAAACAAACATATTAAATTTTAGACAAGAGTCAATAGTTACTCCCAGAAGCGTGCATGACTGCCTCGATCCTCACAGTGAATAATGATGTCACCAACATTAAAAGTAAGTTTTTCCTTAACTTAATAACAAAACTTAATAAAATGTTAAACCTAATCAACCAAGCAATCATATCAAACATTGTGTACATGTGGGCATAGATAATTACATTTATTTGATACGACCAATGTTTGACTTTAATACTTAAATTTAATTCATATATATGTTTCAAATAATCTTGTTATCAAAAGAGAAATAAAATGATTTTCTCAATACATATAGTATAGGCTATGGCTCGCTTCTTTTGCAAAAAACAAATGCAGAAGCACCAGTTTACAGCAATCAGAAGCTCATATATACATAATTTATTACAATATGTGCCAACAGAATGTTCATTTTGTCTAAATAAATCCTACTATCAGCATCAGATGTCAGGTGTCACTGCAGAGCAAATTTTTATACACAGAATAAATAGGATGTACAAAAAAATAATCTATCATCAAAATATCTGATTACAGAATTCTATAATTATATAACTAACTATTTAAATGATTGTTTATGTTAGCTACTGAAACATTTATTTAAACTTATAATTTGCCAATGAAAATATCTAATTATATATCCTATTTTCGCACAGCTGTACTGTTGATGAACAACATTCAATTACCACGGTATACTGGAAAGAAGATCGATTGACACCTGCATATATACCAGGGGTATAGCTACAGCTACCTGTGTATTTGGAGATTATTTGGGGCTACCGGTATATACCGGGTAATATATATTTGGAGTATAATACTATGTAGACTTAATTGTCAGCAGACCAGGAGGGTTAGCTTTAATCACATGTACTTCGAATTCCCTGATTTGCGGTCTCATTGTAAGTGAACCCGGCCACTTGTGGAGAGATTTACCAGTTACGGTTTTACCTCTTCATAGACACACTTATGCTTCAAATATTGTAATTAACTAGCTGACAGCAGCTAATAATCTTGAGATCCGTCGATCTTGTTAATTAATTGATTAATTTCCAAATCAGTTAATGTCAAACACATTTTTAAAGCTCATTATTTAGAATTATGGCCATTCAAACTCGTACCCAAACAAACTCGTACCCACATTTGGCGAACTCGTACCCAAGATGACGAACCTGTACCAAAGTTTGGCGAACCTGTACCCATGGAATTTGGCGAACTCGTACCCATCATAAAAATTAAACTTCATGTTATTTATTTGTGATTTATATAAAACTTAATATATTGTGTACGATCAGATGCTTCTAGTCAGTGATCATAAAATGGTACGCAAGAGATTCCAGCCAAGATTTATTCATTTTTAATTAGTAATTTTACATTTCCCCTCTGTTGTGTATTTTCCCATAGCTTATTATTATTCAAAATAATTATGAAGTATATTTCGGTTACGACTTCGTCAATTTTGGGTACGGGTTGGTGGGTACCAGTTGGAATGGGTACCGGTTAACTATACCCCATTATTTAAAAGACATGCAATTAATTATTTTCTGAAAAAAAACTTAAATCACGGATTTTCCCCTGCCTGCAACATCTGTGTAATTTAATTGATTTATCATAACTTAAGAACGTAACATAAAGGCCAATTCCAAAACGAAAATGTAGAGTGGGGGTACGTAATTTCGCACAATTTTGGCATTGATTTTAATGAATTTCAAATACTTTCATTCCGAACCAAAAAGGCTGAACTTACATCGGCAGATGTACAAGTGCTTCACAACACACGAGTATGTAACCGGATATGCGCAGACGTATCACTGCGCACGGGAGCTGTTATTAACTTGATGTTAACCTGTAGTTGAACGGGTTTGGGGGACGTAATTTCGCACACCCCTCAAACTTTCTTGTTTTTGGAGAAAATAATTATTTTCAAACATTTCATGGACCAACAACATCATAAACAAAGATTAAGTACAGTTCCAATCTTGAAATGACATCAAAACACAATTATATTTCTAAATGAAAAAGTGACATTTCGCCGCCATTTTCGTTATGAAAAATGACCGCTCCCTATAGTAAACAATGTAAACGAGGTCAAGAAAGTCATAGGGTGTCCGCAGAAAATATCTGTTTTCCGCTTATATTTGATGGATTTTCAAACGGGTTTCGATATATTCTAAAAAAGGATAGTTTCTCTACATATTTGTACGTGAATCAGTTATTTATCACCCAGAATTATTTTATGTCAAGTGGTTTATTTTCTATAAATTTCTTTACTGAGATGGGCCGTATTGTTCCGATTTCGTTTTTTCAAAACAAACTTATCCTGAAAAGTTTAACTAAATATGACAAAATCACAGTGAGAGGCCTCCTTTAGTCACAACATAAACAACAGAGCAAATCTTTCTGACATTTAAAGGAAGATTGCGAAAAATCGTCAGGTGTGCGAAATTACGTACTGTGCGAAATTACGTACCCTCACTCTATCCCACATCAGCAGTCATGATTAGAGAGGGAAGAAAATAATTTCAGAAAATATTTAATTTCAGTGTTTTCGGATAATACAGATGCAGACGGTATTAAATATTATAGCTTTATAATTTCCGCATCATCCAATCACATCAATAAAATATTGAATAAATTCACTGGAACTCGGAAAAGCTCATTTTATTTCCATGACATTGAAATAAAAAGTGAAATCAAAACATCGGTGCTGTTTTCCTTTCTGCAATATTTACCTGATTTCCAATCACAACGATCTGCGGCAGCAATATAGTCTCTGATCCCACTGTGTTAAAGACATCCTGCAGCTTATTGATAACTGGAATTAAACCTTCCATTTCGTCTGTTCTTTGCTCAAAGCATCAGGATTTTGTGAAAATGGCTGGGAATAGGCCGGTTTTACTACTTCCGGGCTAGAACACAAAAACTGATGACGTAGTACACATCGTGGTTATAAGTTGCTTGTGGGTGATAAAATGTTAAAATCTGAATTTAGTTTAAGCCGATAAAACACGACGAAAGAACTTTGGGTAAGTGGTGCCAATCTTATTAGGGACAGATATAACATTTCTGATTAAATATTTATTCACCTAATGTCTAAACTAAATTGAATTGGAGAACATAAACATCAAAACTAAACATCATGAACACAGTCACAGCAGAATACAGTGTTATGATGATATTATAACCTTTGTGTTATATTTCCAATGAAGTACGCATAAAAGAACGTTTCTAGATTGTTTATGGACGTCTTGTGAACATTAATTTGTGTATTGTGCACAAGGAAAGTGAGCATTTAAATAGAATCTACACCCTCCCTTTTTTTTTGGGGGGGGGGATAACTCCAGGATATGGGAATAAGGAATGAAATGCATCAGTGCTGAAAAAATTGGAGCATCTGCAGTTAAAGTGGTTTCAGTACGTACTTGTCGTAGTTATGATTCAATATGATTTGGCCTATTTGAGAGCTGGAGCATAGCAATTAATGGGCCACCCTTAATAACGACAACAAGTGACAAGAAACGACAACTGTTAGGTTTAAATATGAGGAAAAGTTAGTGACAACCCAGGATATGTTGTTCAGTACATCAAAATAAATATTTCTATCAAGTTCTATAAAGATTTGTGCAAAAATGAAGTAATCAAGGGTGCACCCCAATTAATTGATAATTTTTTCCTTTGTTTTATTTTGTTTTGTTTATTTGAGCAATATAATATATAGTTGATATGAATGCAGTTTTGATGACAGAAAATTATACAATGTTGCCTGTTGTCACAGATAAAACACATCAGTGTTCAAGTGCAAAAGAGTTACCTCCCTTGACCCATCTGACGATTGAGTTGATAACTTTAAATTGCTTAGAAACGATCCCATGAGTTAGCAATCAAATACAAAATAGAGAAAATTAACATCATAAGTGTTATTGATCATTGCATGCATTGGGTTAAAAGCAACATTTATAATAGCTAGCCTCCCTTTGTAAAATATCACCGCAGATCTTGTGTTGACTTAATTCCCATATTTCCAGTTTTATAGCTTTAGGCATTTTTTCTGCAATCTATATATATAAGTATATAGGGGGTATTTCAAATGATTTATTGTTCTGGAGACATCTCTATCAAAATAGTTCACTTTCCTAAATATTAAATTGTTTCTTTTGTGTAAAGAAACCATATATACAATAGTCAGATATCATGATCAATTTGCAAAAAGAAATCATGCTAACATTTACATAAGGTTTTCATACTTTCAGTGTGCATTAATTTATTTGAGGTAGCTAAAGTTGACGCCTCAAAAGGAGGGAGGCCAGGATATATGCTTACAGAGACGTGGATGATCATTAATTATTGAGAGTTGAATACTTGTAATAGAAAATTTAATAAAATCACAAAATTCATTTGGCGATCCTTCTGTATATGGTTATTAATTACAGTAACTGGAGATGAAAACCAGCTTATATTATAACGTACTGCAGGAATCAATGAAGTGATGGTGTTCAAATGACACTCTATCTTTCTTTTTGAGGTGTCGTTTAACTGTTTAAGATGTGGCAACCATGCATGCTTTTTTTTTTTTTATAAAATTGGCCATGAAAAATATAAATGCAAGCCAATCATGACAGGCAAAAAGTTCTAAGAAGCCCAAATTACCCAGCTTTTTTTAGAGGCTCTATCATTAAAGGTTGATTATGGGCTACATTTCCAATGAGAATCTTTTCAAGCTTGGATCAGTTCCCAATCAGTTCCCAATCATGCAAATTATTCCTGGAAATTCCCTTCCCAGTCTTAAGATTTACATCCTCAAGGAGATAAAAAAAATGGGACCCCTTTCTAAAAACAAATCTGAAGCTGTTAAATTTGTATGGTCTATATTTTACTCTTTTTTTTTTGTGATAGGCAACACATTTAAAGTGTTCTACATATTGTTCACTGCCTCTCTTAAGTGTTAAACTTTCCATATTTACGGTACCGACTTTTGCAAAGTTTGTATAAATAAAATAATTAAATATAAGTATTGATTTTTTGCGTGTACACATTTAAAATTGCTCGAAGTCTGTGAACTGTTCTGATCTACTCCGATCTGTACGGTTATTGCCAATGTTGGCCACGTGATACGACTCGGTAGGTTCTGATCTATATGGGTATCACCAATGTCGGTTACGTGATGCAACTCAATTTTAAGATATTACCTGAAAGGTTTTAAACATTATGTTGATCTGTGTCCGCTTCTAAAATGCATCAAAACAAACAAACAATTAATAAGGACTATTAGAATGTATTGCGTATCCTTTTTCTTGACAGTAATCTGTAATTTGTTTCATTTGATGCACATGTTGATTTTGATAATACATTCATTTATTACTAGGTCAAGGTCTATAACTTTGCATGCCTGTCGAATGACAATATCCAATTTCAGAGAAAGGTGTAATTATCAGCAAACTGTATAAGATATGAAAATGGGAACACATACATGTACGTTCATTATCAAGTTCTTAAAAAACTTGTTCTTGATATTTCCTATATATAAAATTTTGATAAATTTATTTTGATTTATTTCAGATTCCTGTTATCTTATGTAATTAGCTGTGACATATTACCAGACAAAATGGTAAGTAAATGCATGTTAATCAAGAATCTGGACATAACCTAGCTACCTGGAACCAAATTTATCCATAATTTTAGTGTCAATTTTCAGTCTTTTAATCATGAATTTCGTAAATATTCCTCTTATAATGAGTATACAGATAGAAATTTCATCTCATACAGTATAACCTGTCAAAACTGGCTCTTGTAAGTGTCTAATCCAGATCCCTGTTATTCCAGCATGATTACCGGTACATGGCATTATCCTTATTAATCTATACTATCTATTGTTATCAAAACCTTTATCATTGGGAAACCTGACTATACCGGCCAATATGCTGGTTCCAATCACAATATGCTGGTTCCAATCACACCTATAAAGTCTTTAGACAAGTTATAGTTATACACTGTACACTATATTGTTGTTTCCAATCTGTTACTGTTTATAAATAGTACTTAACATATATATGCAAGATTTATTTTTAAGACGGGAGGAACTTTGTACTGATCACATGATGTGTTCATAGTTTATGACATAAATTAGAACATTCAGCTGTTAACACTTCAATTCCAATTAACCGTAATGATGAAATAAAATTTTTGGTTGCCCAAAGGCCTTTTCCTTTTGGTGCATGTGCACCAGCTATGCAGGTCCATATCTGATAAGCTGATAGTGATACAGGTTTGTTAGGCCTTTTCCTTTTTGTGCACTATGCTTGATTACCTGAGGTCTGTTAGGCCTTTACCTTTTTGTGAACTATACTTGATTATATATAATTACTTGATAGTGTTACAGGTCTGTTAGGCCATTTCCATTTGGTGCTACAGGTCTGTTAGGCCTTTTCCTTTTGGTGATACAGGTCTCTTAGACCTTTTCCTTTTGGTGCACTTTGCTTGATTAGCTGATAGTGATACAGGTCTGTTAGGCCTTTTCCATTTGGTGCTCTATACTTTATTAGCTGGTAGGTCTGATAGGCCTTTTCCTTGTGGTGCGCTAAGCTTGATTGGTTGAGATAGAGTTACAGGTCTGTTAGGCCTTTTGCTTTTGGTGCACTATACTTAATTTACTGGTAGCATTACAGGTCTGATAGGCCTTTTCCTTATGGTGCACTAAGCTTGATTGGCTGAGATAGAGTTACAGGTCTGTTAGGCCTTTTCCTTTTGGTGCACTAGCTCTGCCTGATTAGGTTGCAGCTATGGTGGTTGATTGGTGTGACTTGCCATGTGTAAGCTTACAGATCTAGAAGTGGTCCACATTGATCAGGAATATTCAGAAGACAGTTAGCTACTATTGCAAGTTACTGATCAGCACACTAGTTACATGTTGTCTGGCAGGTACACACAGTTCTATTGGGACATGTGCAGGGGTCAGTGAGTACACACTGACATTGATAGTGTATAGGAGTCTGATCAGGACATGTGTGGGTCAGTGCACCAGTGATTCACAGGATACGTACCAGTACTTGTGTGGGTTATGTAATTAACATGTGTCTGTCAGAGTGAAAGTAGAAGTCACTCAGCTGTAGAAGTAAGTCAGCTGTATAGAAATCTATAAATTTGATAATATCTAGCAATGATTGATCATGTTAAGTAAAACAAGGCGTTATTGGTCTTTGCAATTGCAATGTCCATGATGCATGCTACATATAGCTATAGTTTTACATTTTTTTTTAGTTTTACATTTAGGAATTTTGTTATTATCAATACTTTGTATAGAAGCTAGTGCATGGGAAATCTGCACATAATTACACAGTATTGTACATATAGTTATATTTCTAACTCATCATTCTATCATTAGCTTTTCTTTGTCATGTGTATGTCTGTTGTTCATCACTTTAATGAATGCAGTACAAGGCCTTGTGATAGAGTGTACTTTGCCCTCGTGTGTTTATCTCAGGATAAATATGGTATAAGGCCTAGTGATAGGATGTAATTTGTCCTCCTGGGTCTATCTCAGGATAAATATGGTATAAGGCCTAGTGATAGGGTGTAATTTGTCCTCCTGGGTCTATCTCAGGATAAATATGGTATAAGGCCTAGTGATAGGGTGTAATTTGTCCTGGGTCTATCTCAGGATAAATATGGTATAAGGCCATGTAATAGTGTATGGTTTGTCCTGGGTCTATCTAAGGATAAATACAGCACAAGGCCATGTGATAGGGAGTAGTTTGTCCTCCTGGGTCCTATCTCAGGATAAATATGGTATAAGGCCTAGTGATAGGATGTAATTTGTCCTCCTGGGCTTATCTTAGTATAAATACGGTATATGGCCTTGTGATAAGGTGTTGTCTATGTATACTTTAATAAGCTTACACCAGCTGTGTGTATTATAACTCGATATCCTCTTACTGTCACTGTATCAGTATGCGGTGTCTTAATTACAAAAGCTATTATTATCTCTGTTTTCATCCTTTAAGTTATATAATTACATGTACATCATTAGTATACATGTGTATTCTAGTTATATCATGATCGCAAAGGTGAAAAAATAGAACTTTAAATTTGCTGCATTTAATAATTTAAATAATTAAAGTCCTCTGCATGACATTGCTTGGAGCTCTGTTACTACATTCAATTTCAAGGTTGTAAGTTTGCTTTGATTTTAATTAAAAAATTTCAAGAATTTAATGCAAGATACATATAAAAGTTGTATTTTGACAAATACTTATTGTGATATTTTTTGTTTGCTGTTTACAGTCGGACGGAATAGCCAATCAGTTTCTGTTACCTGAGCGACAGGCAAAGGTAAACCAGCTGATCAGAAGAATGGACCATACTGAGGGGCCTCGAGAACATGTTGCTGAAGCCCAATACTGTATCTGTCGCTCTACTGACTGCAGTCGTTTTATGATGTAAGTTAGGAAATACTGTAACCCAGCTTATTTTCACCTGTAAGGAAATTCTGTGTAATCCACCGGGAATTGAAGAATCGCAAAAATTAATCACTGGTTCATGATTAAAATAGACAGGTAGAGTAGAATTATACAATTCTTAAGTCGCGAATTTAGATCACTGAAAAGAATCATTAGCCATGAATGCTCAAAAACAAATGGCTATGAAAATGTAAATGTCGGCTTATGATTACATGAACAGTATATATGAGTATGAAGATTATTAGTTTTTTTCTTCTGAACGATTACAATAAGAGATCACTGCAAATTGCTGAATTAAAAAATTTGGAGATTATTTTGTATTGTGTAAAAACTTTTAAAAAAAATGTAAAGTAAAATTTTGATGATAACCTAGAAAGACTTTTGAATTAAAGATTCTCCAATGATTCTATAGCAGATGGTACACCAGGTTTTAGGATCATGCAGTAATCTAAGATTGAGGTTCTTGCTCAGCCAACCAAAAATTGATGTATCGTAAATATATATAATTATATGTCCTAGCTGTGAAATTGTAGGGATATTTATTGTTATTCATGTCCATCTTATTCCGTCTTGTTCTGATTCAATAAGGAAGAATGACAAATTAAGGGACTTTTATATCGGGTAGCCATACTTTTTTGTCACATCATTTTTGATTGGCCAAATAAAATCTGAAGATAGTTACAAAACATCAGACTGATTAATAATCTGTTGATCAGTTGGTCAGTGGGTCAGACAAATTGAAAAAGATACCAAAATACCAAAAGATTGGAAAACAGCTACTACAGTAACATAACTTACCATAGCTATGTACATGTACAATATTATTGAATATATAACCTGACTTTTACAGAGGATGTGATAACTGCGAGGAATGGTACCACGGCGACTGTATAGGGGTGACACAGCTAGACGCCAGGTCAATCAAACAATTCTTCTGTGACATGTGTCGAGGTAAGTACATCAAAAATAATCTATCTGGAATCTGTTCATGCTAGCACGGTCTTTGTCCTAGACACTTTTTTTAATTATTACATAGGCGCTATTATTAAAAAAAAATGATGTCTTATAATAATTGATGTTATCAGTTAAAAGTAGGCTTTGATATGTAAAGACAGTCTGTAGATCTGTTTAGTGTCTTATTATTGTTAATTACAGGTGTATTTCTTAGAGCATTTAAAGCACTGAAACCAATGATATTATTAGTTATTTAAGCATTGAACGTCTTTCAGTTGGCATTCATAGCCAATATGAATGCAAACTGGACAGAGTCAAATTCCATGAAGCCAATAGCGCTTCATGTTGAATTTGCCTCTGTCCAGTTTGCTTTCATATTGTCTATGAATGCCAACTGAAAGACGTATAATGCTTATATTTACATTCGTTACAATTTTATGATGAAATCCCAAGGAATTTTGCATCTATAATGAAATAATCATTCGTTATCGTCATGGGTGGAACAGACATTTGAACAGCCGTCATTCGTGATTGCTGGCTGGTCACAATGATAATGACGTCATAATAAGTGCTTGATGTTCATTGTCTATGACTGCCAACTGCGTTTGGTAAGGTAACATAGTGGGACTGCAGTGAAAATGTAAATATTATATTGTGTTAGAAGTTAGATGATTAAGAAAGAAATATATAGTGTAAGACCTCTTTTTTGGGTTCAAAATGGTCAATTTTAACACAATTTGGCCTGTGTCTAAAGCCCACTTGATGTTAATATCAACTAATAGACTATCCCTTAGGTGGTCTTTATTGACAGGTTTGACTGTACCAGCTTTATGAAATTGCACGTGTTATGCTTAGATAAATATACTAAGCTGACAAAAAGTATTGCAATTAATTTGAGAACTATTGTTGGACTATTTCCCCTTATTTCTTTGCAGAACAAAACCCTAGTCTTGATATCAAGTATAAATCATCATCAAAGAAGAAAAGCAAGGAGAGATTTTCTTCTCACCCAGTCAGTGAGAGGGAAGGACTAAGACAAGAATGGAAATACAGTGAAAAGGTATAAATACTGAGATGATTTAGTTACAGAGGAAATGGTCAAATTGAGAGAGAGAGAAAATAGTAACTGCTAGAACTAAAAAAGGGAAGATGATAGATGTGGTCAAGTAAAATGGAGATTCAAATGAGATATGCACCAGTGCAGAGGCCAGTTCTTTCCCCCTTTAAACGTTTCTTTGTGAAAGAATTGGCTTGCTGATTTCTTACTCAGGGAAATAATAGGCTAGCTGATGAAGGAGAACGAGGTATTATAGGCCTGGAAATATTTTAAATATATTGAGTGTTCGAATTTGAATTTGGGTGAAACAGATCCACGTGATGATGACTCAGAGAGGGGAGACAATTTCTTTGATACACATAATTAATAGTAAAGTGGGCTAGACAAAGTAAAAGATTACTTTATGATAAGTCAACTGCAAGTGAAGTTTGAATAAAAATAGAACTCATGAAACTATTGTAGTTTAGGCAAGATACAAAGGACTGGGAAAAGGATGAGTAGTTATGTGCCATTCAAGAATATGTAATATCGAACAAATAGTTGATGAAAATGTGGTTAGGGAGGGAAAGGGGAGATAAGTCATGAATTAGATAAAAAAAAAACTAGAATACAGTCTTGCATTAAGAATTTTACCTATAATGTGCAGGAAAAATCACGGAAAAAATCATCGAGAAGATGTGGAGAATGTAAAGCTTGTCATCGTACAGAAGATTGTGGCAGATGTGATTTCTGTAAGGTAGGCATTAAATTAATATTTAAATTATACCGGGGTTTGTATATAACATGTATTTTTATCTGTGATTACTGTAAACCAACTTTCATTTCGCAAATTTCGCAATCCAAGTAAATTTGCAGAAGTTTATATCCACAAATTAGTATGTATATCATCAATATTTATAGGAATGATCATTCAATCGTTAAATCCGTGAATAATTATCTTCACAAACTTGTTTTGAAATGGAAATTGCGAAATTTGATAGCTGTGAAAGAAAGTTGGTTTACAGAATCCAAGTATATTGTAAATAACTTATTAAGAGTTTTAAATGAATTTCATTTTCAGTATGGTAATAAATTGAAATAGGATTGACCAACAGGCAATGGTTATGTAAGTTCTCTCCCACAAATGAATTCACTAGGGTTGCTTATTTCATCATCACGCATTGTGCATTTCAGTGGGATAGCACTATAAAAAACGTAAGGATATAGAAAACAACGTTAACAAAATCTTCTATAAACAAATGATAGGTTTAACATTCAGATATTGCTTTTTTTTCAGGACATGAGGAAATTTGGTGGTCCCAATAAAATACGACAAAAATGCAGATTGCGGCAGTGCCTGAATTTTGTGAGTGATTTGTGTCTTTGATTTTTTGCATTAATCTCTTTTTATATCCGTTATTTTACTTTGATGAATGGCAGATTTCCTTTGAGTAACAAATATGTTTGTTTGCTTTGCAATTGTTTTGTGCAAGATACAAGCAAAAATTGGGGCTTTTTTTTTTTTTGAGAAATAAATGAAATCAATTGCGCCTGATAAACTTTTAAAGCTCATTATAATTGCATTTTAAAGTGTTTACGATCTGTTTCAACAGAATCAATTCAACAAAATAATTTTTAGAATCTTGAAGAGAAATAATAGATTTTCTTTGATTCATGAATGTAACTTAAGATATGAATATATAAGAAATAGGGTATAAAAGGTAACATATATAAAAAAAAATTTGATATATTGAGTTTTATTTCAGCAGAATTATCAGACCTTGTAAAAAGACACTGATCGTATGAAAAAAATTAAAACGTTTTCTCACGAATCTCATGGCGTTTCAAATAATGTAATTATTGATATATGTTTGAAGAGCAAATAATTGGATTATGAAAAAAGAGAATCATATATTTAATGAAAGAGAAATGATTGTAATAGAAGATTTGTTGTTTTTTACAGTGCCGTTTTCGTAAGAACCAAGGGGTAAGAACTTAGGCCGTGTGCAATTGGTGGTGTGCCTTGCAAGTAGCAAATCATTTACACAATATATATAATCTAACTAGCACTCTCTAAATGTTTACACTCATACAATATTAACATGACCGGCACTATGTTAACATTTAAAATATATATCTATCTAAATCTTAATAATCCAGCATGTCAGTCAAGCTTGAGGAGTTCATCGAAAGTGGTTTAAATTTTAGACATTTTGTAAAAACTTGTTTTACATTTAATTGCATAGATAATGCTATTGACATTTATTTCCTGTTAAAATGTATGATGAATATGCAAAGCTTATAAAAACTTTTCAGAAAAATAATATATCTATTTAAAAGATAATTATCAATTGAAAAAATCAATTTATATATTTATTTAAAAGATAACTATCAATTGAAAAAATCAATTTATATATTTATTTAAAAGATAACTATCAATTGAAAAAATCAATCATGATATAAACATGTCCATTATTTACTGCACTTTTCAAACTATGCATGTATATGGTAAAGCTACACCGCTTAGAAACTACTGATAAAGTTATTCCTAAGATACTATCTTGTATAGTTATTCTTTAGACTATTTTGTAAAGTAATTATTCGATAAAGTAACTTTTTAGACACTTTTGTTTAGATCATAGATATATATATTAACATCAATCAATGCTGTGTGAGCTTTAGCTGTTGTGTGGAGGTTTGCTTTTCTGAAAGTATTGATTTATTTCCTGACACTTTGAAGAAGTGTATTCTTTTCTTTTGCTGAAATATTATTTTCCAGGCATTCTTCAAGATGATGCTTATCTTTTCCTTTGTTGACAAGTATTATTTCTTCATGTTGTAAAAGTTTACATCAGTTATTTATATTTATGCAATGATGTCACTATTTTTTTTCATCAGGATATGAAAAAATTTTGTTTGAAAACTGAGTTGGTTTTGACCAAAATTTTCGCGATTTGATCTAAAAACAACAAAATCCAATTTTAGCAGTTTTCAATTTTCATGATATGGCTTTCAGGGTATATATCTCACGAAAATATCTGGCTATACCATATTGGTCTAAAGCATCCTTTAGTGAAGTGTAGCATTGTATTTATTTTATTCTAATAGCCATATCTTGATTAGTACATGTACATAATGTAAATGTAATGTTAATTAGTTTATTGCAATTGTCACATTCCAGGTGAAAGATACAGGCCCTCTGGACCTTTTGTTGTGAACTTTCAATTTCTGTTATAATATTCTATTGTGTTTTGTGTTAACTAATATATTGCTTTTCCAATTAAGATAACCTTTATTTTTGTGACTGTCATCTCAAACTTGGTCATAACCCTTCACCAAGACTATTCAGCTTTATAACTTTCTTGTGGAGGTGCACTGTAATGTACTTATCAGTATTCAGTTTTAATATGTATGAATTTCATTTTCTACTGATCAATATTTGATTGTAGTACCTGGGTATTTAAAGGTATTCTTTAAGATTAAGAAATTATTTTTTGTGTGGTTGATGTTATGACAGCTATTATTGATAAAAAAAATGATTTATAGATTATTTTTATGATTATTATGTATATATTTTGGAACAGGGTTTGAACATGTCCGCTAAGAAACCTGAAAAATCTCACCGCACAGTTACCTCAGAAACTGAGTCTATGAGAACAAGCTTTTCTGGGTAAGATTTTTGATGTTTTCAAAAACTCTAAAAGCTTGAAAGCCTTTTGAAATAAAGTTTGCTATTTATATTTACACTTTTAAAACTTTTAGGGTAAATTATAAATATATAAATATTAGATAAAGTGATTGCCATTTGGTTCGCTTTGACATCATAACCAACAATATTAACCTATGAATATTTATATAATTCTGTTTTCGATTTTCAGACATTTTTCAGAAGATGAGGATGACGACGACGATGATGATTTCATGGATTTCGATGGATATGGAGCTACTTCAGAGAACATAGAAAAGCCTTCAAAGGTAAGAATAATGTCATTTTGAACATATGTTAATTATGTGAAGAAAAAGAAAGTGTTTTAGACACACCTGGACTTGACATGTATTGTCTATCTTGTGGCCCTTGGGGAAAGGAATAAAGCCGCTCTTGGACTTAGATAGTGAAACCCTAATGAAAAGAGCAATTAAAAATGAATCTTTAAATCATAGTCATCATGACCTATCTTGTAACCAAATCCAGGAAATAAGTACCGTTTTTAGAGGGGATTTTGTTTGACAAATTTTTAATAGAATTCAATTTTTAGGAACAATAGCTGAGGACATTTATCAATCAAACAGTTAGTAGAAAAAAAAGGCTGAAATTAATGTATTTTTTATTGTAGACAAAGCCAAAGAGAAAGAGAAGTGAGTCCGGTTCACCAAGGAAGAAAAAAACTAAAGAAAGCAAACACACACCCACCAAGAAGAAACAGGTAAAATGAAACAAAAAAACCAATTTGAGCCAGTTTATTACCGTATTCTCATTCGGTAGACTATGAATTGATATTGAAATTCAAAATCGATTTTGAAATTCAAAATCATTTTCTATTCAGCATTAAATTAGATCATGAATGTACTGAAACATGCAAAGATCAATTTACTTCAATACTTAGAGGAGGCAATATAGAGGAAAAATACAGATTTGTAAAGAGATCTCTGAAAGAGGAATTGCCTTCTGTAGATTTTAACTATAATGTACTTAGTTTTGTAAATTTCTTTCAATTCTTGAGGCAGAGTGATAAAGACATCTCGACATATTACCACAGGCCCTCCACCTTTGGGTTGCAAGTTTGAATCCCATATGGGGCAGTTGCCAGGTACTGACCACATGGTTGGTGGTTTTTCTCCGGGTCCCTCCACCAAGAAACATGGCACATCCTTTCATGATTCTAGCTGTTAATAGGATGTTAAAATAATAAACCCAAACCAAATTCTGCAATTTAGTGAACAGTGACCTTTAGTTTGTGGTGATCATAATTATGAACATATGTTTGGTTTACAGAAATCAAAGGATAAGACTGGAGCAGAGAGGAAGAAGAAGCGTGGTGGAGAAGTAGATGATGTTAGAGAGGTTGAAGATGAAGAACCACGCCAGTGTTTTGGGCCAGGGTGTATAGAGCCTGCGAGGTCCAACTCCAAATACTGCTCGGAGGAATGTGGTATGAAACTCGCAAAAAAGTAAGTAAAGGGTGTAAGTTTACAAGTACTATTAAAAGTGGCAGGTATTGGGCTTGTTGACCCAGATTCATGAGTTATAGACAAGGAAATGTATGGTGCCTGGAGAAATTCCCAGGTTTAAAATGTGATCATACTTCATTAATGTTTCATTTTAATTGAATCAAAGTTTTGTAAGTACTGTTGTATCTGAATTACATGGTCTTAGATTGAGAAGCTACAATGTACCTTTCACTGCCTCTGTTACTCTTTTGTAAACCTATAGTTACTGTTCTCAAAACTTAACATTGTAGTCCTCTCTATTCAGAAGTATCTGTCACAGAGTAAAATTTATTTTGTAACTCTTTCCAGTCGTATTTACGAACTCCTGCCCCCAAAAATTCAGCAATGGCAAAGTACACCTTGTGTGACGGAAGAAAACAACAAGAAGGCTTTGGAGAAAATTCGCCGACAGCAACTGGAAGCACGGCATAAATTAGGAGAACTTGACCTTCGACATCAGGAACTGGATGCACTCATCGAACGAATCAAGAATGCTGCACCCATTGCACCTGACCAAGAGGTATGACTAAGCAATCACTGATCATTTGTGTTAATTTTGAAGTTCTATGAACAATTTTTTAACTAGTGCGACTCATTCATTTTATATTATAAACTATATACTTTTCTTGGTCATTTAAAGCAAGCAAA
Source organism: Argopecten irradians (assembly GCF_041381155.1). Lineage (NCBI taxonomy): Eukaryota > Metazoa > Mollusca > Bivalvia > Pectinida > Pectinidae > Argopecten > Argopecten irradians. The sequence goes on along the minus strand of NC_091145.1, from coordinate 10,652,608 downwards.
GTCAAAGAGAAGACAATTCCTTGTAAACTACAGTACTGGTATATATAAATTTGAACCCAAAGGGGTTTCAAGGAACAGGGTCAAAGAAGAGAAAAAAAATAAATGTAAAGATCAAATTTGGTTAAAACAGTAGGACTTGATCCCTGAAATAGTTTGGATAAAACAGTAAAACTTGGAATAGGACCCTGATTTAGGATAGTTCTAGACTTTTGCAAGTGATTTTATCTTGCATGGTAAGAAAAACTTTTCTTTTGTGCTTAAAATCTTACATTGTAACTTACAATTTGTAAGTAAGTATACACTTGTGTTGTAGGAGAAAGAAGAGGATGATACAGAATACAGTATGTACTGTGTTACATGTGGGGCCGAACTCAACCAGAAGGGTGCACTACGACACATGGAAAAGTGCTTTGCAAAGGTTAATATTTTACATTCAATACACTATAGACTTACATCTTATAGATAAAGAATCCCTGTCAATAAATGACACCTCTATATAACAGATACCTGTCTATAAAGGACATTCTACGTAAAGGACATTTGTCTTTTAAAAATTGCTCACCAGATGCAATCAGTACTCTGTATTTTACTCTGTAACTTACCTTTTTATAAAGAACACCTCTGTATCTCTGAGTTTACAAAGGAAATCACTAAATAAAGGCACCTGTATTAAGTACACACTTGTACAAAAGGATACCTCTGTACCCTGGACACCTCTGTAACAAGGGCACCTCTGTATAAAGGACACCTCTCTATAAAGGACAAACTTATCAGACTAACGCTGTTTATTAACTAAAAATTAAATAGAATTCTGACATAGTCAGTGGTAAACATGACAGTCAATGACTTTTGTTTTCAATAACTCCTTTGGCATTGTGAATTGTTTAGCGCTTACTTCATTCTCTAGAATCCAGCAATTTAATCCCATTTATAATTGTGTATGAACAAAGAATTCATGTGACTTTAAATTTGCCTGACTACAGTGCTGATTTATGAATATTTGTAGTTTGAAGCACAGACATCTTTTGGCTCCATTTACAAGACACGGATCGAGGGTAACTCCATGTTCTGCGACTACTACAACACACAACAGAAAGTTTATTGTAAGCGACTCAAAGTGCTCTGTCCCGAACACACAAAGGAACCAAAGGTATTGTATACTTTATACAAACTTATGTTCCTCTGCGATTTATTTTTGCATAATTCACATACATTTGGAATTCAGAAAAATAAATTGACGCGAAAAAATTGTTCAACTACAATAGAACATGGGCATTTTACTTGCGAAATGAAAACGCAAAATTATTTTAAGTCTACACGAAAATACCTTGGTTTACAACAGTTGTATGTGAGGAATGTGTTGGTAAATAAATCTTATATAGATCTAAGTAATTTGAATGACTGGATGTATATAAGTATTTTGAATGTATTTGATACAGTATACCCAAATCAAATATCCAAGTACATATATATTATTATTTATTGAGACTAAGATCTGAAACAAAAAAATATTCTTCTTTCACAGATAGAATATGTACGTTTATTTTGTAGGTAGGACCAGACGAGGTGTGTGGATGTCCGCTGGTCGTCAATGTGTTTGAAGAGACTGGGGAATACTGCAGAGCTCCTAAACGAAAATGTAACAAACATGTTGTATGGGAGAAACTACGCCGGGCACAAATAGACATGGAAAGAGTACGGCAGGTAGGTAACAAAGTTTATAACATACCTGGTAAACAGAAAAGTTGTACATATTGTAGTAGAAATAACTAATAATCACTGCACTATCTGAGAATCCTGAAACCTCATGTGTTATTATTAAAAATTTTAAATTGCAAACAGGATGAACTCTAAGCAATCTATGTATTTTCATCCTTATGCAGTTAGCCTGTCTTATAAAACATATGACCTTTGTAGCCAGGTGGTCTTTATACAGAGGTCATATTGTGATGAAATTGACCCTAGAAAAATTGTCTTATTAATCATCGTTATAGTTTCATTCTATGTAAAGTATATTGTGTTTATACATACGCTATGAGTGGTATTATATCTGCTGTTCATCATTTTTTCCCCACAGTGGATGGAGCTGGACGACTTATTTGAACAGGAGCGTAACATCCGTATGTCTATGGCAAATCGTGTGGGGGTGTTGGGACTGATGTTACATCAGACTGTCGACCATGATCCACTTAACCCAATTAAACCTCCAGAAATGAACTGAGCAAATACAGAACCCAGAAATGAACTGAGCCAAGTACAGAGCTCAGAAATGAACTGAGTCAAGTACAGAACCCAGAAATGAACCGAGTCAAGTACAGAACCCAGAAATGAACTGAGTCAAGTACAAAACCCAGAAATGAACTGAGTCAAGTACAGAACCCAGAAATGAACTGAGTCAAGTACAAAACCCAGAAATGAATTGAGTCAAGTACAAAACCTAGAAATGAACTGAGTCAAGTACAAAACCCAGAAATGAACTGAGTCAAGTACAGAACCCAGAAATGAACTGAGTCAAGTACAGAACCCAGAAATGAACTGAGCCAAGTACAGAACCCAGAAATGAACTGAGCCAAGTATAGAACTCGATCAAACCTCAACAAAAGAACTGAGCCAAAAAGAGATCTCGATCAAGTACATGACTTTGTCAAAGTATCAAGAAAATAACCATACTGATAGCTAGAGACTTATAAAAGTTTTATGATACTGATGTGCTTTACTTAAAGTTCAGTTCATGTTTGTCAAGTTCTAGTTTGAGATTTCAGAAAAATTGTACAAGTCTATCCAAAGAAAAACAAATGAGGTATTGCAAATATGAAGTGCATGTTGATTTTGTTTTTGTTCATGTTTATTTGTTTCTGAAAGAGTTATTCTGTTTACCCAGTTATGTGTGTAAGAATGTCTACAATTCATTGAGAAGTGTTAGTTTGTTAAACGAACATCATGGTCAAAAAAAAAGGAAAAGAATCATTAATTGACTTACATATTTCTATAAATAAATATATTTCAGCAAAACCTGACTGTCGTTGTTCATAATATGGTGCTTGATTATGTAGTAAGAGGTGTTTTATCATGATGTCACTCCAAGTACATCCTCAATATTCCAGGGGTTGCTATCACTGTTGTAAACTCCACCCTTGGAATATGTCATAGCACTGAAGCAGATCAGGAGAAAAACAACTGATCAATCACAGGGATAGTTTCTATTTAGCTTCATTGGAGGATTGTGTGGAGAGTGACACCCAACTTCAAAGCCACACAGTCAACTAAAGTGTACCACTATTGGATTCTATCTATGTACATCAAATGACCTAACTACTTATATCATCTATTGTCACACACGGAGCCTTCAGTTTTGCTATGACATATTACAACAATTTTATGTAGTAACCCTTGGAATGTCAAGGATGCTTCAAGTACATGTTATGTATACTGACAAAAACTCATTGTCGGTCATCTCTTAAAAAGTGTTAGATCAATGTGATCTGTCAGTCATATTTATATCATGGACCAGTTGAATTAGTGTTTCCATGAATGGAAGATATAAAATTTAAGATCTTTATTTTATAGTGCTAGCCAGCTAGGTTACTTTTCATTTAAGTTTTTACATGCATAAAATATATACACTTTAATAGCTGATCTCTGTGACTCTTGTTTCTTTTTGAGCATATGATACGATATAAAGAACACAAGACAATACATGTATCTAATTTACACATCAAGAATTATGTAAACACTAGCTGGTGTTGAGTGTAAGAGTAAGAGTATGATAATTCAAGTTTTGTTGAATGTGAACAGTGGTATGTGAAAGGATAGCTAATTATGGCAGGAATCTCGTTAATTTTGTACTGCATTAATTATATTTTAATTTGAAGTTTTGTATATATGTTACTTATATACATAATTCAATCATAGATTGATAATCCTACAAATAAATATTTTTTAAGAAATAAAATCTCATTTCCTTTATTTTCATGTCCTTTCCAGGAAAATCTAGCTTAAAGTGAATAGTTGGCAAAGGAAGGCTAAAGTTGGTAAAAATGGTGTTCAGATACCCAGTATAATTTCTTTTAAAATAGAAAAATAAAATTTCCCATCAAATTCGCCCTGCATGCGAAGAAATTAATTTATGTTATATGTCCTCCCAACTAACTATATCTGTATTGATATTTCCACACAGCCTCAATGGCAAAGAATTTGGCAAATATATTTTTAAACTGTGATAAATTTACACTGGGCTTCTCCATAATTCCAAAGGTCAAAACTGGACAACATAAGTAGAACTTGACTGTCGTTTAGTTATGTCAGGACGTTTGGAAGTCTAATGAACACATTTAGACTGGTTTTATTTAGCCAACTATTCACTATGAGCAATGAGCTAATTCTGTTACTTAATCACAAAGCAAAATATGACAAATGTATTGTTCTACATTCCTTATGAATGACAAAAATTTCTTTACTACACTGGCAAGGGCCAGAGTTGGCATACAAGACGTCCGACCATAATGAGTTATCGCGGACAGCAAGCGAATTTGAACATTTCACATACAGTTCACTACAGTGTGCTTTTCTGGCATATCACAGTAAAACCAACTACCTGGTAATCTAATTTCCATTAGAACTGGTTTGTTGTCGATATGTATGCAAATTAGACTGAATTGTCCCTTTTAATTGAACATCACATATAACGGAATTTAAAATGAAGAGATCGCCATGACAACGTTATGCTGGGTGTAATGTCTGTTGTCTTAGTAGTGGTTTGAACACATGGTTCTGAAACTGGTCACAGCATTTCTATATAAAAGCCATTACACCTAGCATGATGTTACAGTGATCTATTGATTTTGATCACACTTTTACACATGTCAGACCTAGGTATTCCTTGTGAAATCTGCAAGTTGGGTTACACTGAACCACTTATACAGATGTTGGATCTCCCAAAGTGTCTTGATAGCCAGGGCACAGCTTCATTCCATAGCATAAGGCAATCCATCGACATAAAATTATGCATTAGGAATGCATTACAGATATTGAGAAGTACCTATTCAAGAAACCTTGACCAAGATGGAGAAAACTGTACATGTAATACAGGTTAACGTAACAAAGTCTAATTTGAGTTAATTCATTACAATGCACTAATCATGCATCTCCTCAATATCAAAATTGAGTAAACAAAAATACCAGAGACTGCAATTTGATTACACATGATATAAAAACTTATTTATTTCATTTTTCAAGATGTTAATTCTGACATAAACATTTTACACTTCTTATAATAATCTGGTGTTAAATAGTCCTTCATTTCTTCTACAGTTAACCACTTATAATCACTTATGTGGTCCCCAAGAGTTACCTCCCCGGTACTGTGCTCTGCACGGAAGAAAAATATCTGAAAATTGAACATTAGAATCAGTCACAAAAGGACAATAGGAAGTTTGTGATGCTCACAGTATTAAACGATCAGAAGTTACATGGTACTAGACAATCAGAAGTTACTCATTCATGTCAGAATTTTTCAAATAACAATTTAGTCATGTGCACTAGAAGTATGGAATTACAAAGATCTATAGCTAAAGCATAAAGTCTTTCTTTTGGACATTTTTTTACATTGATGACAAATTTACCTCCCTTGGGACACTGTGCCTTGTTATTTGGTAGACATTTGTTTTCTTACATTCTTTGACCATTTTCAATACAGATGTATCTCATCTAAAGTCAACAAGTCACTATTACAATGTAGCTACTGTTAGATGCTATGTAGCTTGTTAGATGCTTTAAGTATTTCAAATTTACCTTCTGTCCATTAGCACTCAGTTTTTCCTTATACGTTTTGGGGAATTTGTGTTTGTAATATCCACAAGGGGCATTGCCTAGAAATGTTGACTCCATATTGTCTCCACATACTTGTCCAAGTGTCCTTTCGGCAGTCTAAAACACAAACCGTTTTTATACTTTTGCAATTGTTTAATAATTTACTAACCTACCAATATAAAGTCATTTATCATCTCTTATCATGCCTTTCAAGTGTATCTGACAGTACATTTCAATGGGATAACACTATAAATAAGACAATACCTATAATTGCTTCTAGTTGATCTCAACAAGTCAATTGTGCGATAAAATTTTATCGCATCAAAATAAGTATGCTTACAGTGTTTGAAAGACTCCAAAACCACTCATACAATTGTCACACTTTCTCTTGCAAAATACATATTAGGTATATCATCTCAATTATTTTAAAATTAACAACAATTAAGTATTTATTTGCGGAGAAATATGGTACTGTAAAATTGTAAAATTTCGTAGGTGTAAAAATTTCGTTTTACAGTTTGAAACTTTTTCACATCAGGCTTATCTTGACGAACTATATTTACAGCCTTTGAAATTGTCATTCACACAACACAGCCGTGATATGTAAAACATGAAATCTAACCAATTTTGTGAGATATTGATTTTCTCGAAATTGGATGAATTCACAAATTTAGCAAAGTTAAAACTTTCTTTTTTTACTAGTAAATATTAACAACTATACAGTTTACTACTTCCATTACAACACCATGTACCTCTCTCATGGATTCCTCCAACACATTATCTCCCTGGGGCAAAATCCATTGTTCAAAGTTGTCTAGTTTCTGCTTCACCACAAGAAACAATTTCTTGTCAAGTTTTCTATTCAAAGACTGCAGATCGTTTTCTTTGTCTGCATCTGAAAATAAAATAAGATAAAACATATTCAATGAGCTTTATAGAATTAGATTCAGTATATTTGTGAGAGTTATAGGCGAGAATAAAAAACCTAATTTCAATTTAGTAAAACGTAAGATATTTCACTGTGTTGTTTATCGATTGACCGATCGCCAGACAGTATATATATATGCATCCTTGATACTCCAGGGGTAAGTAACAGTCAACCACAGTGTACATTTATACAATTTCATTTATGTACATACATCAAGTATCAATTTACATGTGTCTTCTGTTGCCTCCAGTTATACTATGAGAGGTAGATATAACATCAGTGATAGTAGCCCCTGAATAATCAAGGATGGGCAGAATGTATCCATGCCTCGCGCTCACAAATGCACATGTACCTATTTAATATCATAGCAAATTATGTAGCATGCACAATAGCACATGCAATTTGATAGACAGCTGGTAAGCTGTCAATTAACAATCATGATAAGTCTATGTGATAATTGCACATCTCAGTCCAGGAGAATTTTACCTGTTTCTCTACTAATTTCTGTGTAAGAAAGTGCTTCCTTATTCCAGCCATCCTCTAAATCAACTGCGGTCAGTTTTTCCTCTTTCATTCCAGAAGTTTCTAATTTTTGTACACTTTGGGATTCAGACTCCTGTTCTTTCTGCTTCTTTTTTTCACTATAGCAAAAAGAAAAAAAGATTGAAGCACACATAAATCCCAGGACATAGTTTTTTCTTTTCTCCATAACAGTATAGAATTATTTTTCTGTGATGCAAAATACAAATAAATTTAAATTGGTTCTGAATTTCGTTTTAAAGGACATTTTGTGCTATTGGAGGTGTAGAAAAGCCAGAGTGTGTACCCAGAAAAAACCTCCAAACTACGATCATAATCAGTATATATATCTGGTTGCTGCCTAATATGGATTTGGGGCAGTAACCATGAACTGAGAGATGGAAGGCCATTTGTGGAACGACATCACATCTCCACTATTAGGAGACAGATACGTACGTTGTAAAAGTCCCAAAATTATAGTAGTAAATTAAACATGAAGGTTATTTTTTTTTCCACTTTAATAATTGCTGGTTATCAAATTCATACATTTATTTTATTAATGATAATTCAAGACATTAATTATGTTAATATTTATAGAAAAGGAAATTTTTCATCATATTACAATTTTACTTGTTTGCTTCAAAGTTTAAAATTTTGATAATCAAAGAAAACCTTCCACCATAATGATTAATTGACCAATTAATTGCCAACTGCAGGCAGTATGTAGCCACATCTCATGTTGGTACACACACATGTACCTTCAGGTCATTTTTCATCATTCTGTATTCAATATCGGAGAAAATGTTGTAACATAGCTGCATACAAAGCAAAATGAAAATTAATTCACATCCTGTTTGAGTGACAGCAGACGAACTGTCAATTGTCTACTACCAGGTAAGTACTTACAGGTCATCTAGATGCTTCAACTCGTGGTCACATAAAACGCTGTGTTCCAGCTCTATTCTCTGTAGATTAGCTTTGAATTTGGCTTCTAATTCTGTCTGCAGAGGCACAATTTTGGGATAACGCTCTAAACAAACAGCGCTCACTAAAATCCATTTGTCATCTATTGGTCTGTTTTGAGTCGTAGCAGCCGAAGCCAGAGATGCTCTTTGATAAGCTTGAATAACAAAACTTTAATATCAGTAACATAATAATTAGTGTAATTATTGATTACATCATTCTATTATAAGCAGCTTTTCAAAATATTGTCAATGAGCGGGGCCAAGATATTGGATGTATAAGAGTTTCATTGTAACAATCTGTGTATAATTACCGGAGAGCAAAATTTTTATGGGGTTTTAAAGGAATGAATCAGATGTTTTAGCTGCCAACAATGAACAATACTCTACAACATTTCTACGTAATAATCTAGCAATTTCTGTGACAATCTAGATTGTAAAGTTTTTTTCCCCCATCTATCAAAATAATAAAATATCTCTGGGGCGCTGAAAATGTTGGTTTAAGTTATAACACAATGCAAAATTATGTAGAGACTCAGTCATAAACACAATATTTTTGGACTTTGGAGACTCGATAGGCTGAAAAGTTTTTGTTGTATGGCAGGGACGATTATTTCCGGAGAAAGGTTGACCATGGCAACAATTTAAGACGGTTTTCAAAACATGTAGACACTCAATATTTTCAAACATGCAAATATTAATTCTCCAAAAGCATACCTCTAAATGTAGATAGCCGCTGTGCAAATCGTGGAAAAATATTCAGTGAGTTTCTTACAAGGGTGGCCATTCTGGTCACAGGAAGTCCGAATATGATAATAACTTAAAATCCGGATACTAAACAAATTTCCGGAATCGTAATAATACTTGATGCGTCCTTTGTTGAAAAACATGAAAATGAAAAATATCAGATTATTAGAAATTTATGAATTTTCTCAATCCTGCTATTGATATCATATGCTAAATTAAAGTATATATTTTTGAATACTGACGTATTGATACACCGGATGTAACTATTACAAAAGTGAGCGCACTATCTACCTTTTCGAAACAGCATTTGATTTTTAAAATGGGAATGTAAAAAGAGATTGAAAAATTTGAAGAGTCACAAAAGCTATTAGTTTAAAGTTAATACTACAGTTATAACATCTTTCTCGGCTATTAAATTAGGATAATTTTCATAATGCGGGTCGTTTCCGCGGCCTTTCTTACCGCGCATTACAGTTGAATATCACTGCGCCAGTTGTTAGCATATGTGTTTGGTGTTGAAATGTCATCATTTAGATTTTCTTATGCTATTTTTGTTTTTATGAAACTTTTAATTCTTTTACTTCTGAATCAGTTCCTGTTATTGTTGTCGAATAGTGAACAGAATGTGTTCAGTGCATGTATAGGCCGTATTAGACTATTTTTGCCAAATTTGTAACCAGGTGAGGGTATAGACTGGTTCCCGCCTCAGTTACCTCCCTTGCGAACGCTTCACTGAGCGGAGCGCAGCCTGGCGGAGAGTAGAGAACTAAGGGAAGGGAACCAGTCTAGTGAGGGTATTACATGTATGCCGCATGCCGGGATTGAACCGCGACTGGGACCACAGCACAGGGATCTGAGAATTTCAAGGTTTACATAAACCAGTTTAAGACGTTTTAGGAATAACGTAAAAGATTAAAATTTCACCAAGACAAACTTTCTACCCTACATAACTTTAGTGGCTAAAAATCCACATTTTTTGGAAAGTTTTCCTTTCAAAATTACCCTACACAACTATACAAAGTGCCGTCAATAAGACAATAGCAGCCCCGTTTCAACAAAAATGACGTGTCCTCAATCGGGTCGTGAAAATCCATGGTGCCACTTTCTCATATACTATGCGTTTATTTTGCCGGGTGTCTATGGTGTGTGGGTTACACCATTGTAAATGCCAAGGTTGTCGAGAAAGAACAACAACTTATCATTTCAGTCAGCCAATGAGATTGCAACACAGGTCTTGTTCATGTATAATGCATGAGAAAGTGCCACTTTGAATTTCCAATGCCTGATTAGGGATACATTTGTGTATCAATTCGACTGACCTATGTACTTCCGAGACGACACATCGTTGGAAAGACGGACATATTTGCAACACTGTTGGTATCTCTAAGCATGAATATATTATTTAAACGAAATCCAATCCCTATATGGCCGTGGTCCATGATGCATTTGGGTTGGATTATTACGTCACATTTACTGTGACGTTATGACGACATATTCATTGTGACGTCATGGATCCTTTATCTTGGATACTGCCATACGGATTATTCACGCGCTTTTTACCTCTTGCTGGAACTATTCATTCTATTATATTTCGGAATGGAAATCAACATATTCAAGAAGATGTCAAGTTGCAAGGTGGCACCACTATTCGTACGAGACGATTTTGACGGAATTAAGCCACGGAGATGTCCAGAGGAACTCTTCCGAGCAAGGAGAGGATTCGAACAATGTAAACTGAACTTCCTGACCACTGTGGTGGACAAATGGGATGAACAGACCTTGACAAACGTATCCTTTTTTCAACCAAGTTATTATTCAGTGAAGACTTCAACAGACATGGACAACCTTACCAAGAACACAGATGATTTGGACAAGACCTTGAACACAGCTACAGCAAAGATTGTAAAACCGAGGAAATTCAGACCAAGAAAGATGCTGCGGAAACTCGTCAACAAGCAGAGGAACAAAGGTCATGTGAGGTCAGAGTAGATCTACATGTAAATCCTGAAACAAGACAATTTACTTTACTTAAAAATTGACATATGAAGATTGTTATTTGTAGTGAATACAAAGGAAATCATAAAGATTAATGATCATGATTTCAACTTTATATATGTGTACATTTTAACTATTTTTGGAATTAAGTTGGTTTAAAACGAGATTAAATGATACATGATGTTTGCTTTTAAACAGTGTTTGGTCGTCTTTGTAGAATACACTTATGATGAAATTAATTAATTTGATTTCCAATCAATTAATTAATCAATTAAGTAATTAATTAATTTTGCATTATTGTAAGACAACTGATATTCGCGATAATTTGATTTAGCATTTTCTTTTTTGTTGCTAATGACACTTTCACAGCGATCGGAAACAGTGCAAACAATCCAGGAAACCGGATCAAATTTCTACGACTCAGCTTTTGATATACAAATATATTCTACGATGAGGTAGTATATTAAATCCAAATAGATTCCTAAAAATCAGGATTCCTGTCCCTGCATTTCTGGACATTTTACGTACTGTTGATGTATTCATAATACAATTTAATTCGTGTCTTAGCATAACCATTCGTAAAGAAATAAATGTTGATAACACAAGTATTTTACAATATTTAACAATAGTGATGATAAATACAGATATCTTAAAAATAGTTCATACATTACACATCATACTTGTACTACTGCATTTTCTCTGGCTCACTCACTGACTTCAGCATCACCTATCATATCTGAGGCTCACACTTCAACTCAGTCGACTAGAGACAAAAACGGGACTCCCTAGGCAACAATTGCTGTTATGTGTATCCTATGAGAAGTCATCCTGCCGTAGCATAATAGGGACCTCCGATAAACCCACCAACGAAGGAATCGGACACACGTAGATATAAGTGTAGTAACACTATACATTTACGTCAGGACAATCACACGGGGAGGCCAATCAGGGTTTGGGGGAGCTTTGATTACACCTTGGTACATTATGCACCTGTGTTTGAAAGAAGAAAAAAAATACCACCTTATTTTAACTTCATTATATATAGCAACTAAAATAGATCTTTCTAAATATTAATATTTTTAATACATATATATTTGCTTCTTTGCCCAAAATTAACGTTTGACTATTCAACAGAACACTTTGAAGTAAGTTTAGAACATTCATAAATTAAGAAGTTGGATTTATATACTTACAAAGTGAAGTTGGAATATTTTTCATTTTGTATTATTTCTCTGTGAAGACAATCCCGGTAACTCTGATTTCTTTCTATATTATACCAGTATACCCTTGTGTTACCAGTGATTACTACTACTAACCCCTGTAATTATCGCCACTGATAGCGGCAACAATGGATTAAGCAGGTCAATAATAGTTTAGCTTGTTACAATGATGACATATGATAATATTTTTCTTATACTTATATATGATGTATGGAGAGTTAACTCAAAACCTTGATTTACATATGTATCATAAACTGTTTCAAGAGGGAAAGGCATCGACAAGATACACTGTACGTTAAACAAGGGCGTACTCGACAGATAAGAAGACTAAAATATAACAAGTTCAATAAAACATGCGTGATTGAATAGTGAAACTATTTACATGTGTAGATCAATCTGCTGTTCTAAGGTCTATGACAGATATGTTACACAAAAAATGATGGTGGAAATCCTCAGGGGTTCGAAAGCTGCAGGTCGATGAAGATAATAGGAAAGTTTTACTATCGAAATAAATGAATATGATTTACTTTAGTAGCTCTTTATATATAATAAAACAAAGACTAATTAATTAATGGTATATTTTAAACAAGATTGTATTGAACAGATAAGAACATCTTTAAAAGGTTTCTTTTACTACCAGAAATTTTGTCCTATCGGTGTTATTAAAGATATAAAAAATACATTTTTGGAATTTCGTCCAAAAGAAATTTCGATAATGCTAATCTATATGTCATGATATCTGAATAAAATGTGTATATACACACCATATAAAGGTAATGCAACATCACAGGGGCCAGGCAATATTAGTTTAATACATTTTGACAAATCCTAACATTAATGGGAATTACGCATGTTAAAAAGGTAAAACCATAAAAAAATATATGATAGAAAAGTAAACTATCAAGTTCTACGTAGAGATAGTCCCCCTAATTCCCAAATCTCTGTGCATAGCATATCTGAGCACAACGACTTTAAAATTAACAAATGTAATAGGGATAGGAAAACACATTTAACACATAGAAAATAAATATCTCCGTCAAAAGGCCTAGATCCAGCAAATACTTTGCTTCCCATTTTTTTCGGACATACTGATTTATTTCAAAATCTTTAGACGTCAAAGTATTATTAACTTCTTGTATGCCAAACCCTGTCCCTTGCTCGTAGAGTAATGCTACTTTTGTCTAGAACTGCTCAAATCGCTCTGACAAATAGTGTGATTACCTTATTAGGTGATTGGTTCGTCTAAAAAAATTCATTTTATCACCTCCTCAGTGGTTATGCAGCATTCATTTGTTTAAACAGTGCGTGACGTTGGCTCGGGTATAGACTACAGCGAACCATATTTTTACCTGCTGGAATCGTATTGATCAACGATTTATAATTACAACGGTATAGATTCAAATTACTAAACAATGGGACGTGGAATTTAGTCAATATTTTATGTTATATTGTTTCATAAGAAATTGTAGGAACAATACATTTATGCCCATAATTTCCGCTTCTTGGTTATGTAAACAGAATTTAGCCTGAGTTGTATTGTCCCCCCTTTAACATAGCAAGCATTAGTTATACGAATTGCAGATATAGTGTAACTGTTTTACTATAAACGATGGACTGAAAATCAGTCCATTTATCCTGCCATTTCTACTTTTTTATCTTATCAGTTATATAAACATGGAAATTTACTTAATTCAATCGGTCAAATCACGTATAATCTTACTCCTACTAAGATCGGCTTCTCCCGGCAAAATTTCGTAGACCATATTTATCATTATCGGGCATAAACCTCGGCCGATTACGGTATCCCCACAATAACAAGATATATAATCATTTTTAGACCAAAACAGAACAAAAGTTGAAAAGAATTTTCATCTAATCAGTGTCGGTTGTGTTTCCCACCGCCCCGAATAGCAAGGTCGCCGAGACACGTGCCCCTTTTTTACCTGCACGACCATGCCCTATGACATAACGCCGTGCCCTGTTTGTCCCCAGTACACTTCTACTAAACTACCAAAATACCAGGTAGTGGCTTGATAATTAAGTAAACAAAAGAAGTGTGACCACTCCCTGACCCCCTGACCAACACCCCAGTGGCCCTAACTAGCAGCCTTGGGCTATTTCCACCTTGGCTTGTGGTGTCACTTTCAGGTCTGTGTATTACGTAAGCTGAAGTCAAGCAGCCGATCGGCAGCCTAGAAAACAATCAGCTGGCCTTTCAATAAGTTTTATGACTACAGCTAGTGAGCATTACTTCAAAAACAAATACTGCTTACAACTGTAAATGATTTACTCACGTTTTTAATGTTAAATAGGCCTATCTATATCTGATGGATGTCACAAGATTTGCAATCGTAATGGCCGCCATTTTGGGTGTATTGTAATAGTAGATCCGGAGGTATTGAATTTCAGGATTTTACTAATATTCACGTTTTTAAAAATGAAAACGGTATTATTTTTTTTTAGAATTTCGGTGTGAATTTATTTTTAGAAAAAGATATCTTGATAATAATAAAATTATTAATAGCAAAGTAATTAAAATAAATCAAATTAAAAAGAAATCAACTTTTTTCTCTATCAGATTAAATTGAAATATTTTGCATACTACTCTAACACTTATCTGTATTTTCTTAATTTAGTGCTTGTAAGATTAGAACATTATTTTAATTAATTGTCCATTATAATGAAACATGTTATCTTATTCAAATCAATACAGTATTTTTAATATTTAAATAAAGATATATATTAAAATAAAGGTAATTGGATTGAAATAAAGGAATACATTTTGAATTTTCCCATTCTTTTAATTAATATAAATGAAATTTAGATCTTTATTGTGAATCAATTATAGTCATGATCATATGATCTGCAGATTACAATTTGCAAAATCATTTTTTCACTCAGAATAATTAAATAGATGTCCTGATATTACTTAGCAACACAGAGAGTTTAAAGCATTAAAATGATATTAAGTTGAACCAGAATTAATAAACAACAAGACAGTTTTAAAGATTTCCCCTTGTATTGGAAGTTGCCGATATAACCTTTGTGCCCCTCTGATGGTTATTTATCGCGGTCAAGGTGCCCTTTTCAAAACCCAGCACCATGCCCTTTTTTTTCCTGTGGGAAACACTAGGTGGAATCCCAATGGCATGCAAAACAAACGATTATAACTGCTACCGTTGTACATGGATTGTATATTTATTTATCTTAATAACAATGATTCTTGGACATTTTCAGGCTCCACCGCAAAAGACACAAACAATATATCATTAGAACCATATCTGACGTATAATCGTGTTTCTGTGTCTAATTAACACAAAATGCATATGAAACAATCTATTTTGCTTTTGGTGCATGCACAATCAATACCAAATTCCATATAGGGCATATAGTGCAATGGATTTTTTTCGAGACGCAATTACTAGTTAAAATATATCTTTATCTTTAATTAAAATAAGAAGCTCAAACTTTTCAGGTTAATGGTGTAAAGAAAGTAACTTTTGTAACTGAAAAAAAAATGTAATTCGCCTGCTCCTGTTTTTGATAGAGAAAAACACCATTCGCTGGCGATAGAGCATCTTTAATTTACGAAATACCAACCTACCTGGTCACCAATGCCCGACCAAGTCCAATATCGCTAGTGTAATGGAAATGTTCCTTCCTTTTCATTCAGAAAGAAAGAAATTTTAATCCAACAAAAACAAAAAAATAATTATGAAAATCGATCAAGAAATCTTCGAGATATTTAAGATCGAAATTTGCCCATTTGCACCTGTTTGAAAAACAATCAACGCAACTTCCGGTTTGGCTTCGAAGCATTGTGACGTCATATGAGCAACATTCAAGGCAGTGAGAGCGACCACCTGGCGGTACCGCGAACGAAGGAATAGCTTTTTATTAGGGGGAATCGCTATATTGCACACTTTTAAGAATGTTCGTTTTAGTATATTATTGATACTTTTCTTATATATGATATTTAATGCATTTTGACTAATTTTCAGTCGAATTTCACGTTCGTTTTTCAACGAATTTTCCATAAATTCTGTGTTAGTGCTTAACAAAAAATTGACGTCAATATCATGTTCCGCTGGCGATAAAAATGCATGTACCTTTAAAATATAAATTAAATAGACCACGGAAAATCATACCATTATTATGGAATCTGCAAATTTTTATCTACGATCATACGGAATTTAATTAAATTTGGTTAAATAACGAAACTGTGACAATCAACTAAAAATATGTCAAAAGGCATGAAATATATTAAAAAAAATTATACAATACCAGGAAATCTGATTTTACAATTAATTGCAATTTGCAAACGTAAAGAATTGATTTCGACAATGTCATAGGCCAAATACACGTAACTTTTCAGTTTTTTTAACCACAAACATATATGTACAAGAAAGTTTACCACGTTCTCTCTGCATAAAATGTTAACTGAAGCTAGGTACATTTGTAAGTTGTTACTGAGAAGACATGAACGTGCCTCAGACATTGACATATCTGAGCTTTAATTTCCAATATCGCAAGATTTTACAGCAATCAAATTAAAGTTAGCTGTTCACTATTTACTCCGTTCATAGGGAGTTTACGGCGTATACATCAAATTTAGTAGATTTTACAGTGATAGGTATTTTATTCTGGTTATGCAAAATACAAGTCCCGGAACGTAAATTAAAGTTTTTTGCAACATATACTTGAAGATTTCTGTATAGCGACACATTTCATATCATATGCTTCGGTTTGGTTGCAGAAATAAATGATTCAGTAACCAATGGAACACACCTCGTCAATCAGTTGGTAATTATAATTGACTGACACGTGAACATCGAGGCTTGTAGCCAATGCTATGGCGGGGGCGGGGCCTCTAGATCTACGGCGACCTCCCGCAAAAAAAAAAAAAAAAAAAAACCAACATATCCATGTACTTCGGTACAAGATTTATTACATAAAAATGCATGTGTTCGTGTCAAATGACAGGTTGTTATAGACTTATAGCGATACGATGATCAATATATTGCAAATATTCCAGTTGTGAATATCAGAAAAATAAATTACAGCCAATTTATTCAAGATGCTCCACCGCCGACAGAGTATAAACGATACTCACCATTTGAACTATAATTGGTGTTTAATCGCGTATGTATATACATGTATCTAATTAACACAAATGATAAATTAATTTGATTTGGTGCATACGTATTCAGTACTTCATTGCATATAGGACATAGTGCCACAGATTTTTTCGGGATGCAATTATTTTTTTTTATATCTTTATCTTGAAGTAAAATTAGAAGCTCAAACTTTTCAATGGTGGTAATGATGTAAAGCAAGTAACTTTTGTAATACTAAGTGTAAAGTCGTCTTCTCTTGTTTTTGATAGAGAAAAAAATACCACTTGTCAGAGGTCATCTTCAAAAATGCTGAAATCAAGAAATTGAAGCATATTTCATTCTCTTACCGATTAACTAGTACTTAAGATCGGGATTAAGTCGATATTTTGTAAGTTACTACACGCTTCAAAAGTCTGTCGACAGCATAATTTACATTCCATGTATCTTTTACCATTAATCACTGACAGATACTTTTAAGGATTTAATTTGCCGTAAACTAATTATTGTATGATATGAAAGATAACTGCAGAGCTTATAATTAACCGACTTGAAAGAAAAATGATAACACATTAAGGTTGTTAATGAATATTTATATGTATAAATATATCGTAAATTGACACATTCGGAAGTCTGAACTACAATGTACATTATTATTGTACCATGGAACACGTGTGTTTTACTTTATGACATAAGATTTAGATCTTCGTCGTTGGTTAGAGTTTTAAAAGAAAAGAGAACTATTCTTGTACATGTATAAACAAGTGTCGAAAATTATAATCAATCTTAATTTTTACAATTTATGTTCGTATTCTGTAAATTATAAAAGGGGTAGAATCTACTGCAGTATTTCATATAACAAGGATTTATAGTTGAGGCATTAAAGATTAGGCCAATGATGTATCTTTATATCATTATACCGACAAAGATACCGACAAGTGCCGAGATATCGGGAAAATGTCGAGGTGAAAAAAACCCAAGTACCGAGGTCTCCAAGTGCGAGATGTCCTGATACCGCTGCAGCCTGCTGCAACAATGCACCGTCATCCTTTGTGCCGAAAACTTGCCATTTTTATCACATTTACAGGAAAAAAAACTTCAGCTTAGGAATACAAAAAACTGTATACGTACGTAAAAAGATAAATTCAAATATAAAGAGGCGATGAGTTATAATGCAATGTTTTCAAATTGATACGTATCGAGCACGAAGCCACCGTGTTGTCACAACACAGCAGACGTAATCTGTTGCTCACAATACGTCACTTCCGGTAAAAAGGGGAATTCCCTAAAGTTGAAAATTCTAAAGGTATGTTTTTGAACGGAGATTACTTTTACGCCTTTTATATGTGAAATGACGCACCGGAAAATTTTTTGCTTCGTGTTATAGTATTTTTTATGGTTAATCAATGATTTTATTTAAGGTTTGCTTCCACATTACACTACCTCTTTAAATGGACCTAGGATTAAGCATTTCAGAGATATGCGACGTTGAATGAGGCAACATGTACATTCATTAATGGCAAAATTAGCGACGTGAAAGCATCACGTCATGAACATTGACGTCATGTCACAAGGCTGCCAATGACGTTACATAAAACATACACATGCATATATTTACACTTGCTAGGCTTGATCACTATACGTAAGTACAAGCCGATTTTGTTTACCATAACTGCATGGTAACATTGAACTTTGAACGTGCGTATGAAAATATTCTATGCAACATAAAGGGGCTACTTTTTTTAAAGAAACACATGGCTTTGTTTACATTTTGACGTAACATTACGTGTGTATTGATGTTTTTCATAGAATTTGGGGAAATGTAAACAATACATATATGTTTTATATTTATATATGATACAAACATTTTTAAAATTAACAATTGTATAAAGAAACGGGAAAAATATCCCGACCGAGGCGACGTGCAGCGCTTTCATTTTTGTTAAAAATTATGGATGTCAAATGTAAACATTACCTCTGTGTCTGTGTCCTACGATCTAGTCTTTTGGGTTGACGGGCGTCAGACCCACTGACAGAGCTAGGTCAGTTATAAACATATTCTCATGTCTTTGTTCTTTGAGAAATTAATCATGTGTATTATAAAACATGCACCTCTTGTAATCCACGTGTTGACAGTCACACGTCACCACAAATACATTGTATCCATCGAACACAAGTGAAGTTGTTTCATCTATAGATGGCGATGGATCTAAGCGTAGATTATATAATCACATGGCTCCGAAGGATGTAATATCATCCAGTCAGACGACAATCTCAAACAAATTTAGCTACTTGAACATCGGTGTTTTGCCAACTTCGGAAAACTCCAGTGTGTAAGCGTGCGTCAGCCTCGCCTCGCTTCACAATAATGGTCACCGAGTTCACACATGTGGCCGAGTACAAATTCTTTATGTTATTACGCTATATATTAACTTTTAGCAAAATTGAATACCTATTTAAAGTTATGATATGATTAATTAAAATTATCACTGAAATTTACTCTGTTTGTCATGTTTATTTTACATTAAGATATTGAACTTTTTTTCGTCGCGGATGAATAATTCTATCCTACGTGAAGAGTCATCATTCGCTGTTCAATTGAGTAAGCTCCTCCCACTTTTGACCGACTTTTATTGAATAATTACGTCACTTTCAAATGACGATTTTATTGCATAAAATATAAAAGAAAAGTCTTGTGAGTGTAAATATAGGGATTGGATTTCGCTTTTATGTTAACCATGCTTGTATGGAGCAATTCCTCTAAGAATATATTCAATATGGGGCGCTAACGCGCCCCATAGAATATATTCTTAGAGGAATTGCTCCATACAAGCATGGTTAACATAAAAACGAAATCCAATCCCTATATGACTATGCTTTGGACTGGTCTTTAACATCAGAATTTATTTCAAATTTTTACAGTTAGCTCGATCAGTGTTACATGAAACTACATCATTGTCCGTTCTATCAAAATACAAGATAATCTGTGACACGTACATGTAACAATCAAATTCTACGACATGACGGGGTGAAACACTGCGTACTGTGTGTAACAAAAAAATGTGTGTTATTTAATTTCATGGTCTCGAATTTTAAAATGTTTTCGTGGGTAGAGATATTTATGGTTCGCCAATGATACCATTAATGCATCAAATATGATATTTTTTTTATATTGATGGTTCCACAGCAACCGCCAAAAGAACAACTCCACGAGGAAAATTACATGCAATGATATTAATTTGTATGTTCGTATTCAGAATTCAAAGAACTGTGCATTTGATTAAAGTGTACATGTATATACTTCCAGATTCTTTTAACTAGAATGTTGGTATACGAATAGCATTAATGGAGTGACCGATGAGATATGTAGCGAAAAAGTCAAATAATATTACATTTATGCATGAACAGATTTTAGCTACATGCACATGCATGCGTATACGCTCATGTGCTAAGAATTGACTAAGTCCGAATAGATGATGTAACCAAAACCGTCAAAACTAAATTTAATGTAGATCAAATGATCAAATAAAAAAGACTAATGCATGGAACATCGTATTCGGGTTAGATGAGGTTTTCATGGTGAATCGAGCCCGAACTATCCGATCTCTTTGCGATCACCCTGGGACACCACTGCATGTGTACAGGTAACAAGTAATAGATATTTTCAATTCCCCATGTTCCTTTCCGTATGACCGGAATAATGTCGTTCTATCTCATCCACAATACGGCATATAATATATACAATTATACATTTCTATATATTTTGTTATATCTTTACATTCAAGATCCATCTTGTTTTTGTATCAGTGATTCTTAATCTGATAGTAGTGTGCTGGTTTGTTAAATGGTTTTTTTAGACGATATGATATGGGCAGTTCATACATGCACTCGGGATCGAGCAAAGTGGTCACAATATATAGCACCCAGGAAATGGTGATGGGAAAGGAGGTTGTTATGGTAAACAAAGGCAGTGTTTCTTTATCAGATCAACATTTAAAACACTAAAACGATGCATGTCTTTTACTTTTTTCTGTTAAATGTGTGTTTTGAGTCGAATATTTAGATTTCTTAAATTGTGAATAAGGAAGTGTTCGTAGTTCTCCGATCAACATATTTTTTTAAATTTTATATCATGTAGATAAACTACTGGATTTAGTATACTGACCCAACATGGCACATAAAACAAAACACTTGTGGATGGAGTGATCGAATTTAAGAAACGATTGATCGCCTTTACATTTCAGACTCTTTTCTTTCAATATATCTGCTAGACAACTCAAGAACTAAACCTAATTGTTAGAGTTCTACTTATATATTTCGGATAAAAAACGTAAAGAGAAATTGCAATACACACGATTGAAAAGAAAAAGACACAAAATATGTTTCAAACTGAGGGTTCTGAGAATTAATAACAATTTATATCAATTTGAACCCACCACAGTACCAATGGATAACTATAGAGGTCCTTATGCTCTGGATCAAATGTTCCACCGGGTTTTTTTTGTCTTGATTATAAGACCCTTAAAACCAATATACGTACACTCTGGTACACAGATACAAATTTATATAAATTGTAACTAATTCTCAGACCCCTGTGGTTTCTAAAATAGTTTTTTTCTGCATAAAGCTGTTTCTAGATGGTGTAGATGAACTGAAAAATAATGTTTCACCCTAAGATTTCTGCATTAATGAGTGATTTAACTAGACCGAGTAGGGTTGGTGTGCGGGATTCTAAAAAACTGTACAAAGTATATGAATCATCTTCGTCCCTTGACTGTCATCAAAATTTATGCTTTGGTCACAATGATCGGCCGCTATCTGGAGATAGGGGTAATCGGGAGTACACCGCTGGTTTTGGGCCATTTCCGATATCGCACAACACCGGTCATCAAAAAATTTGTCCGACATAATTTACATTAAAAGGAGGCCGTGCGGTAATCGCATGGCGTCTGTTTCCAAAGAGAATTTTTTGGAGGCGGGTGAGGCAGTGAATATCGACCTAACAAATCTAATGCTTAATCGGCCGATTATCATATGATGTCCGGGCAATAACCGGCCTATTCACTTGACATCGTATGAATATCGCCTAAGTAGATTATGGATAACGAAGGACACTTGTACCCCAGGCCCGGCTAAATGTAAATGTCGGGCGATGTGATTACCGCTCGATTCCCGGCCGGATATCGGACGATGCTTAGGATAAGTGGCCGATTATGAAATTCTACGAGACACCGGAGATATTCTTACTTTGAATTAAAACTCTTCGGGCACGTCCTCGATGCTGTCTGAGAGTCCCGTCCATCGGCCGGCCATGTCTGGTGTCCGGCCGGAGACCAGGAAAAATGGCTAAAATTCATGCCGGGAATACATCTTAAGCCTTATCAGAAGGGGTTGTGATGACCAAAGCATAAGTACTGAACTATACGGAAGTCCACTATAAATACCGCATTACTTGTTATCATCGTCGCATAGTTCTACACAAAAAATATACATCTTTTGCACTGATCAGAAACTTTACTTATTCTCATACAAAATTAAAGATCATCCACAGGTGTTTGGTTTTATAGATATTTTCTCACTCTCGCTCTCTCTACTAGAACTACGTATGTATTCATGTAAAGAGAGAAAAAAATATGTATTGAGCCAAACACCTCTGGTTCATCTACAGAGTTCAATTATTGGCTGATGAAATCGGCATCCTTGTCCTCTAAAAATTTTTAAAGAATACTTCTAACACAATTTTCTTGCCTTTATTTTGTCTTTAAAAGAACATCCCGTTGTTTGCATTTTAAGTTTCCACACTCGTGATATGTTTGCTTCATGTATATCAATGTATTCGGTATATTTTCAGTGACTTTTACGACTCTGGTTTTCGATATTTTATTTTAAATATGTTACGACATATTTCAAAATATTATAACTTGTGAAAGAGCAAAGCCTGTGAAATTTCCAGAATATCCGCGGAGAAAACAATATTGCCAGATAAGATTAAAAAATGTTTAAACCGTATTAAATCAATTACAAATATTTTTGTCCGGATCCCCTGACATGTGGCATATTGGAATTTCAGTCAAATATCTGCATAACTACTCATTGAGATAAATCAGGATTTGTTTCACTGTTATCTTCGATTTATTTCCATGAATATATTAATTGTTATCTCCACTAACGAAGAGAAAACAATCTCAATATTTTTTCTAATATGCTGTTCGCAGCTATATTTATTCATTTATTTATATCTTTGTTAGACCGTACCTACATGTATATACTGATCACCTGATACTCACCAGTCTACCCTTCATTTTATGTATTGATAGTGTACAGGTAGTAAAATCTATACATTAAATGCGGGCTTTATGAAACGTAGTTTATTGAGAGTTTCCGCAAATAAACGTGGTGACGTCGGAAAAAAAATGTGCGTAACTTTATAACGTCATTTATTCCAACGTCATAATCGCCGCATCTGGGCCCATTTTGTCAGTCGCCGTCACATTTAGACTAATATCGGATTGCAACTGGATTTACACATATACATCTGTACAGCAGTATGTCTCGTTTCTTAATTTCTTCTCTCAGTTTTGAGTCAAACCATGATTTATTGTCTTTCGGTCTAATTGTTGTTATTCTGGATGGGATAGGTGTCTGCTAATGCCAAATATATATCTGAAAAAAACCCTGTACCAATATCTAAACATCAACTACACTTGCGTATTATTCTTGTCGGTCTGTCTAGACGGAAGTGATTCAAAATGTCTAAGAAAAGGTGGTTTTTGTTTAAGACTAGAAGATCCGTATACAAAATGTATGAAAATCCATTTAATGTTTTAAAGGAAAATCAGAAGAAATTCCAAAAAGCGTGTATGCAATGAGGAGGACTTTAGACGGAAAGTATATTTTCTGTTTGAAAACTGGATCTCGGTTAACACAACTTTACCAACATGGAATTTTAAGTCAACTCTACGACATTGGAAGTAAAACTACAAAAACATTGTCTGATTTTGGTGTTCGGTCACGTGTAAGTCGCACTGGTGTATAGGTCGCACTCCCGTTTTTTTTCAGAAAAAAGTAACAACTTATACCCCGGAAAATACGGTATACAATAACAACCACCAAATGTTCTTTGCGGAAAATGTTAAAGAAGAAGGCAAGGATATAACATATAGAGAAGTAAAAGTTGTTAGATAAGACTAGCACAGCAACAGCACAAAAGGAGAGCTTGGTAAGACCAACAAGAATCATGAACTTAATTGATGGAAATCTTCGAGAAGGCAATATCACTTGAAACAACCTTCGAATGATGGAACCCATATGAGGATGACACATTGCAATCTCCAGCCAACTTGTTGCAATTGGATTTGTGGAAAATCCGGCTTGCATCCGTGTCCAGTCAGGAGGGCGGGGGATGGTAGCACATATCATGTCTGACAGCAGAGTAGATCGTCAGCAGGGAAGATAACGCCGGTGATCCGACCATGTTCTAGCTGTCTTGAGCAGGTTTGTAGAATCTAAAGAGAAAAGACAACCAAATGCTTCCACCTTTCACTCAGACTTTCTCAGACAAGAACAAACATGAGAAATGTGAGCAGACTCGTCTTAGTCGGATATGGTGCACACTGCACATTGAGACCTGACATAGTGATATGGTTGCAGCAGTGCCGTGAGATTCCAATGTTGGAAATGACCGCGCCATAAGAAGAAAGATTTGAGGTAATGAGGCAGATGCAAAGAACCAAGCTAGAGCAGTGTAGAGAGGAAGGGTGGATCACTCGGTTGTTCATGGTTCGCGATCGATACATGGCACAAGATGGTTTCCGCCCAGTCAGCGTGCTACGACTGTTACAGAAGGTAGGACTGACGGGCACAAAGAAGAAGGCAGTCATAAAGACAGAGAAGACAGAGAGGACATCATCCTGGTTATGGTACAAACAAGACAAACAGAACTGGGACCAACAATGGCGAGCAGTGATTGATCAACACTACTAACCCAGCAACCAGAGGATGTCGTAGAAAAGGTTCGACTGATGAGCGGAATACAATTGGAATCCAGCGGACAACATTTTATTATATCATCCTGAGAGCTGCCAAATACTGTTCCATCTATTCATGTTACACAGTTGTCTTCCTTCCTGGAAGTATCAAATTGGACATGATTTTGTGAGCAAATATTAAATCGTTATCTTGGAAAAAAAGATTATGTTACACTCATAAGCTTCACGTAACAATTGATACTGCAGACCATCCTCGATATTCCTGCGATTACATTGACTGCCCACCCCTAGACGACTTGATAATTTTAAATAAAACTTAAGGTCCTATCTTAGTAACCCAAAACAAGAGGCCCAGAGGGCCTGCATCGCTCACCTGGTTTGTAATGCCTAGAAATGTTCTGAATTCAAGTTCATTGCTTCTTTTCTAGATTCCCCTATTAGGCCCCACTCTTTCTGCTCCAGGGGGTCAAAGCCAAAATTTATACAAATTCTGTTAACCCCAAGGTGTTTCTGGGCCAAATTTGGTTAAAATCCAAACAGAACTATATGACTATTAGCGATTTACAGGATTTACCTCTATTTCCCCTAATGGGCCCCGCCCCTCCTGCCCCCAGGGGGTCAGAGCCAAAATTTATACAATTTTCTGTTCTCTTTCCCCCCAAGGATGTTTCTGGTTCAAATTTGGTTACAATCCATGCAGAACTCTAGGACAAGTAGCAATTGATAAGATTACCTCTTCCCCTATTGGGCCCCGCCCCTCCTGCCCACAGGGGGTCAGAGCATAAATCTATACAAGTTCTGTTCCCCTTCTGCCAAGGATGTTTGTGGCCAAATTTGGTTACAATCCATGCAGAACTCTAGGACAAGTAGCGATTTAAAGGATTTACCTCTATTTCCCCTATTGGGCCCCACCCCTCTTGCCCCCATGGGGTCAGAGCCAAAATTTATACAAGATCTGTTCCCCTTCCCCCAAGGATGTTTGTGGCCAAATTTGGTTACAATCCATGCAGAACTCTAGGACAAGTAGCGTTTTATAGGATTTACCTCTATTTCCCTTATTGGGCCCCGCCCCTCCTGCCCCCAGGGGGTCAGAGCCAAAATTTATACAAGTTCTGTTCCCCTTCCCCCAAGGATGTTTGTGGCCAAATTTGGTTACAATCCATGCAGAACTCTAGGACAAGTAGCGTTTTATAGGATTTACCTTTATTTTCCCTATTGGGCCCCGCCCCTCCTGCCCCCAGGGGGTCAGAGCCAAAATTTATACAAGTTCTGTTCCCCTTCTACTAAGGATGTTTGTGGCCAAATTTGGTCACAATCCATGCAGAACTCTAGGACAAGTAGCGAGTTATAGGATTTACCTTTATTTTCCCTATTGGGCCCCGCCCCTCCTGCCCCCGGGGGGTCAGAGCCAAAATTTATACAAGTTCTGTTCCCCTTCTCCCAAGGATGTTTGTGGCCAAATTTGGTTACAATCCATGCAGAACTCTAGGACAAGTAGCGATTTATAGGATTTACCTCTATTTCCCCTATTGGGCCCCACCCCTCTTGCCCCCGGGGGATCAGAGCCAAAATTCATATAAGTTCTGTTCCCCTTCCCCCAAGGATGTTTCTGGTCAAATTTGGTTACAATCCATGCAGAACTCTAGGACAAGTAGCAATTTATAAGATTACCTCTATTTCCCCTATTGGGCCCCGCCCCTCCTGCCCCCGGGGGGCCAGAGACAAAATTTATACAAATTCTGTTCCCCTTTTGCCAAGGATGTTTGTGGCCAAATTTGGTTACAATCCATGCAGAACTCTAGGACAAGTAGCGTTTTATAGGATTTACCTCTATTGGGCCCCACCCCTCCTGCCCCCTGGGGGTCAGAGCCAAAATTTATACAAGTTCTGTTCCCCTTCCACAAAGGATGTTTCTGGCCAAATTTGGTTACATTCCATGCAGAACTCTATGACTAGTAGCGATTTAAAGAATTTACCTCTATTTCCCCTATTGGGCCCCACCTCTCCTACCCCCGGGGGATCAGAGCCAAAATTTATACAAGTTCTGTTCCCCTTCCCCCAAGGATGTTTGTGGCCAAATTTGGTTACAATCCATGCAGAACTCTATGAGAAGAAGTGATTTAAAGGATTTACCTCTATTTCCCCTATTGGGCCCTGCCCCTCCTGCCCCCTGGGGATCAGAGCCAAAATTTATACAAGTTCTGTTCTCCTACCCCCAAGGATGTTTGTGGCCAAATTTAGTTACAATCCATACAAAACTCTTGGACAATTAAGTAGCAATTTATAGAATTTACCTATAATTCCCCTATTGGGCCCCGCCCCTCCTGCCCCGGGGACCAGAGCCAAAATTTTTACAAACTCAGTTCTTATTCTCCCAAGGATATTTCTGGCCAAATTTGGTTACATTCCATGCAGAACTCTATGACTAGTAGCGAATTATAGGATTTACCTCTATTTCCCCTATTGGGCCCCACCCCTCCTGCCCCCGGGGGACCAGAGCCAAAATTTATACAAGTTCTGTTCCCCTTCCCCCAAGGATGTTTCTGGCCAAATTTGGTTACAATCCATGCAGAACTCTATGAGAAGAAGTGATTTAAAGGATTTACCTCTATTTCCCCTATTGGGCCCCGCCCCTCCTGCCCCCGGGGGGTCAGAGCCAAAATTTATACAAGTTCTGTTCCCCTACCCCCAAGGATGTTTGTGGCCAAATTTGGTTACAATCCATGTAGAACTCTAGGACAAGTAGCGATTGATAGAATTTACCTCTATTTCCCCTATTGGGCCCTGCCCCTCCTGCCCCCTGGGGGTCAGAGCCAAAATTTATACAAGTTCTGTTCTCCTACCCCCAAGGATGTTTGTGGCCAAATTTAGTTACAATCCATACAAAACTCTTGGACAATTAAGTAGCAATTTATAGAATTTACCTATAATTCCCCTATTGGGCCCCGCCCCTCCTGCCCCGGGGACCAGAGCCAAAATTTTTACAAACTCAGTTCTTATTCTCCCAAGGATATTTCTGGCCAAATTTGGTTACATTCCATGCAGAACTCTATGACTAGTAGCGAATTAAAGGATTTACCTCTATTTCCCCTATTGGGCCCCACCCCTCCAGCCCCCGGGGGGCCAGAGCCAAAATTTATACAAGTTCTGTTCCCCTTCCCCCAAGGATGTTTGTGGCCAAATTTGGTTACAATCCATGCAGAACTCTATGACAAGTAGCGATTTAAAGGATTTACCTCTATTTCCCCTATTGGGCCCCGCCCCTCCTGCCCCCGGGGGGTCAGAGCCAAAATTTATACAAGTTCTGTTCCCCTTCCCCCAAGGATGTTTGTGGCAAAATTTAGTTACAATCCATGCAGAACTCTATGACTAGTAGCGATTTAAAGGAAATGTTGACGGACAGACGGACGGACGACGGACGGACGGACGACGGACGCCGCGCCATGACATAAGCTCACCGGCCCTTCGGGCCAGGTGAGCTAAAAAACTGACCAATCACGGGCCTTCATTGACTTCCTTTGAAGCGACGCCCAACTTCAAAGCAACACAGTCAACCACAGTGAACCCTTATATGACTCTTTGGGGATCAATTTACGTGTAGGTGTGTATAGAGGATGTGGGCAAATATAAAGTAAGAATTTCTTTTCATTTCAATGTGCATGAACAGTAAATAGAGAAGAGAAGACAAGAAATATATCAAATATTTAAATACGTTTTATTATGACAAAATACAAATATGCATATTTTTATGTGATTATGATCTGTCACAAACATTCCAGAAAACTCTTTCTTGAACATATTGCAGTCGCATATTTAAATTCAGAGTTTTAAACTTTTAAACTTTTAAAGAATATTTTAATTCACGAAAACAAGACAGTGCCAGGAGCAACCTACAGTTGCCCACCGCTTTGTGTCAGCCCCTACTAACTTTTTTGTGGAGTTATCTTATAATAGCCAGGGTCATTCAAAACATGTGCCAGTTTAGGAGGAGGAAAGCCATCTTATAATGGCCAGGGTCATTCAAAACATGTGCCAGTTTAGGAGGAGGAAAACCAGAGTAATCCAAGAGCAGTACTGACCTATGTTAACAGCTCCACATTAGATTCAAACTGGAAACTCTTGAGGTGCACAAAGGGTTACTTGTATGATGATGTCTAAAACCTGAACTTCTCGACCATCACAGCCTATTATCGCTATACCAATACAATGGATCTACATGAATCTTGGTATTCACCATTGCATGATCTATACCATTTTAATGATTTAACCCCATCAAATATTCATTTCATAATACATGTCCATTGATTTTCATGTTAAGTAAACAAAATCATATTAAGATTTTGAATCTCTACAGTTCCATATGATAACAAACTACCATATACTAATTAGACAACGCGCATGTCGTGGAAAATATGAGGAGTTCAGTTATCGCATTCCTCCATCACCTAAAAGGGACAATTCACTCAGACTAATTCTTTTACATAACCAAGAAGCAAAATATGGCCTAAATGTACTGTTCTATATTTCTTATGAAACATATAACACAAAATATTGAAAAATTCCACATCATTGTTTAGTATTTGAATTGAGACCGTTGTAATTACAGATACAATATGTACGCTGTACCCATACCTGAGTCAAAGTCACGCACGTTAAACAAATGAACTACATAACCACTGAGGAGGTGATAGAATGTTTTCTTAGGGAAGATAATTCACCTAAAAGGGTAACCACACTACTGTCAGAGCGATTTGGGCAGTTCTAGACAAAAGTTTCATTGCTCTACGAGCAAGGAACAGGGTTCGGCATACAATATGTTTGACCACAATGTTATTGGCAGACAGCGAGTGAGTTTAAACATTTCCTACGTATTTCACCACCATAGACTTTTCTGGCATATCACAGTAAAACCGACTGATCCAATTTCCATTAGAGCTGTGTTTTTCTGATATATGTATAAATTTTAATGTTCTCTTAGACTGAATTGTCCCTTTAAACGTCTATAATAGACCCTGGCTGTAACATGATGTTAAACCATTATTTTACTAGTAACCTGTATGTATTAATTTCCTCTTATCCCAAAGAGTGAAGAACCTTCAAGAATTTCACAAATTCTCATATTTCATAAGAAAATATTTTTATCAAATTATTACAAGAATCTTTCTATATGTTATTTGACAGATAATATATGACTTATGTGTTCTCATCATCTGCAATAGATTCAAATTATTGTACTTGTTTTGACTGCTAATATGATATATGCCCTTTTACTTGCACACAAACTGATGACACTGGAATGGATTCACATGACAAAGTTCAAACTTATCAACTCTCTTTTTATTACACATTTATCTACCCTTAGAAGATGTAAGCAATTCTAAATTGTCTGCTCCCAAGCGAAGATAACTCTAGCTGCTCCCAAGAGAAGATTACTTTACCTACTCCAAAGTGCAGATAACTCTATCAACTTCCAAGAGAAGATAACCCTACCTTATCCCAAGAGAAGATAGCTCTACCTACTCCCAAGAGAAGATAACTCCACCTTATCCCAAGAGAAGATAACTCCACCTTATCCCAAGAGAAGATAACTCCACCTTATCCCAAGAGAAGATAATTCTGTATACTCCAAAAAGAAGATGATCCAATTTTAACAAAAGATCTAATAGTCTCCCCTAACTAGTTATACCAGTGGGGAACAACCAACAATCAATATAAATTTTCAAAAAACAAACTTTAACACGCATGATGATGTGACAAAATGTAAACAGTTATTTGTTGTCTCTTTTAAAACATAAACAATCCCAGTTATCACAGAATGTCCCCTGATGATGATACTCCACTCAATCTCAGGGTCAGCTCACTTTGTATTTCTTCCTCAGTTTTTCTATATCAGCATCAGAAGCATGGCAGCCTTTCTTGATGTGCTCAAGTAAGTCTTTTATAACTGTGATAAAATAAGCAAAATTTTGTCATAAAAGTTACACTGTACATTATCTACATACTGTTCATATCACAGTGTGTTATACATGTACATGTATTTCACCATCCTCCAGGGGTTACTACCATTGATATTATATGTAAATCTTCAAAGGAATTATCTGCAGGCATTTGATTTTTTTATACTGAACTGCCTTCAGGTTTACTATGACATAGTCCAGGGATTGATAACATATCAGTGATAGTAACCCCTGGAGAATCGAGGATGGTATTTCACATACGGAGAGCTTCAAAGCAAAATTCATCAGTATTTCAATTATTTTCTAACTTTTCTTTTGTCACTGAGATTAACACACATCAATTAAACCTAATAAAGGTTTCTGGTTGATAATTTAGACTGTTATAATTTTATCTTACCTTGTTGTTCTTTTCGTGAGAAGAACATGACTGTCATATCAAATCTCTTCACACAAGACAGCTGACACAGGTGAGGGTATACATTAAGGCTGTCCCTACGAGTAAAATAAAACATTATACAAATTCAGATACACAACAACAAACAAAGCATTGCCTTATTCAGGATACACAATGAAATCATTCCTACAATAAGTAAGTTAGTCAAACACATAACAATAGTAGGAGAGGAATTAATATAAGCCTGTTTTCCAATCCTAGCTTCAAATCTATTGAGTATACATATATATATGAGAGTTTACTTGAATAACATTATTTAAGCTAAAACCATTGAAGAAATGCATGAACAATGAGCTATCTTTTCAACAGAACTCATTTAAAAACAAACCAAATACATGAACGTGAGTAATACACTTTCATCATTAAATTATATTATAAATGAAAATTGTTTCTTCTTCTTCTCATTTTAGTACCGTATTTTCCGGACAATAAGCCGCACCTGTGTTTAAGCCGCAGAGGACTTTTTTTTACGATTTTTTCAGGTTTTGTACACGTATAAGACGCACCGTTATATAAGCCGCACTAAAAAGTTAGGCCCATGCACCCACGTAATCATCTGTGTATACGATCGATCTCTAATGAAGTACGGTAATGCTTATCGATCGATTAGAATCACTTATACTCCGGAAAATATGGTATGTACAAGCAGTCCGCTTTGCTTATTTGCTAAAAATTTCTTTTAGTGTGATATAAATTAAAAAGTTTATAGAAAATAACATTGCCTTTAAGAATTGAGTAATTTTCTTTTTCTTACCTGATAAAATACTGTTGGAATACCATTAACATTTTCATTAGGATTTCTGCATCAAGAGCTTCCCCAAATAACTTTATATAATTGCTTGGATCAATTGGCTGCAATCGAAAAATAATATGTTTAAATCTAAAACAATAGTCTTTTTTATACAAACAAAATACTAGTAAGCAAACTCCTTACTTATTCACTTCTAAAAGTTCATGTCAGATGAACTATAGAGAATTCCAGCCTTTAAAGTAGAGTTCAAATGTGTATTCAGAGGTGAATGAGTTAGTATTTAGTCACCTGATGCATTCTTGATTGAAGTTGATTCAAAATGTCCACTTCAATTCTTTACAGATTAAATGTCAGATGAAAAGTTTTCCATATAGACATAAATTCTAATGACCACCATTGTAATTCAATTCACATGAATGCATATATCAAAAGTTTTATTTATCTATTTCAAATTTACTATAAAAGGGGAGATAATTCTTCCTCCCGTCCAGAATTAATTGAAAGGAAGACAATTTCACTTTACTTCACATGAAGATATTGATTAAAGGATAAGGAATATACAACTCCTACTGAAAGATTTGATAAAGGAGAAAATAATGACTTATACCATATACCTTTATAATAGTAAATACTATACTAAATAATTACCATATTGATTGTAATTATTGGGCAATCTATGTTGAGAACCATTGAACATAACAGTACACATGTGCCTATATAGATATATATATATATTTCTGACTGACCTTGATGTACATGTAGAATTGTTCAAGGTCATTTTTCACCACCTTGTACCCTGACTGGAATTGGAAAGAGGTTTGTGGGGTCTGTAGTCCCCTTGGTGATCCGGAATCACTCCCGCCATCTCGAGGACTTTCCGCAGAGGTTGTTTTCTGAGATGTACTACAAGTAGTTTTGTCTTTTTGCACACTTTCTGATAAATCCAAAGAAAGTTCACTCGTAGCATCAGCTATTTCTTCGATCATAACAGTTTTACTGGCCGTAGTAGAACTAGCCTGTCCATTTACAGTTGGCTGGTTATTGGAGGTAAACTTTTCGAACATGACCTCGTCCTTAGCCGTAATGGTTTTCTTGGCTTCACTTTGACCTTGTTTGACTTTGTGAATGGCAGACTGTCTTTCTAAATCCTCCTCTAGGCCCACTTCCTCAATATGTATCCTCCTCAATGGCTTCTAAATATACAATGAAGAAATTGTGTCAATTTCTTTATCATATCTTTTTTAATTTATCTCTTTTTTTCCCCATTCACAATGACCATGACTACTCTACTAATCAGTTCTTTGGTTGCTGTTATGGATTCGCCAGCAAAATTAATAGCTCTCTAACAGATAATTAAGCCATGAATACTTATACATGTAAAAAGATTTTAGTAACTTTGGATCATATTGTAATATGAATAGAACTCTACAGACATTTTAACTTAGGAGGGATATTGATACATTGTATATATGTAACTTAGAATTTTGGTTTTCCTGTAGTCATTAGAGATGCTTCATTACCAACAGAGCATAAATGATATTTATCATTTGAACAATAATTAGTGTGTAATCGTGTATATACCTGTCTAATTAACACAAAAACTAATATAAAATGATTTATTTTGCCTTTGGTGCATGCACAATCAGTACTTCATTCCATATAGGATATAGTGCCATGAATTTTTTTCAGGATGCAATTGATTATTTTTCATATATTTGCCTTGAAGTAAAATTAGAAGCTTAAACTTTTCAATGGTGGCAATGGTGTAAAGAACGTAACTTTTGTAACTGAAGAAAAATACTAAATCGCCTGCTCCTGTTTTTGATAGTAAAAAAATATCATTTGTCAGCGGTGGAGCATCTTTAATAGACATTTATCAAATTGCTTTAGTCTGTTTTTGAGAAACCTCCTAGAAATCTAAAGATAAGCAACATTTGTTATCGACTAAAATTCTTTATAGGGTTCACAATTGTTTAGACATTCTAAATTAATGAGATAATAATATATATTACTGATAAAGCAACAGAGGTCTATAGCCACATACATTATGTCATGTCAAGATTTTTTTATGGACATGATATGAGCACACATGTTTAAGTCACAATAATGTTAGATAGGTATGTGCTGGCCAGCAGACTCCCATGTTAGTTTATACAGACCCTGGAGCGTTCTTGTGGGAGTTTAGAGATAGGCTTGACCAGTCCTGCATCAGGATTGGCTACTGGGTGGACCTGACTGACCATCTTCTCCTTACTTAACTCCTGTAAAACACAACACTGACCGATTGAATACCTACCACAGAGAAATACCTATAGATATGTTACAGTCATTGCTTCAAGATCTGTACTGGTACATTTCGCAACTGACCTAAATTATTTTTTATGTAATCCAAACTATAAAACAATTTATATATACAGAAGCACTAGTTCTAAGAATGATGTTCATTTGTTTCTTTTACTATTTTTTTTTTCAAATCCATGTGACAAAAGAGGCATGCATGCTTTTAAAATTCAGCTTCAAGTTTTTTCCAGACACTCTGGTTTTCTCCTAATCAAGACGGTAAGACCTCTCGCATGCTTACGTCCTGGTTATCATAAATTATTTATATAAATTGTATAACTTGTTTCACAATTGATGTTAAATAAATAAAGTTAATGTTTATAATGAACAGGTGTAAAGTTTTCGACTAATGTGGTCAGATTTTTAGTTTATTTAAGGATGTGTGAGACTTCAAAAGTTGAAGGTGAAAAAGCCGAGTATCCATGCAGAGAAAAACCACTGACATGAAGTTAAGCTGCCAAACATGTAATATGATGTTCAATAAGGAAAACATTTGACTACAATCTGAACAACCTACAATAAACATACCTTGTCTATCTTTTCGATTTCTAACTTTGCTTTCTTGTTGTCTGGCTCTATCAGTAGTATTTTTTGATAAGTTTCCTTGGCCTGTGGGTATTTTTTGAGGCCGAACCTTGCGGCACCAAGTCTGAGATGTGCCTTCGTGTAGAGAGGATCCAGTGCTAAGGCTGTCAAACAGTCCGTCTCCGCGGCAGCAAACCTGGAAATGGTCATCATTATAACAAAGTACTGTATAACAATAATAGATCTTTTTGTAAGGCCAAATATAATCTAAGCTTTATACATATACGTGGCTGCCATACATCCAAGGGTGATAATCACAGATATAACCTTGGGTACTGTCTATTACACGTATGGGGGTTTTGGAGTTGATGAATTATCTGGGTGTACTATGTAGTACACTACTAGTTTATTAGCCTGTAGTTTAAATGTAGTGCACTACTAGTTTATTAACCTGTCATTTAAATGTAGTGCACTACTAGTATATCAACCTGTAGCTATAGTTTAAATGTAGTGCACTACTAGTTTATCAACCTGTAGTTTAAAGGTAGTGCACTACTAGTTTATTAACCTTTAGTTTAAATGTAGTGCACTACTAGTTTATTAACCTGTAGTTTAAATGTAGTGCACTACTAGTGCACCTGATACTAAGGTTAGCTTATACTTAACTGTAGGTGTTTAGCTTTGTGAGGAGAAAATTTTGAAATTTTCATTTTCGTACTAAATTTGCAATGTGTTTGTGCATTGTCAATTTCTTGCACTCATAAGCCACACATGTAAATCATTTATTCCAATCAATCACTGATCATAGGAGAGAACCTGTATAGGCTTAGCCTGTTGTTTGATCCCTTTTCATATTTTGTATGAAATAAAATTTGTTAAAATTAATCAAAATCATTGAAGTTCAAGTTCATGGAAATTTACCTGACAGCAAATAACAGTAAAGAGAAATTAAGAGATGGAAGGAGAAAACTTACTTTTCCTGTTTGAGGAGCGCCATGGCTCTGTTAGCGGGGAGTAGTGGGTTAAGCGCATCAAGATTCATCCCTCTACTGTACGCTTCAATAGCATTGGCATAGTCCTCCTTCTTAAAGAACTCATTTCCCTTGAAAATATAAATTATACCGGCTCATGTAATAATATCTGTACCTTGTGAATCATAGAATGACCTTTTTAGGCAAGATGAGTGACAATTTACAAATATTGATAATTGTAACACAAATATAAGCTGGTATATGTAAAACAAACAAAGTTCTACCTGTGTTTGAGATTTGCAAGTACAATGTATCATCATCTACTATTCCGTTTTCTCTAAAAAGTGTTATGTTAGGCTCACACCAGATGATCACAATCACTACCAACACAAAAGGGCAGATAACTCTGTAATATGTATAACCCTGGTGAATACTAGCTGCAATATACTGCTCGGCTAAAGAGAACTTCTCTTTAGCTTGATCGGTTGAGCGCCAGACTAGTAATCCAGAGGTCCTGAGTTCGCATCCTGGCAGAGGCAGTGATTATGTTTGTATTAAATCATGTGCTCTGTTACAGATCTAAAGCGTTTTCGGGCTTAAGGAACCACCCCCACCCCCCTTCCTATCCCTCTTAAAAAGTGATAAATCAACACTATTTTCTTCCATTGTTAATTCTACACAAGGAAATTTGACGACCCCAAAGATAGCTCTCTCAATTTCTCTGGATATGCCACTGCTTCAAGTTCTGTTAAAAATAGGCACAATTTTTCACGATTTTTAAATGATTCATATTCAATACAGGTGATTTGAAACAAATGTTATACCCTATCTTTTTCCAGAAGAGCTTGTTGCTTTTTCCTTTCCGCTTCCCACTCTTCATCCGTCTCATATTCAGAGGACTCCGCTGATTGTTTCTCATCGTCTGCCTCTTCACACAGTTTATCCTGTTATTCAATTAAATTTAGTGGCTTTTAAACGCAATTTTAAAAATTTTGCATCACATTTTCAATTTCTAAGACATATATGGATTTTTTTACTAGAGACCTATGGCAAAGAACCTTAATAATTTAATAATATTTCAAACAATGTATTCCCACTCAAATGTCAATAGCCCATGTCACTTTAGGAACAGTTTGTTATAATGTGCCTTTGTTTTAAAACTATTAAAAATTAAAAACTATTCATGATTAATATTCTAGCTGTTACCATATCAGATGAAAGATTAAGATTTTTCCAATAATTAAGGATCAGTTTTTTCAACAGTCAGTTCTACATTAAGAGGGATAATCATCTGAAATTCTAACCTAACCTCTTGCCTAAACAAAAGGCGATTATTTTAGAGTGTAGGACTATGGAACAGGATTTATATTTAATTGCAAATGATCAAAATATCATCATTACATAATCAAGCTTGTCCCATGCTCTGAAGTCATAACCGCTGAGCTTCTTCTTTTCTTTCTTCTTCGTCTCGTCTTCAGTTTTCACTTTCTTTTTCCTTTTTTTCTTATCAAGACTATTTCGCACAGGTGGAAGTTTCTATGAAAAAATAAAATAGGTCAATGGTACTGTACAAGGTATAAATAGACAACTTTATACCAGAAACATATATAAGATGTATATATACATGTTACTGATGACATGTATAAATTTCTGTGTATACGTACATGATGTTATTGTATTGTGACAACAAAGGTTGTACAATTTACAAACCCGCCGAAAGGAATTCATTTTGTTTTTCTTCTTCTTCAACTTCCAGATCTAGAGTCAGACTCAAAGGGTTGAGTGCATTTGACTCTTCCATACAAACAAGTCTTTTTGTCGTCTAAATCTATACATAATTTTTATTTACTTTTTGTAATTTATTTTCGAGAAAACATCAAGATATCAGAAATTTTTAAAATACCAACTTACCGGTTGCTCTCCAACCTTCCCTTTTTTCAGCAGTTCATCTTTTTTCTTGACATCAGATTCCCACTTGTCCAAATCTCGGAGAAAATCGCCCAGATCTGCCTGACTCTCTCTCATCTGTTTCTGGAGAGTTATCATTTTTTCTTCGCTTTTGGAAATATTCATCTTGATGTTTATCAGTGTCTAATCTTCTGAAATAGTGATAAGCATTCGAACGATACGCACATCTATCTTATGGGCGCAGACATGTTGGATTTGGAATCCGGAAATGGTTAACTGCGCATGTGATTTAACCTTTGACCGAATCCAATGTAAATATCAGAAATATCACCCAAACTGAACTCAATATTCAAGGTCTTGCCTTTGAGAGACAGCTGTTTCTGACCTTTGGGTATATCGACGATATTAAACGCCGAATCTAAGGTATGTTAAATTGAATGGTTTGGAATCAGGTGTCCATGTTAGCTCTCTTAAGACAAATTCTAATCTGCTCACGTGTGTGACACATGTGTAATACTCATAGCTTTGTGGCCAGCTAGTTCCAATGCCCAAGGCGTTATATATAACGATCTAAAATTAAAGCTGTCCGTTATCTAGGTCGTTGTTAGGCCGATTAAGATGACTTCAGCTTGTTATAGACATTGCGACATTTTACGTTTTCTTTTAAACACGGTAAATGTGCAATTCATTGTACAATGAACGCGTGCATGTTGGCCATATAACACATACGTATATACATGTATATTGTATGCAGTGACTTGGCAACTACATGTACATGCGATTTAAAGGTATAGTGCTTGATGATACCTGACTTTTAGGTCAACATAGCGACCTTGATGTCATTTTAAGTATTAACATGTTTAATTGATTGGATATATATATATATATATATATATTTAAAGGCCCACTACCTTTCCGAAACGGCTTTAAATTTTTAAAATGGGAATGTACAAAAGATCGATAATTTTGTAGAGTCACAAAAATTATTAACTTTCCGTTAATACTACATTTATCATCACCTTCTGAACGATTTGATTTAAATAAATAAAATGTTTATTTTCATAACGCGGGTCGTATTATGTTTCCCGCCGTCGTCCTAAATACCGGGCGGTAGTTGACTATCACTGCGCCAGACGGCAAAACAGCGAATTGGCTCTCCACTGTTTTCATATATTACGCAGGAAATCTTGCATATGTTTGGTGTCGTAACCTTATTTTAGGTCATCGGTACGCATTTTTCTGATGTTATTAATGTTTTTTAAGAAACTTTTATATTTTGCTCCGGAAAGGTAATGGGCCTTTAAAGGTGTTGCATCCTATAATTATATAGTAACAATGCATATATAGTAACATATACAGTATGTATCGAAATGTAATTAAATTTCATTAAATCATCACACTGATATTTTTATTCTACAATTTTCTAAAATAAATATTTTATCAGCTACAGTTTGTATATGAAAAAAACCCCTAAAAATTCGAACATAAAAATAAATTAATCGCATTCAAAATTAAAAAAAGAGAAGAAAGTAAGTAAGGAAAAAGTGTGTGATTTCGTGTGGTTGTGGAGGCACAACCCCTCCCTTCTCCTATTACATATTTGTTATAATTTATTGTTATTTACTTTGATACAATTTATCCTGCTTGTTATATTTTCTTTTCTTGGTACACATATATGTAATTAAATATACTGCCCAGTAGCAATGAAAAAAAGAGCACACACCGACAGTTACACGCAGACGTAAGCTATTTTGAAATTAAGAAACCACAGACTGACTATGACGAAGAGCTTGTTTAAAGTGAACTCATAGCGAAAATATATCACTATAACATTGGTTTGATACGGAATACCAATATCACATTATTTCAGAATGCACGCCCTTATGTGTTATGTGTGGTGAACGCGTGATGTATTTTTGGAAGTGCATGCGGCGTTCTTCCATTTTCAGTTTTCATTTTATAGTGTTGTCTCACGGAAGCATATATGGAACAGTTGCCAGTTAAACTGACCGCTGGTCGATGGTTTTTCTCCGGGTACTCCGGTTTCCCCAGACTGGCCAACAAACCTTGTACGTCCTTATTAATAAAACTCAAACTCGCACACACAAATGACAAACCAGTCGCTTTATGCTTTAGCTCATCTGACATCGACTACAACTCCCAAGAGAATATAACGCAAATAATTTATACAGACATTGACTGCAAACATGATACATGTACAGTGAAAACGACCCATAGTATATGTGTATACGTATAGCTTGTCTAATATAAAACTAGCATGATAGATATGTTCATGAT
This sequence comes from Argopecten irradians, assembly GCF_041381155.1. Classification (NCBI taxonomy): domain Eukaryota; kingdom Metazoa; phylum Mollusca; class Bivalvia; order Pectinida; family Pectinidae; genus Argopecten; species Argopecten irradians. Next base: position 10,612,123 of record NC_091145.1, on the reverse strand, counting down.
ATCGTTTTAGAAAGTATTCACAGCTAGAAGTAAACATCAATCACACATGTATCACCGAAAACTTCCCCGAGTATTTCAAATTTCTTTCAACAGGGAACGGCCGAAGTAAGGAATTGGGGTGTGTTTATACATGAATCATGAAAAAAACTTGACGAATGCTAAATCCGGTAAACTTCTAATGTTATCCCCGGTAAACATCTAATGCTAAACCCGGTAAACTTCTAATGCTAAACCCGGTAAACTTCTAATGCTAAACCCGGTAAACTTCTAATGCTAAACCCGGTAAACTTCTAATGCTAAATCCGGTAAACTTCTAATGTTAAACCAAGTAAACTTCTAATGCTATACCCAGTAAACTTCTAATGCTGAACCCGGTAAACTTCTAATGCTAAACCCGGTAAACTTCTAATGTTAAACCCGGTGAACTTCTAATGCTATCCCCGGTAAACTTCTAATGTTAAACCCGGTAAACTTCTAATGCTAAACCCCGGTAAACTTCTAATGCTATCCCCGGTAAACTTCTAATGTTAAACCTGGTAAACTTCTAATGCTATCCCCGTAAACTTCTAATGCTATCCCCGGTAAACTTCTAATGTTAAACCTGGTAAACTTCTAATGTTAAACCCGGTAAATTTCTAATGCTATCCCCGGTAAACATCTAATGCCAAACCCGGTAAACTTCTAATGCTAAACCCGGTAAACTTCTAATGTTAAACCAAGTAAACTTCTAATGCTATACCCAGTAAACTTCTAATGCTAAACCCGGTAAACTTCTAATGTTAAACCCGGTAAACTTCTAATGCTATACCCAGTAAACTTCTAATGTTAAACCCGGTAAACTTCTAATGCTATCCCCGGTAAACTTCTAATGCTGAACCCGGTAAACTTCTAATGCTAAACCCGGTAAACTTCTAATGTTAAACCCGGTAAACTTCTAATGTTAAACCCGGTAAACTTCTAATGTTAAACCCGGTAAACTTCTAATGTTAAACCCGGTAAACTTCTAATGTTAAACCCGGTAAACTTCTAATGTTAAACCCGGTAAACTTCTAATGCTAAACCCGGTAAACTTCTAATGCTAAACCCGGTAAACTTCTAATGTTAAACCCGGTAAACTTCTAATGTTAAACCCGGTAAACTTCTAATGTTAAACCCAGTAAACTTCTAATGCTAAACCCGGTAAACTTCTAATGTTAAACCTGGTAAACTTCTAATGCCAAACCCAGTAAACTTCTAATGCTAAATCCGGTAAACTTCTAATGCTAAACCCGGTAAACTTCTAATGTTAAACCTGGTAAACTCATAATGTAAAACCCGGTAAACTCATAATGTTAAACCCGATAAAATTCTAATGTTAAACCCGGTAAACTTCTTATGCCAAACCCGGTAAACTTCTAATGTTAAGTACGGTAAACTTTGCCATTTCCCCCCGTTGTTGGGATGACATTCATATAGACATGTACCTCAATGGTACACATGAAGGTCATGGCAATGACATATACAGATAGATATCAAGTTGAATATACATGTATTCACATTGTTATAGGTAATACGACAATGCAGTGTACAGAGACCAAACTTATTTCAGGTTTTATTCAAAACATTGGTTAATACAAATTGTAAAGGTGCCGGTAAAGTTGAGAAGATATCATGAACGTTTTGAAAATTCACACCACAGAAAAAAACTTTCCGGGGAAGATGCTTGTTCTCTACATGTACATTTGTAAATTAGGACATATTGCAAGGAGAAACATATATAACTTCAGAAAATAGAGGCTGAGCAAACCACAATTTCTTTCTTCGTCTCATCAAAACTACGCTTCCCACCCTTTCTGCTCAAGAAGGCAGACGAGACTCTACGATTCGATCTTATCTTTGGAAACTCCGATTCTTTAGACCGAGAGATCCCACCACATGGTTCTGAATGAGTGAGAGTTTGAATTTCCAATTAGACTGAGAACTAGAGAACCGTTTTATTAGATCTCCATATGTTATAGACAGTAGTCGACGGATAAATAATTCATCTTCGTTATCAATAACATGGATGTTTCCAATATATGGTATTCATAGATGTCAGTAATATTATGTTGATGCTTTCATCAACGATATTTAACACGTTCGTGTATTCATAAAGAATTCTTTGTGAAGTGCAATGTATTCAATTTGTTAAAAAATTTGCCTTCTGCCACACAAAACGCTTTGAATTGATTGACTGAACAACTACACGTACACGCATAGGAATTAAGCAATTACATGATAGACTCGACGTGCTTTTTTAAGTCACAACTATAATCAATGTGTTGCAGTATACATGTGCAAATTGAATACCTCTCGAGCTTTGACAATTGTGTGTGGTATGGGGTTTCGATTCAATTGTCATCTAGATTCTAGACTAGTCCTACACAAACTCTGATGTGTCTAAGTATATGTACTGTGTATTGTTGCTGAAACGAACCACCAGATTCTGTATTGCTAGTAGCAACACCTGTATATTGTACAATTTATCCTGGATATATTTGTTATATAATAATCAGGAAGTGATTGATTAATGCGCATTCTTTACCAATACTTCCCAGATCTATTTAAACGTTTTGTATTCGCACACCTGTGTATTGTATTACCTGATTAAACAATGGCGAGCATGTGTTGCTATTGGATTATATAACAATGATTCAGCAAAATGTGCGTGCTGCACGGTACTGCACAAATGCTACACTGCTGACTACACATATGTATAGCTCATCTGTTGCCGCAGATGTGTGTTGTTTCATTTTTAATCTATATATGTGTGCACATATGGCTATAGTTTTCTAGACAATGATTAATGATGTCAGGCTTTACAATACATTGTTGTGGTTGATGAGGCATCATATACAACATGTGTGTAAAGTAGTCCCCGCCTGCCCCAGAATAACCCTATTTCTTAATGTATAAATACAAGAATCAATGAAGAGAATGAGCATATATCTGTTAATGAATGCCATTGAGTGGACCGACAGATACATGCTAACGAAAGCTATTTTGAAATAACGAAGTCATGTACTATACAAATTGAATTAAACGAAGAATGTGGTCTAAATGAACCCCACACTTAATCGGGCATTTCGGATTTTAAACAGTTCAGATTTGCTTTGTAAATCGTGGATGGATTTAATCGTGCTATACTCGCAAAATTGTACATACACTTTTGGACTTCGATCCAAGGTGAAAATAGCACTTTTGCTAGAAAAAAAATCACTTGACTGTGGACGATGGTTGGTTAGGGCATGGTGTAAGTGTACGTAAATAAGGTGGTATAATTTGAAATACAAATATGCACGACTATGGACCAAGGAGAGCCCACACAAATATGAAGGGGATCCTTACTTTCTGTAGCGATATTTTATATCCAAAATGGACGCATGGCGTTCGTGTTCACCATACGTGACAGAACCAGATGTAGCATACCTTAATATTGATCTTCGACTCTTTCAAAGAAACAGTGACAATATTAATTACTTCTACTCAAAATGTCCATTTTTGTAACGACGTGAAAAGAAACTCTTGAGAGCTTTGCTATTGTAATTTTGTCTTTATCTTGCTTAAATTGTAAATTGCTGGCAATCTGATTAAAATACATATCCTTATTATCACTGCGTTGGAAAAGAGGATCTGACAACATCCCATTAAGGGTCATGTCCAGGTGACCTTTGGAAATGGCCAATCAAATTGCTACTGCCAGAATCTTGAATGTGACTTTAAGGGGACGAAATTGTTTGATAAAGTTGTCAGAATGATTTTCGTGTTTACAAGAAGTCATCTCGCCCAAACATCACAGCAAAGCTAATTGTATATGTATACTGAGCGAAATGACGTTATCAAGTGATGCAGCAATGTGTAGAAAATGCATTTTATCCTAAGTACACATGGAATAAAGGTCATCCGAACATGACCCCTTATGGGATGTTGTCAGATCCTCTATTGAACGAAGTGGTTGTAAGGATCTGTATTGCAATCAGATTGAATTGCTAGTAACCTTGATTTGATACACACGTTGAGACAAAGGACTACCAAGTTTGTTACTGTTGTTTATTATGTTTATCTAAACTCTCGTTAGTTAATTTTCAAAATTTGAAATGACACTCGTTTTTCATTCTTCTTCATTTGATCCATCCATGTTTGTCAAAGAAAAGGTGAACATTTCCAGAACATTTGGTGTTTAAATATATTTTATCCAAAGATCTATAGCCACTTCGGTTTACCTCTACTTTGTTGTATTGTACCAGTAGGCCGACGACCGTTAAGGTCCATGGGCCTCTTGTTATTTTATACACATATATGATTATGTGTATTGAATCGTTCTTTGTATCGTATATAATTCCTGTTTGTATGTTGTCAGATAACAACACTATTTACTAAAAATGGAGAGACACATTTTCATTGATATTTAAGAAATGGCAGGGGTTTCTTCTCCTTTTTACAGCCTTGTGCAACATATTTGAAACGCACATATTTAAAAAGTACAATTCTGGACTTTGGACGATTTTGCATCGTTCTGAACAATGATAGTTGTGCATTTAGCATTTGACACGACATCGCTCTGGTAGATATTTTCACATTGCTCTGAATGTTTTCTAGTACATTTTGGCATTGCACTGCGTGTATGTATGCATTTGGTATCTCTTTATGTGCACATTTTTTTCGCATTTCTCTGTACATTTTTCCTCTGTAATTTCAGGAGATGACCACTGTCAAGAACCGCCAGAAAGCTGTGCCGGCATGGGCTCGATTCTACTTCTACGGAATGCACGGCCTCTTGGACGAGATCGTGTTCACAGCACTCTTTGACATGGTGTTCGAACCCAGCGGGAACAGGGCGCTAAAGGGCCATTCCAGTATATTCTCATTCTTCATATACGGTAGCTGTTCCTTTCTCGTAGAGCACCTATACGTATTTTTGTACCTGAAGCACGGCGTACCAAGATATATCCGGTTGATTTTGTATGTTTGTATTGCATACATATGGGAGTTCTCTACCGGTCTCTTTCTCCGGCAGTTTGGAGCTTGTTCATGGGACTACAGTCACTACAAGTATAACGTCATGGGCCTTATTACACTGGAATATGCTCCGGGCTGGCTTGTTTTAAGCTATCTACAAGACGTGGTCGCCGACTTTTTGCTCAGTCTAACCATTAACATAAAGGGGGATGATGATGACAGCAAAGACAAGAAGAGTAGTTGATGTCAATGAACATAGTATGATATACATTTTCACGCATCCTCGATATTCCAGGGGTTACTAGATATCTATTGCTGTCACAATCCACCCATCCTCGATACTCCAGGGGTTCCGATCACTTACGATCTCTACACCCCTGGACTATCTCATAGTAAAACTGGAGGCAACAGTACAGAAAAGCTAATTTAGTCCTTTGATGTGCATCAAAAGATTTGTATAAGGGTACACTGTGGTTGACTATGTGGCTTTGAAGTTGGACGTCGCTCTCTCCGTAGTCTTCAAAGGATTTGTTTTTTGCTGGCCTGTGATTGGTTCAGATTTTTTCCTCTGAGCTGCCTTCAGTTTTACTATGAGATAGTCCAGGGGTATAGATATCTAAGTGATCGGAACCCCTGGAGTATCGAGGATGAATCCATCCATGTGATTCTATAAGTCATAAGCAAAACTGAAGGCTCTGTCTACGACAACGAGTGAGCAGGTAATTTAGTCAAAGTGATACATGTACATTGTATGGCTTTGAAGATGTGCGTTGTTCTGTGTAATCTTCAAAGAAAGTTTCTGTTGGCTGTGATTGGTCAGTTTTTTTCTAATGAACTGTCTTCAAGTTTGCTATGACATAGTCCAGAGGTGAATATCACGCAGTGGTAATAACCCCTAGAGCATCGAAAATGAATTTCACGTAGGTTGCTATCATTTTTGTTGTTGACAAAACAACGGAAACATCTTTTCATTATATCATATCATAGAAATAAAAGGAAACATTATTGGCAGGTTTTGTGAAAGATAAGATTTTTGCGGAAAATACATTTTGATGCATATTTTGAAATAAAACCATTCAAAATTGACCATTCCACAAGAAAGTAAAACTTTATATGATACCGGTTAGAATTTACGCAAAATGATTTGGAGCTTTGTCTAAATACACGGATTGTCCGTCGTAGTTTTACTATTCTCCACTAGACGTCGCTCCGAAAATATTTATGAGCACAGTCTAGCGAGGGAATATTGGTACTAAGGCAGGTAATCCAGTATACGTTTAGGGCAGCCTCTCTTTCATAAGCGCGAATGTTTGGTTTTCGGAAATAGTTGTAGTTGAGTGAAATGTGTGACGTAACGTAGAATTTTTGATATGTAGAAGTCCTCAAGGAAAAGATATGAACATCACATTCTTTCATACTGCATGCATATACGAGCACACGTAAATATGCAACTCCATTTATGCAATAAGTTGTTTGTGCTGTGATATTTACATTTCAATGTGACATGTACTGAGTTGAATATATTTTTCCCGCATAATTTTAAAATATGTGCTTTGTTGTTTTGTTATTTGATATTGGCGATATTGAAAATTACATTCTATTAAGATTGTTGACTTTTAAAAACAAACTACATTATAACGGCGATATAGCAGTGATTTTCGATCTCGGGCTGTTTAAAAAAAATTAGTAGAAAAATGTTATTGTTTTTTTGTTAAACATTACAGAAAACGATTTTCACTCTTTTGACAAGTTGAAATGGCGGCGGATTTTTTTTTTTTTTTTTTTTTTGACAGTTTTACGCCGTAAAGGATTTTTTGCGTCTAACTATATATGGATTTATATACACCAGTTTTATGACTTTTACTTGTTATGGTCATAATGATTGTGATAGAAGATTTTGAAATCTCTGTGATGTACGGCGTTTTTGTTTTACAATATGAAAAAGAATTACTCTTCTTCAGCCTGAACTGACAAGGGATCCTTCTTTCTCCACACTTTCTTTTTAAGATGAAACTGATATTGATGTAGTATTTCAATCCTGGTGACGTTAAACCGCATATTCAATTTTTGTACCTTTACTTCGGTCACAGGGTTTTGACTCTATAGATATTTTTTTCTATATATATCTATATATATGCATGTGTTATACTGTGACACATCTCTATAGAGTTAAAAGTCTGTGTTTTGGTGCGTAAAACTGTACAATTTAGTGTAATAGTGAAGGGACTTCGTGCATTGCAATCAGTTCACATTTTCAAGAGTACATGTATTCTCGTTTCATTCCTTCATCCGTCGATAATTTTGATCTATCAAATTTACTTCCATTTCTTTTAATCCGTCAGTACTGACGGACAAAGGTCGGAAAATGAAGGGCAGTAACTCTGATGGATCGGAATATCAGAGTGTGACGTTTCGGTGAATGCAGTTTTACGATGAGATCAGTAATGTAATCAATAATAAAAAAGATATACATTGTACCTGCATATACATTCGAATCACACGTTAACTGATTGTGATAAACAGGAGACCAGTGTACCAAGTCCACTCACATCAATTTCTATAATCACTAAAAACAAGTTTTGCAGTATTTTTTTGCAAACCCAAAAGACGACATTATTTTATTTTGCAATAGATGTACGTGTAATTGGATCCTTACTTAGATATTAATATGGAACTCATTGTTTTAAAGTAGATAGTGTTTTTTTTTGTAATTTTTGCACTTTAAAACGTGGTAAGGAGTGATATAAATGTTGATTTTTTTTTATAAAACAAAGGTTTTTTTTTTTTACTTTTTTTATTCGCTTTGAACAATTTGTTAATTATAGCATTCCAAGTTAGATCGTCACGTGATATCTCCCAGAGTGCATTGCGGGAGGAATTATAGATTTCTTAGTAGATGTGTTTAGGGATATGTTAAGACTAACGAGTGTTAAGGTAATGTACTCACATTTAGCAATTTTTACTTTCTTTTCAAATTGCTTTGTTTCAAACTACACTTATTGTTTTTTTTTTTCTCTCGAATCTGTGGATTTTGTGTTGCCTTTTGTTACTACACTACAATAAAGGCTTTAATAAATTTGTTTTGATTTCTACAAGTGTTTTCGCTTTTTTAACAGTAAAACATAATTCGCAAGATATTAATTTTGTTTTTAAAAAAATCGAAAGAAAAAAAGGATTATAGAGCAGCACCCTGGCAAACCCCTGCTCAATCTTGTTAATGTTTAATGGGTGCTATGACAATGGATTGGTATTTATATCAGTAATGAACCTAATATTGAATAAAAAAGATACAATTTATTGCATGCAACTTAAACTTAGTTTTGAAGTTCATTAATACATGAATTCATTGCGAAGTCCACGGTACCTAACAATATATAAAAAGTAAAAGGAATACATTTGTTACGGGAGTCGTTGAGCTTGAACCTCACAACCATTCACATGTTGTTCATATGTCTATTCTGATTAAAATAATGCTTTTGTTTGTTTGTTTGTTTAATTAATTAACGTCCTATTAACAGCTATTGTCATGTAAGGACGGCTTCCCATGTATGCGGTATGTTGCGTGTATGCTGAGCAAGGTTCGTGTTTTGGAAGACTGCGGTATATTCATGTTATGTCTTCTTGTATAGTGGAACTTTTACCATAGAAACTTTCCATATCATGTTAGTCAGATATTTAGTTACCATAAAAACTTTCTATATCGTGCCAGTCAGATATTGAGTTACCGTAGAAACTTATATCATGTCATTCAGATATTGAGTTACCATGAAAACTTTCCATATCGTGTCAGTCAGATATTGAGTTACCATAGAAACTTTTCATATCGTGCCAGTAAGACTTGAGTTACCATAGAAACTTTCCATATCTTGCCAGTCAGATATTGAGTTACCTTAGAAACTTTCCATATTATGCCAGTCAGATATTGAGTTAGCATGGAAATGCTTTATGTTGTGCCAGTTAGATATTGCGTTACCAAGGAACCTTTTCAGATCATGCCAAACAGTTACCATTGAATTACCATTCCATATCATACCAGTCATTTTTTTAAATGTGTTTTAGAACACTTGTATCATCTTGTTTCTCTCCCCTTGCTACTAATTTCAGCTGTTTTATGACAGCTCCGGTATGCAATGAACATCCAGAAGAAATTGAAATCTTCTAGACTTGATGTTAATGGACTAAATTATTACACATAAGTTTATCACGTGACAGAATACTGGATTCTGATTGGCTACACACAAGGGTAATGTTTGCAATAGTGCCCTGGGAAGCAGGCACTATATCGAAGTGGTGCGAAATTGAATGTGAATCTATTGTTACGCCACTATAACCTGATTATTACATTGTGTTCCATCCCTAGACAATACTTTGAGGCAATAGTGCATTTTACAACCAAGCAATAATAGATAAATATATCAGTTGCCAGCAGCCTCTTATTGATGTATAGTATTTAAGTCATTGTATATTAGTGACTGCAACTTTTTGTGACTTCAAACAAAGAACAATACTAAACATATATGCAACATGTCAGTTTTATTTGTATCAACATACATTATCGGAATGGGTACATCAGATCATCTCCCAAACTGGACTCAACTTTATTCTTTAAATTATTGGACTTCAAACACGGGCATTTAATTCAAATAAATCGGCAACATGTATATAAACATAGAAAAAGACAAAAACAAAACAAATATTTTAACAAAAATGGACTGAAATAATCTGGTCAAATATAATCAAAGATGTCAAAAACAGTGTTAATCTAAGAATTATCATACATATCTCAGGAATTCAATGCATTATAATAATGCTGGAGTTCAATTCAATCTAAAAAAAAAATAAATAAATTATATTTCGATATTTCATTTACAGTTCTGTCTCATAACCCTCTCAAGACAACTAGTTCTGCTGCATAGATCACAAATCGAAATCACAGGGGCTTGATACCATACTTTGACTGATTTTTACCCAAACTTTATATATTTATTAATATCTGTTGTTTCACCCTATCACACAGGGCATGATGTAAATTCAGCTTGTTGACCTACCTAGAAGCACATGAAAGACCCAGAGCTTACTGAAGCATAAAATGGCATCAATGAACACACAATTTTATCGGAACCCTTGTTGGACAAGTATATCATTCGAGAGAGTGAAACAAAGGGAAGTAACTCTAATAGATAAGAATGAGTTTTGGATTCCTTGCTGACTATATACTGTATACATAACCAGATTATTGTCTTTTTGGGTTAGCACATGTGTTGAGCACATGCTATAAATTAAAGAATAAATCATCCATTTGGTTACAAATTATTTCATTTCCACTTTTTGAATTCCAGAGTTATAAACTACCTATGACAAACATATTATGAAATAACCCTTGAATCCTAAGTTTGAAAACTTCTGGAATTAATATATTTTATTTGAATTTGTAAAGTAGATTATTTCATATCATAACAGGATTGAAGATTTAACATTCAAATACTGTTACCAAAATACAAGTAATATAAATTTACAATGTAACTTTGAGTTGCAAAGAAAGTACATATGAATTGCCCCATTATATATAATGGTCAATTTGACCTATATTGACCACAAATAAAACAAGCAAATTTTATCATACAGACACTAGCTAAAACCATGGTTGTAAATATTACATAAACTTTTTTTATCTCATTCACCCCTGAAAATTCATAATGGACTGTTCCAGTCCTTGAATTAGAAAGAGTTCAATAGCGTCTTCAGGGGTGAATGAGTTAATGTCAAAAATTATCTTTAAGAAATACTGTAAACATGAATATTTTAGAATTTTCAGGCACCAGACCTTTGCCCTAAAAAAATGAATGTGTTAATTGTATTTTCTGTTGGAGTACAAGGATTATTGCTGTGCATCCGTCATTGTGCAAATCTGTTCAAAATCAAGTTTTCTCTAAAATTTAAATATGCCAAAACAAGTATGTTTGCAGTAATTCTGAATGCAAAGACCGTTTCACAGTCTATGAGGACATATTTCCTTTCAAAATATTAGGATATTTCTACATAAAACAAATCAACAAGCATCATATATCATCTATAAACAAACAACTTAAGTATACATGTTGCAAAAAGAAAATATAAAGCATGATATTACTATCGCCTACATTTACATCTTTAAAAGTGTTACTGGTAAATTTTCATGGTTTTCTTATTGGAAATTAAACAATAATAAAGTGTCAAAATTAGGCACATGTGAACGTCAACAACATTCTGATAGTGTGTTCATGGATAAATAGCATATTCCTTGATCTTTAGGGTGACATTTTAATTCCAAGGAAGGAAAAGGTCTATCATGCAATACAATTAAAGTTAAGGGAAAGTTGTTGCAAATGGTGTCGCGCATTCTGTCTCAGTGTTTCAAAGGCAATTCTTAAATTCATTTGAAATAGTAGTAAGTAGTCAAAATAACGGTGAAAAGTACATGTACCACAAAGATTAAATTGTAAGTTCATTACCCCAAGTATCAAGTCCTAAAAATGTTTGAGTCTGACAAAAAGTATTACTAAATTTCAAAGCCTCTGTGTGATAAGGTAAAGTGGACATTTTAACTACTTTAAGTTGTGCTGATACGGTGAAGGGTACATCAAGGATAATATTAAGTTTCTAGTGACTTATTTACCTCTAAGTGTTCAAAATTTTTGTGCAAACATTTGGAAAACATCTACTTAAAATGCCTTCATGAAAATGTGGACAAGTTATAGTAGATATATATAAATCAACATTGGTTTATTATGTCGTGTAATTCTCAAAGAGTTACCTGCCCTTATGAGAAGGTATTGATTGTTATTCTGTTTTGGCTTTTTACAGTTATCTCCACTTGTTAGTAGGTGTTGATTATTATGTCGTTTGCATGTCGACGAAAATTAAATCATTTTCTCAAACAAAATTTTTTATACTCGCAAACACGACGTTACAATTATCATCTACCCACAAGAGAAGATAACACTGCAATATGCAAAGGCAGAATAGCAGATCTGCAAGAGCATTTCGTCCTTTATCTACGTGAAAAGGGACATAATTCTCTCACAAAGGATTATCAATCAATACCTGCTCACATCAAAAAAAGACTCAACAGTACTATTGGGGCATGAAAGACACAAAATGGACCATGTCTGGTGACAAAGTGCTAAAAGTTCACACTGTCAATATACTCTCGTCAATTACCGGGGGTATTCAAAATTTTGTCTACAAATTCTGCTTAATCATCCATTTTAATTAAGGACACACAAGGATATCCAACTTACGAATGTATCACAAAACAATGTTTCGTATAAGAAATTAACACCTTTTCCTTCTTGATTTCAAATTTTAATCTTTTGTGGAAAATATTTAATTTTTGTTCAAAATATTCTTTCTTTAGCCGCGATGAATTTTGATGTTACGTAAACTGTGACATGTGTGAATTTAAAGCACAATACAAAACATATAATCATATACCACACCATGGCCACTCAATAATCCACCTCGTCCAAGTAATTATAAATAAATATAGCAGTACATGTATGTATATATATATATATACAGTGATAGCACTGCATAATATACAATTAAATCAATATAAGGTTATCTACAAAATAAAAATTAAAAAAAATCTCTCGCATTACAGCTGACAATATATACCCGGTATATATATACACTCCATACATTTTATGTCATTCAATTCAAACCCAGATTTTCAAAAACCTTCATATTTTGTACTGTATTTATCCTGCAAAAAGCCAAGGTAGTTTTCATTACAGCACATTTTAAGAACAATATACAAGATTTTGCATAAGGCATAGCCTTGCTCAAGTCCTGAGTTTAGGCAACAATTATACTTTTAGTAATCAAATTTGGAGTTGGACTTTCCAGAAAAATAAAAGAGCACTTTAATTTTAGCAAGGACATGGACTATCAGCTGGATAAATACAGTAGTAACAAATTCAGATCTGGTATTCAATAATCGTAAGACCGACAAAAATACATAAGATTATGATTTTGGCCACTTTCATCATTACTTTAATGTGTATTTTCTAGGAACAAGTCCCATACAATAATATTTTGACAATCATAATATGTACCATAGACATAAAATTTTCTATATACCAATTTGTTAATATACATTTATTTATATCACATATTTATAATATTTCAAAATTTTAGCTATATCACAGGAATTAAGATTTTGATGTTCATCAACAAATCCAATCATCTCTACATGACATTTAACCATTGTAAAATTCAAATTTTGTCATAATACACAAATGGCGTTAATGGTCATGTGACCACCGACACACTTGTTTATATGATATGTTAAAATCATCTTTTCACTCTGACCATTCCTCTAAATCAACAGTCCAATTGGAATCTCTAACACCAGTATCAAGTCAAGAACGGCGATAACATTTTACTTGAAACAGGACTTCCATCTGATTGCCTACATTCATATATGGTAGACATATTCTGTCATATATTAAACTTTATATCAGCTATGCGCTCTTGTAGAATTAGGCAAAGGTACACAATCCCAAACAAATATCATTCCATACATCAGCCATGCATGGATACATCTAACATTCTCTGGTTTACATATTGATATATGTATTATGTACAGGGTCATATTATCAAAACAAACACCTTAACAATTTTGAATAATTTCATTCATGATACAATTTTCCTGACTAAGAATGGGATATTTTTCACAAATCTATAATGCAACTTCCAATATTGTTTGAATAATAACATATTTGTTTCTTATATGACTTGCTTTTTTTTTCTTTCCCCTTTCAAATTAAAAAAAGAAAATCTTCAACCAACTTTAAAAAGAAAAGCTTCAACAAATATCAGAAATTTGCTTTTTTAAGATTTCTTTTGCACAGAAATTATCTTCTCCCCTTTGACCAAAAATCAACATTAATATAGAAAGTCAGGGGAAAATCTTACTATTATGAAGACGTGTTAAGTATTAAGGATGAAAAAATGTTAGTCTAGAGGTACACCTCTAAATATATATCTACAGACACAAGATCCTACACCATTGATATTGAATTCATCAGAATATCCTAATTCATCAGAATATCCTAATTCATCAGAATATCCTAAGTATCAAAGAAATATTACATGTTTATAAAACTCCTTCCCTCATTAAGACATATAGCAATATATAAACTGTGCCGTATCTCTGACAAGATGACAAACAGGATAAACTTAACAGCATAAACTCAAACAATATTTGTACAACAAACTTGGGTAAACAGATGTTTACCTTCTGATTCCGACAATGCCAAACTCAGATCATTGACGCTCCATTCTCATCCAGATATAACGACTGATCTTAACGATAATTCTCTTAATCACAGCAAATATACCTTGAACTACTCCATATCTGTAGCCAATGTGCTACAAGGTACTGTGGATATTGTGCACTCGCTTCGAGATTTAGAAATTCAGAGAACAACAAATGGTGAATTTGATGTGTTCACTGTAACTCTCAAAGTGTTCCACAAAAGAGAAGTGTTCACTGTAACTCTCCAAGTGTTCCACAAATGGTGAAGTGTTCACTGTAACTCTCCAAGTGTTCCACAAATGGTGAAGTGTTCACTGTAACTTTCCAAATGTTCTACAGAACAATAGAGTGTTCACTGTAACTTCTCCAGTTCCACAGATGAAGGTTTCAGAGTTGTTGTGTAAGTCATGGTTTATTCACTGTAGCTCTGTAGCTAGACAATCCCCCAGGGTTAGTCTATACGTGGCTATCTTTGATATTCCGTGGAAATGTACGAAGGCAGCTGCCAGGACGAATACATGGAAGATCTGATGACTCTGAAACTGTAAAAACATCAAAACTTTAATATCAAAGGCTTCGAAGTATTCTAACAATTCTATAAACGAGACAGAAGTTTAAATTTGTATATACTTCAAATTTCAGTACCATGTATAGTAAGACCTGCCTTAACGACCACCTCTGTATAAAGATCATCTGCTAAATAAGACCACTTCCTTTGGGTACCAAATACCTAATTACAACACATTGGGACATGTATATAATAACCGCTAAAGATATAAAGGCTATTTTTTCTTTATCCGAAAGGTGGTCGTTAAGTTTGATAGTATAAGTGTATTTTGTATTTAATTCAAGATTTTCTTTTACGTTCTTTCATCTAAATCTATAAAACTGATTCTGGAAGTAACGACTCACATTGAATGAAATGCCTATGAAATGCCGATATGGATACAAATAATCATAATTACGCATTACTACTTACCCAAATATCAAATTTCCCTGGAAAGAGTCTTTCGGGGATCCTAACTGCATATATGACCGCTCCAGCTATATACAGTACAGCCATCAATACAAGCCATCCGAGGGCAGCAAAGTTGATGGCATTATAGAATCCTTCAATTAAGACGTAGTGCAGGGCGGGTATCACACCACTCAGGCCTAGGGCTATAAATACACCTACAAAATAAACGGTACCAATCTGTGACTACATGTAACTTTCAGTTTGGCAATTATATCAATACAAGATGCTGATCACTGTTCAAAGTTTCAATTTCAAATTTTGTACAATACATATGTATATGTTGGACTGAATATCTTGTAATACATGGTAATGATTACCACTGTAGCAAATGACACACAATTACAAGTTATCGCCTTTGAAACAGAACCCAACAATCATCTTTTTAGCAACAGTCACCAATACAACTTATCTCCCTTAGGATAGAAAATAGGTTTTTTTATTGAATAAATATGACTTAATCACATGTAGCATTAAAAGTGCTCAAGTCATGATAATTAGGGGCCAAAAAAACGTTTTTTTTAGTCATATAACTTGTTTCACAATCAATGTCAAATAAATACAGTTAATATATATTATATACCAAATTTCTACGAGTGCCTACCTGCTCGGACTGCGCGGAACTGAGGCTGGGCAAATTTGTCCCACAAAGACACAACAATACAAGATGTACCGAGTATAAATATAAGGACTAGATAGGCAATCTTTGGTCCCAACTGGCAGTAGAAACTGTAGTACAGCCATGGCACAAATGATCCCATTGTCAGCAGAGCAATTCCACAGTAGTCCAACCTACAAAACATACACATGTAATATCTGCCGACAGGACACTAACTATATAGAGGGTGACACAAAACTTAGCATTAGGTAGAGGCATGTGGGCAGTAAAAGATGAAAAACATGTAATGTTCATCTAGCTCTGATGCTGACCATCTGTCAGAAATCTTCCGTTTGTCGTTTAGAGCTATGTCATCACAGTAAAGACAGAATTAGTATGATTCTAAGGTTGCAATGATCAAATGAGATGAAGCTTTTTTTTAACTTTAAAATGTCTTATTAATATTCCAAAGCTAAGCAATGCACTTTACAGTATATCATAAAGAAATGTTGCAATTTTCTTGAATATATCGAAACAGGATGAATGTAGGTATCATGCATAATTTTTCAAATACTGCTGAGAGCAATTAAACTAAAGTGCATTAATTTATAAAATAACTGTAATTGACCTTGAGTAAAGGTCATAGTGACCTTTGCCACCTACAGCAATACACTGCACATTACCTGTAAATAATTGTGCGCTACCTCATTTAATTACTTGAAATGATCAAAACATCTGAATTTGTATTCTACAGATTAGCCTTATCATGTCCTTACTTGTTGAAGAGTCTTCCAACCCTCTCTGAGTGACAGTAGACTGTATGGAAGAGCCAGGAGAATCCCAGACATAATATAGCACCCACAAAAAACGCTGAGAACACTGCCTTCTCCTGCCACTGGACCTCGACGGACGGCCTCGATAGGAAGTAGCCAGCCACTCCTATGAACGCTATCATACCTGTGGACCAAGGAGAAAATCAGTATATATAATAATTCAATTTACAAATTTGGTCTATAATTATTCAATTCACAAAATCTATCTTAATCATACGATTCACAAAAGCGTTCCATAATCATACGATTCACAAAATCTGTCTATTATCGTACAATTGATAAATTTGGACTATAATTATACAATTAAGTTTGTAATACCTGTTATACAAAGTCCCTTCTAAACACCATGTATTATAAACCAGCCTTTTTCATGTAAAATTTAATTTCATGTATTTAGTAAGCGATAAGAAGATTGTGAATATTAATCATTACGAAAGTGTTCTAAGTATATTTAGAATAGAACCGTATGAATATTAATATAAATCGCAAAATTGAATCGCTATGAAAAGGGCACGAGACATAACAATAGTTCCAGAGGGCCTGTACCGTTCACTTGCAATTGGTTATTGTAATGCCAAGTAATGTTCTGCTTACAGGTTCATTGTTTCTTTTCAGAAGGAATTTAAAATTTACCTCTAATTTCCCTATTGGGACCCATTCTTTCTCCTCCAGGGGGTCAGAGCCAAAATTTATACAAACAATGTTCCCCGTCCCCAAAGAATGTCTCTGGCCAAATTTGGTTACATTCCATGCAGAACTCTATGACTAGTAGCGATTTAAAAGATTTACCTCTATTTCCCTTATTGGGCCCTGCTCTTCTGCCCCTCGGGGGAGTCAGAGCCAAAATTTATACAAACTCTGTTTATCTTCCCACAAGGATGTTTCTGACCAAATTTGGTTATATTCCATGCAGAACTCTATGACAAGTAGCGATTTAAAGGATTTGCCTCTATTTCTCTTATTGGGCCCGCCCCTCCTGCCCCCTAGGGGTCAGAGCCACAATTTATACAAACTCTGTTCCCCTTTCCCCAATGATGTTTCTGGCGAAATTTGGTTACATTTCATGCAGAACTCCAGGACAAGTAGCGATTTAAAGAAAATTTTGAAGGACGGACGACAGACGCTGCACCATGACATAAGCTCACTGGCCTTTCGGGCCATGTGAGCTAAAAATGTGAAAATTAATATAAATTGTTGAGAAAATAAGTTGGTTTATGATATTTATTGAGCTAAACAAACACTTCAAGAAAACAATATCAGTTTTTTATCACAAGATTTCATCAAAATTCAATACAGCTGTATGTATGTTAATTTCAATTTAAGTAAGAATTTAGCAAACAGCAGCCATCTCTTTAAACCAAGACACCTGGTATGTGTTAGTTGTAGTGATTTGATTAATTTCAAACAATCCATCTATTCATTGAAAATGGAAAATACTGGTACCAAGCTTAAGGCTATCTTGCATAACAATCTTTCTTTTGAAAACACTAATCTTAATGTTCTTACACACTTTGATAATGTTTTTGTATCAATATTGTGAATACAAACATTGCTTTGAAGATGCCTATTTTATAATGCTGATTTATGGTTATTTCCTCAAACCACACTAAACTTAAACTTAAGCTTTTTTCTAGATCTCCATAAATATATTCATACGTAGGAGATTTTAACGACCTCTCAAGTATATCACTTTCACATAAACAGAGGAAAAGAAATCCTAAGTCTGAGCAGGTGCTCAATCTGGCACTTATTTCCTTTGGTGATTAAACAAAATATCTATGAAATCTCTACAAGCATTAAATTCTCTCTGATACAAAGGCTGATATGAGACTGGTATATCAGTATTGAATATTGTACAGAACGTTATATATATGTGGAACAAAAGAGAACAATGTATTGTTCACATTGAAAAAATGAAGAAGTTTTAAGAAATTATCACATTATGAAATTTCTTATTAATTTATTTGAAGTATCAGTTGGCATTAGATGATGACTTTTAAGGCTATAGCAGTAATTGTCTGTCTGGTAAATATATATATATAGCACTGTATATAAATGTTCAACAGATCAGTAAGGTGCTGAGTTAACCATGAAACAAAACATTACACAAACATCTAAAGCACTGTTAATTCACAACACATGTATGTGCCTTGTCAGCAGATTGGCTTTTCCTTAAGTGTTTACAGACAGATTCTGTACAACATTGGAACAGGAAGAATTTCATGTTGATAGCAATTACAGGTCTGCAACCAAGTAAAGAGGTTAAACGATAATCACATGTGTCTAGGTAGTGTGTTACAGTGACTGGTACATGCATGTATATAATTATATTGGTGGGGTGCAGATCGACAGCTGCTACCGCAGGTTCAGCATGCAGCACACTGTAATTACATCTGAACCTCTAAACTAGTACTGTCCACAAAAGATATCGTAGAGGCTGACATTTAGCAGTTTCAATTATCCTCAAATTATACAGTGTAGAATGTCTTAACCTAATTAAGGAATTAGTGTAGTTAGGGAAGGTCACAGGGGCAGGTAAGGGATGGTAGGAGGAACAACATGGTGATAAAGGGGTGGGACACAGGGGCCAGTAAAGGGATGAATGGTAGAGGGTGGGACACAGGAACCAGTAAAGGGGCGGCCGGCAGAGGGTGGGACACAGGGGAGAGTAAAGGGACAGACGGTAGAGGGTGGGACACAGGGGTAAGTAAATGGACAGACTGTAGAGGGTGGGACACAGGGGCTTGTAAAGAGACAGATGGAAGAGTGTGGGACACAGGGGCCAGTAAAGGAATGGATGGTAGAGGTTGGGACACAGGGGCCAGTAAAGGGACAGACGGTAGGAGATGGGACACAAGTGCCAGTAAAGAAGGGGCGGATGGTAGAGGGTGAGACACAGGGCCAATAAAGGGACAGATGGTAAATGGTGAGACACATGGGGTCAATAAAGAGATTGGTAGTAGATGGTTGGACACAGGTGCTAGGAAAAATTATAATGAAGGGAGGATACAGGGGCCAGTAAAGGGATGGGTGGTAGAAGGACAATTTTATACATACCAAGTAGATGTGTCCATATATTGCCAGTTTCTGTGTGTATCCTAAATATAGACTTAAAGCACTGTAAGAACGAGTTGGTTGGGGGTCTGTGGCCGGTATGTAAGAAGTCATTGTCTTTGAGCCAGTCCGGCAGGGAGTGGTGGTGTACGACCCTCCACGCTCCCGCCCACACCTTTTTTACAAACTCCTCGGCTTGCTCGGCAGCCTTACATGTACCGGCCAGGAAGTCGATTTTGGGCGATGACTTTCCGCTCAGGGCTTGGTCAACTTCATCTTCTTCGTCTCCTTCTATGCTTGACTGTTTTGACAACTTTGTCTATAAAATGAAACAAAATTCAACATTATATTATCCTTCCAACAATACAAGTGGTTAGCCCTTCTAAAACAAAATCTTCATAACAAAAGATTATTTTAGTCTAAAGTTGAATCAGATATGAATTTGATTAAGCTCTAGCAAATTAAGACCATGAAGCACCAGTTATAAGATAGCTTTGCTAGAACAACAGAAAATGTTGAAAAACATGGACCAAAAATGTCTAAAGGGAGATAACTTACTCTTCTGAAAAATAGTGGTCTGCGAAGTGTTGATCTCCTCTCTGCCTGTTTTGCTGTCATCGTCAGGTCTCCCTCTGCGTCAGAATAGTCACTGTCCAGAGACACATTGTTGAGGTCCTGATTGGCTATAGAAATAGGTTGTTGTACAATTGGGCTTTCCTCTAGCGTAATAGTTGGTGTGGTAAGGGACGCTGCCATGGTTACAAATAAATCTCAGCTTCTTCCAATTGGTCAAATGTTCTTAGTAGCAGCCAAGTGATGTATTCTGAAGCAATTGAGACACAGAATATTGAAGAAATATTTGTAACTATCTGCACATTGATAACACAATATAATTTTCAGGTACATATGATATATACTCAAATTAGGTGTTAGTGTTAGCAATCTTTCAGTACATCTTTCTCAATAATATAATAGATATTGATTCTACCCTCATTAGTCCCTTTTATAATTGGTGGTGGTATATACCTGTATGATGAACATATATTAACTCAATACAGTGTTTGTTTTCGATCCATTGGTCATCAGGCTATACATATAGTGAGAGATTTATTTCCTTCTGAGCAAGTACTGTGATAAGACTCCAGGATTTAGAGGATGGCGGGACAAAATCGCAGCCTCTGCTGGATTTTCACAATATATTCTAACGGCAGATTCTTTGTAATGTAGCAGGCTAATGCAGTTATGAGATAGAAAGTATCTTTAATTTAAGTTAATTTCATATAAGATTATCATTTCATGAAACTTGTCACAAGGTAAGGCTTATTTCATAAATTTTCATATCATAATGAAATGAGCATTCATTAATATATATAGGATCCTATAAATAATCTCTTATATCAAAACATACATATATGAAAAAACACAAATAAACTATCAAATATACATCCATGGCCATTGTATGTAACTGAACATTGAACTACATATTTCACAAAATAGGCTGTTTATCAAATATGTACAACAGTACATACCATGGAAACAGCTTGTAAGTTATGATATGCCATTTCACAATAATACATGCAGTAATTCTATCTGATATATATAGCCTAATTCAATCTGATATATATAGCTTTTTCATAAAAAAAGAAGGTGAAAAACCCCCACTTTTACACAAGGGTCTCGCTATACACACAACACACATATTTTAATAATATAGTAAATAAGATGCAAATCACCAGGAAATTTCCTGCATCTCTGCGTCATCATAGCATGCATGAACGTTATATAATAATACACAACCTATATTTCTATTTATATGTACATACAAAATTTCAATTACCTCACTGAAAATATTCTAATCATTAAACTTTGACATGTATTTTAATATACAATAAATTCATTTTCTTTTTTATTACTTGAATTTCCAGGAAAATAACTGGTAAAATTTTAATAGGATTAACACTAATAAAATAATTTTCCAAACAAATATTCTTTTGAGTTAATATAGATTTATGAACAAAAAGTTTTAATTTGCATAAACAAATACTGGTTATGGATTCAAAACACAATTATAATTCTTTATCGTCCAGAACATAATGGTTACCTGCAGTAACATGAGTACATAAATTGTATAATATTATTATAATTAATTGCATAGTATGCCAACAAGTGATCTTAAATGATTTTCTCCTTTAATATGGTATAATGTATAGAATAGCATTAAAAAACAAAATGATGTGATTATCAACAGTAAGATATACTGATCATCAAATAAAGAATTATTATATTTCAAATCCATAAATTAGACACTGTTTTGTAAATTATATAATATATATATATATACAAGTACCATTTTAAAATCCATAAATCTTACCTTTATTATATTCTTTACTAGGTTTTTATACCAATGGTGAATGTTTTATGATATAATAAACAATTGTCAGTCTATATACTGCAAACTGATCTTGTCAGTTGATCATAGCTATATAACTTATTTTCATAATTTGATATATATATATATATATATTATAGTAAAATTTCCCATTCAGTTATCTGAATGATCTGCTGATAATGAACTTTGGATATAAATAAGACCTAGAGATCATAACAAACCTACGTGTCATCAGAGCTAAGGATGATCATGTATGCATGTACATGTAGCTAATCACTACTGAATACATGTATTATCAAAAGGAGATAAAAGAAATTATCTTTTTGATACTATATATATTGTCAGCATATGATCATCCTTTGATATGACACATTTGTTATGATTTCAAAATCTGGTTTAACCAAAGTTGGTCATCCTCATCCGATGTTTAGATGATAATAGGCATTGGCCTTTGTACCCACTTGTAACTGTCATACGATATCAGGTACAAATAAAGGGCATGATAGTTTTATAGTACATTTATACTTGGCAAAGCAATATTATCATGTGTATTCTTTACCTGATAACAAATTTCCAAACCAACTCATAATTGTGAAAAAGATGAAATAAAATTGTTTGTGCAACTGCAAATACTTGTTTTTTTGGTTTTATATGCCTGATAATTCTAGTTGACCATTTTTAGACGATCTTGGAGTATAGATAAAATAAATCGGTAAAATTTGTATTCTACAAAATACTATAGAAGAAAACTTAAAGGTTGGGAAGGTCGCCCGGACAACAATTCTACCCCACCTAGCAGCTAAAAATCATATTTCTAGTAAGTCTTCATAAAAACTTAAACATCCATTGGAAAGAGCGATAATTTCCCCTTCAAAATCATATCCTACACAACTATACAAAATGCTGTCACTAGTTAAGACAATAGCAGCACAGTTTCAACAAGATTTACACAAAAATGTGTAATGGAAATCCATGGTGACACATATATATATATCTTCATGTACCGTAAAATGTCCAAAACTTAAAGAATTTGAAGTTGCAATTGAAGCTAGTTGTTTCATGAATATTCATTAATTGAAATATCAAGTACGTATTGGCACCATATATCAATGTGGTTCAAGCGAAGTCTTACTATATATTTAAGGATTAAAGTCTCTTTCTGGTGGTTCTATCGAAGGATAAAGTTGAGTAGGGTATCGATATTTGGAATGGACCGCGAAGCGGTCCATGAAACAAATATCGATACCCTACTCAACTTTATCCTTCGATAGAACCACCAGAAAGAGACTTTAATCCTTATATTTACAGTCTTAACTATTATTTTCATAGCTCAAAATTTACCCTTAATAGTGTTTATGGCATTTATAAGACTAAAATTGAATTATATCGTTTGGTTCCGACAGGCATTTGGAACAGCCACTCGAAGTGGCGGAAATTCCCGCCAATTTATCAATGAACATACAAATAAAATGAGTTCCGTCTGATGAAGCATATATCTGGGGTTTTCCCGGTATGGAACTATAAATCGTTTTATTTATCTGTTGTTAAAAACACCATGGTGCAAAGCAGTTTGGTTTTAATCTTTTGCTTCGTATGATTACACACGCTTACACAATTCATAACGTGGCAGGATATTTAACGTAGTTGTGACGCGGCGTCCGATTCAAACCGCCTGTGTCAAGGAGGTGTGACAAACAGAGAGTTTCTTCAATTTTGTGATCACTTGAGTTCTACTTAATCAGTTCACGTTTGAAATTTCTTGAAAATACAGATGTTTACATAGTTCCATGTCATTATTTCCGGATTTTGGAGATTCAAATGTATCGGACGTCGTTTCGAGGAACATGTACAAACACAGGTAGGCCCACTACTGTAAACGTTTACCGCTCTCAAAATGTTAGCTTATATTTATATTGTTGTTTCAAACACTTCAATAAATATTAGAGATATCTATTACAAGTATTGTAAAGCTACAATTGTAGGATTCCGTTTCATTGATATTTCGAAACACCCAAACGTACATTGTAAGGCCTACTCTCGCCGATTCACAGTAGATAACGTACAGGACTTGTCTGTCCCCCGAGATGAACAAAAATGCATTGTCGTGCTAGGTCGTTTTGGTTAAACTTATCCAACTCAAAGACTGATGATGTCCTTACATATCTTATCCATTCGCGTACAACCAAAGATGTTAAAAATACAAATAGGATGTAGATCTAGGCTACATGTTGTAGCGAACAACACAGACTCACCGACACACAACATGTAAACATTGCGACGTCATCGGAATGTGCAAAACTGTACATTGTACAACATTGTTTATTTATCATACGCACGGAAGCATTGCTCAAAGAGGTACGGTAGTAACATAAACAATGTAACTTTTCTACATTTGTATTTACACACGTACATGTATATTTGTTCAAACCTATTTTGATACATGTAAGCTTACATGTTCATCGAACGTACGTTCGGTACTGAAAACACCAAAAGTTTCTGATTTGGACCACCATAAATTCATCCGCGCGGCTCCAAATTGCGCGTGACATACTCAATCTATCGAGAAATAAAGTTGAGTAGCCTTTGGTTGAAATCAACGGGGTTTATACTATCAATTCACCACTGACTGTAAATATATATATATATTTCTACAACGACAGAAAAAGTCAAGCTAAAACCCTGGCAACATATGTATACAGTACAGTGAACTCTGTGTTGACTGGTGATAGGGTTTACACATGAATGTACATGTACATCATGCATGTTTGAAAATATGGAATGTTGACATGACCTGATAGCTGAAAGTGGTACTATATATTATATAGCTAGCTAGTGAAGCTGTCATAGCTCTGTAACTGATCACTGACTATATAAAGGGAGTGTTCAGTAATCAAGACCTTTGGAATCAACAAATCATATACATTAAACTTATCATCATACTTGGAAAGTTTCATGTAGATGCTACAAAGTATTGGTGCCTGCAAATACAATTGTAATTAATTGCTCGATGTTGTCTGACGTTTATTTTTTTTCAAGTTCTAGCTATTGAGATGCAGCCATTTAAGGATGTGTTAATTTGGTGGGAAAATACCGAAATATCTGAAAATTTCATGAGACTGATCGAAAATGTAAGTGTTTTAGAGTTTTATTAATTAAATGTCCAATTAACAGCCAGGGTCATGTAAGGATGTGCCTGGTTTGTTGGTGGAGGAAAGCCGGAGTACCATGAGTACACTGACTAGTACCTGCATGGCAACAGCCCCAGGCCACTTGAGATTTGAACTCGCAACCCAGAGGTGGAGGGCTTGTGATAATTTATGTTGGGACATCTAACCACTCAGTCATCATGGCCACATAAATGTAAATATTATATAAGAATGATACATAACCAAGAATAACTTATCAAACATGCAACATCAATATAATATTAATGTTTCAATATCAAGAAATAAAATTGATATTGGCATTAATTAGCAAATCTTAGTTGCAATATGTCATTAGTTAAAACATTGTCATTATAAATCATATATAAAATGTATGCATGTATGCACTCCTCTTTGTCCTTTTCAATATTTTCCTTTCATCTTAATCATTTATGCGCTTGTTAATGACTCATACAGATTATGTTGTATGACTTAATATATATAAGTTAATATTTGTTTAAGAAAAAAACCTTCATGACAAAAGTATATTGTCTTTAACGTTTTCAGCCCTCTTGGGCATCGATCTTCAAGGTGTCTAGCTACTCCTACTATATAAGTTTATATATATATATATATATATATCGGTATACATTTACCTGGCATAGCAATTATGAAATTATGAAACACATATGCACAATTTTATTAATACAATTGTATTATATTCATAAATTAAATGAAGCTTATTACATTAATACAATATGTATATGAATACAGAACATGTATTATGTATATGTTTTTGATATATAATATGAGCTTGTTCACCAATTGGTCCCAAAATGCAATCTGCACAGGTAAGCTCGGGCCCTTGGGGAACCTACATTATCAAACTTTCACAATCAAAATCCAAGATGGCTGCCTGGCGGCCATCTTGTTGACCGATCAGTCCCAAAATACAATGTGCACAACTAGTGTAGGGCCCAAGGGAAACTTACATATGAAATTTGAGAAATAGCAGTAACAAGAATTGCTAGCGGATGGACGGAGGACAGACTACGGACGAAAAGCAATCTAAAAATGAAAAGGATACCAAGTTTTTGCTGCAAATCTGATCATATACAAAATGACCGAAAAGACCCCTGAATTAGGGAGCACTCATCACAATCTCCAAGTTGATTCTCAAATTTTGACAAAAACTATAATTTAAGCCTAATAACACCATATCATTATGACATGGATATTCATGAGTTGTAGACCTTTACAGTAGTAAATGTTGTGGTGAAAAATAATATCCGAATCATTTCATCCTTGGCCTATTTAATTGAGTAAAAACCAGAGTACAAGCTCTGCTGCGTTTACTACAAGTGATAATACATACAATGTACGCTATTTTTGTGACGGGAAATCACAGAGCAAAAACAATTGACCTCTACTTGTAAACAAAGGCAACTGCATCGTGACGTAGAGAAACTGCTGAAAGTATGAAATCCCCCATAACACGGGATCACCTGATCATGTTGACTCGAAGTACAGTCATGACCACGACAAAAGCAAAAACACAGACGTTAACGCTGAATTCTGAACCAAAACACCACTTTAGTAATTGACAATAAAGATATATTAAGGTCACAAACTTACCAAATCCAGTAAATTGTTTATGTTATTGTAAACATCTTGGCGATAAGTGATCACAGGCGAAAACGGGAATCTTGTGTTTAGAAAGATGACGTCTCTGTTGTTGTGTGCACACGTTTCCGTGACGTATACACCGGAAGTGCCCTAGTGTGTTAGTTTACATTGGTGATATAGAGTTAACAAGTTCACATGTACACACACGTATGATCTTAGACTGTGGCAGGTGGATTTGGATATCGATCGGGCTAATATGCAGTCGCTTATTGTCCAACACCTGATGCGCTAGGGATTTAGGAGCACGAGAGAGCGTAGGTATTGATTTGCTGTGATAACGTGTCCTGTAAAGTGAAAGTAAGATAATCACGATGATGTGTTCTTAGAGATGACAAATAATACAAAGTCTTTCAAACAGCTGTCGAAGTTAATGTGACTGCTTTCCAATAAGTTTGAGTTAATTGAAATATACATAGTTAACATATTGATAAAAAGGTCAAAATTAAAATTTGTTTTATTACTTGAAATCTTTGTTAGATATTTAAATGAATTAAAATGCAAGTAAATTATTATAGCCTTTTAAAATTTGATAGCTGAAATTATAGTAGTCATCTAATTGAAGGTTATGTGCTTCAGTTTAAATGCCATTCCTTAAAACGATTAAGAATTACTTTACTTGAAATTATTTACCTTAATTGAATAATTATTGTTCTGTGTCAATTGACATAATTAAATTAATAGATTTAATGTAAAATTTATGACATTATTTAAATAGCCTAATTTAAACATATGTCTTTATGTCATTAAAGCTAAGCATTCAAATTCAAATGATGATTATGTACTTATGAACATATACTTCGAAAGAATATCAAACTTACTTTTTATGATACCATTTTTTACATTTTACCAATTAACAAGAGGGATAATTAATTTAATTGAATAACTTTAGAATTTTAAAGAAAGGACTACATATGGTAATGGCTCTTTTTGGCCCCTAAATCCCCAAAGGATTTAGAAATTAAGCTGCTGTGTTTGAAATATTGAATATGCTCCTGATAAAATCTTAATGATAGTTTTGTTGACAGAAAGTATGTTTTTGCTATATAACCATGGTAACTTTGCATAAATTATGCAAATTGCATAATTTGGTCAATTTTGGCATAGTTTTTGATAGTTTTTCTTTTAAAAGCAATAGAGCACAGCCTAGAACAAACTTTATATTTTAAGGGAATTAGCAGACATGAAGAATACATCATTTTGAGAAATATAAAGTTTGTTCTAGAATGTGCTCTATGTTAACTAGAACTGCTATATTACCTTATAGCACTATCAAATATGTCAGGTATGTAGTTAATATTTGAAATGCAAGATTCACATCTTAAAATAACAGACTTTGAAAAATAGCGGATTTGGGGGCCACAAAAAAGACCCTTACCATACCTAGTCCTTTCAATATTACAGGTAAACACTGTACCAAGTAAAAACATGGGCATTTCATTTTTCCTATAAATTCAATTTGTCTAACAACTGGGCAATTAAGTATACATACATTTATTTACAATAAAAACACTATTATATTTTAAAAAAAATTACTAGCTACTAAAACCTATATCAACATTGTTATTATAATACATGTATATTGTACATGATATACATTTTAATTGGCATATTTCTTTTTTACAATATTTCGTTTTTATATTTACAAAATATTTTACTTCATCATCATGCATTCAGAGGCTCTCCTTTGTGATTGTATTAGCTTTACTTCAACAGCATGGTTTGATTGATTTCAGAGTTTTAGAAACTGTACTATAATATTCATGTTAAAGGTAGGTTTCGCCCAATGAAATATAAAGACTAAGAAATTGAAATTTATCCTATACATAGATATAATCTTCAGATAATTTTCAATGCATACAGCGAACAATATGGGTGGTCAGTTGCCTAGCTTGACCAGGAAAATACTTCTCTAAAAATAGAGCGAAGTCAAGCTTTACATAGAACATGACGTATTTTTTCCAAAACGAGGCCGCAGCAACAAACGGAAGCGTGCAACAAAATGTCAGATAGAAGTGACAGTCTTGCTACGGCATGTTTAGTTAAAAAACAACAACAGCAAATCGAAGTGCGAGGGACTGTTTATACATATCATATAATCTAAAACACTTCATGTTACTTACATACGCTCGCTAACTTTGTACACCAAATATACATGTAGTTAGTCTGCGGCTGTTTGTGCGCTGGCATATGTGTTGAAATTTAACTCACCACGTGCGATGCCGTTACACGAGTCCCAACAGACCACGGCGAGTTTCGCTTGAGATGTGGCTTCTGTTTCTTCTATTGCTACATGTCATCTCTGAATTTAAATCCCTATAGATATCCTAGGGTGCTACCGAATCCATTATAATTTCCTCCACTTTGTTGCCAATTCAGATATATTTTTTTTCATCTCGCACACTTTCGTTCAGCCATTTTGTTTACTTTTAGTGCGTGACAATGCGCATGCGCCAAACTTTGACAACGCAATCCATCGCAGCTTCATTTGCATATTATTTTGTCTGACGGACACCGTAATAAATCAAGGATTTCCTTCAATTTTGTATTCAAGACACATTTGTTCAATCTCAAACATATAAAGAAATTAAATTGAGATGTTTTAATATGTTTTTTCATCTTTTCTTCCGCTTATCGCATTTCACAAAAAAATATTTATTTGGTTGGGCGAAACCTACCTTTAAGTTATAAAAGAACAAAATGAGACCTATGAAACATAGAATATTTCTAATTTGAGAAATTGTTGTTTGTTGTTTAAATTCCACTGATGAAAACGAGACTTACAAAAATAATAAATGATGTTTAAAGATATTAGTAAATTATTGATTTTTAAAATGGCCTTTATTTGAGGATTTTCTTTACATTAACTGTAGCTATTCACTTCATGTTATAAATTATATTTTAATGGCAAATCTAAGCTATCAGGTACATGCAGACTATGTATACATATCTAATCTGGTGCTAACATTTAAAGTGTTCTGTACATAAATGTAGATCTGCAGACCAACAAGATATATATTTATTTCAGTGTTAGACTATGCACATTTTCTGTCACTGATTCAATCTCATGAGCTGTTATCTAGTTATTTGAACAGATATCAAAACAGGTATTAAAAGGCTGTGTGCTTTGCCTTTAAAATAACGATTTGTACAAGTTGAAAAAAATCTATGTACTATTATTGAATTCTTGTCATACTGGGAAAGATCGCTGATGATTTCATAATGTTTGATGGTTTTCGTTTCAAGATTTTGATGTGAAGGCATGCAGATTATGTATTGAGTCAAAATTCAGGATGACAAAAATAGAACATTTGGAAAGTTTCTAGAAAGATGGCACCAAATGAATGGATGAGGTTATTTGAACACATCATAATTGCTATAAATATATTAGAAAGAAAAAGCTAGACTTGGGTTCAAACCCGGAACCATAGAACATTTAATGCTCTGCCCATTGAGCTGTAACCTGGTCGCTGGTGATCAACCCAGTACTCTCCCTCCTTTATTGAAGTCTTCACTCTTGAAGATAGACAAAACCCTTATTACCATGACACTGGGTAATTTTGTAACATGAGATGAGAAAATGTAGCGGCCAGACTGGGATTCACACCCGGGGACCTTCCGAACACTAGCTGAGTGCTCTACCAACTGAGCTTCCTGGTCACGATGATCGATCCAGTCTGATCCTGCTACATTTTGTTTGGTGGCAAGTTTGTAACAGAGGACGAGAAAATGTATAGTGGCCAATCCCAGGGCTTGAACCCAGATTCTCAGAACACTAGCCGGACATGATTACTGATTGAGGTACCTTAATTTTTTTTGTAGTTGCCGTTGATACACCCACTCCAGTCCTGCTATTTCACCCCCTCCCCTCTTCTCAAATTCATAGTCTCCACGACACACAAGACCCTTGTACCACCATGATGGGTATTTTGTTATGTATCAATTAACTTTATACCAGGAGAGGAGAAAATGTTACAATTCACCAGACCAGGAATGAACCTGTGACTTCTCAATACTAGGCAGATGCTCTACTGATTGAGCTACCTGGACGCGGTTGATTGACCCAGTCCAGTCCTGCTTCATAAATATCCATTCCCCCTAAGAAAAACTTGGTACAAAAACATGGTCCTGAGTTATCATCACTTGGTATATTAACATTGATGTCAAAAGTACAAAGCTGACTGGTTTAAATATCATTGTTCAGGTAGTCAATTTTATATTGATGATATAAAGGCAGTTTATTCCACATAAATGGCTATGTCAATAGGATTATACAAAGGTCAGCGTACTAATCTTGATAAGGTTAGGAGTATGTTTGGTCTTGGAAGACATGTAAGTGGCTAAGTATAAACTCTTGAGACATGGATCTTAAAATGGAAGGGCTTTAAATCTATCATGTACCTACATGATGTCAACAATGTTCATGATGTTCATAAATCTAAATCATATAAAGTAACAATGCTATTCAGCTTTAAGTGTCCATAACCTTCCATGAACTATTGAATTTTTATTTAATTTTTTGGTTGCATGTATGTATGATGGACAATTTGTCCAGCTCCTTCTCCTATACAAATGACCCCTGCCTGAGCTCTTTTTCTTCCTCCTGCTTCTGTACTTGAGCCCTCTTTCTTGTTCCTGTTTCTGTACTTGAGCCCTCTTTCTTGTTCCTGTTCCTGTCTTCTGTACCTGAGCCCTCTTTCTTCCTCCTGCTTCTGTACTTGAGCCCTCTTTCTTCTCCTGTTTCTGTACTTGAGCCCTCTTTCTTGTTCCTGTTTCTGTACTTGAGCCCTCTTTCTTCCTCCTGCTTCTGTACTTGAGCCCTCTTTCTTGTTCCTGCTTCTGTACCTGAGCCCTCTTTCTTCCTCCTGTTTCTGTACTTGAGCCCTCTTTCTTCCTCCTGCTTCTGTACTTGAGCCCTCTTTCTTGTTCCTGTTTCTGTACCTGAGCTCTCTTTCTTTCCTTGCTCTCCTGCTTCTGTACCTGAGCCCTCTTTCTTGCTCCTGCTTCTGTACTTGAGCCCTCTTTCTTGCTCCTGCTTCTGTACTTGAGCCCTCTTTCTTGCTCCTGCTTCTGTACTTGAGCCCTCTTTCTTGCTCCTGCTTCTGTACTTGAGCCCTCTTTCTTGCTCCTGCTTCTGTACTTGAGCCCTCTTTCTTGCTCCTGCTTCTGTACCTGAGCCCTCTTTCTTCCTCCTGTTTCTGTACTTGAGCCCTCTTTCTTCCTCCTGCTTCTGTACTTGAGCCCTCTTTCTTCCTCCTGCTTCTGTACTTGAGCCCTCTTTCTTCCTCCTCTTCTGTACTTGAACCCTCTTTCTTCCTCCTGCTTCTGTACCTGAGCCCTCTTTCTTCCTCCTGCTTCTGTACTGAGCCTCTTTCTTCTCTTTTCTGTACTGAGCCTCTTCTGTTCTTACTTGAGCCCTCTTTCTTGCTCCTGCTTCTGTACTTGAGCCCTCTTTCTTGCTCCTGCTTCTGTACTTGAGCCCTCTTTCTTCCTCCTGCTTCTGTACCTGAGCCCTCTTTCTTCCTCCAGTTTCTGTACCTGAGCCCTCTTTCTTCCTCCTGCTTCTGTACCTGAGCCCTCTTTCTTCCTCCTGCTTCTGTACTTGAGCCCTCTTCCTCCTTCTTCTCTCTCCTTCCACAGAAGCCCACTTCTCTTCTGTGCATCCCCCTTTTTTTCTTCCTTCTTTTTTTTTTTTTTGTGATTTAAATTTACTAGCGAAAAGCCAATATGATTTTTTCTTTGATATTTAGTTTAAAACATTCAAACAATTTTCCTTTGACAAAATTTCCATTATTGGAATGCATCATGATACACTTTTAACAAAAACAGTATTCATCTTTGAACACTTGAAAAAAATCTTTAATCTAAATCAACGAAACTGTCCCATATAACCCCGCCAAACATATTGTATCTGAATAAGATTGATCAACTAAGTGAGCTACAAATTAAATAACCTTGGAATTGGTGTTAAATCAAACATTGATGCAGATCTACATAGTTGTTTGAGATGCAACCAAATTTGAGATGTTTTACGTAATCTGGCCAATGGACCCAATCTGTAAACACTTGACTTACTGCCTGCAATTTGAGTGATGGAATCAACCATGTAATGGCCGAACTGTGAAATCAATAGTAATCTGTGATGCCAACTTTGGTCACTATTGTTTGTGTGCTAAACTCAAAAGGCTAAATCAATGTAGAGGTTCGGTAGCGACATATATAGATCTCCAAGGCAAGCGTTCAATAGCTGTCTGTAAGTCCGAAAGGCTGTCACGGATTGACAGCTTCAATAACAAGTGTCTGGCCTCCAAAACCAATATCACATACAGCGTTTCAGGATCATTATACTTACCATAAACACTACAGTAACTTTAAAAATGTACCCTTGTGAATTAATTGTGTTAACAATTAGATATTTTAATATTGATAAATTACTCTGTTTAAAAAATTCTGAGATCTATGATCAATGCTGAAAAAACATGGTTTTTGCCTGGTATTCAATAAATGGGTCCCTCTTTATAGATAGAAATCCTATTTAATTTTCGGGATATGGGGTCAGGGATCAGACCTGCCTAATGATGTGGGTTTTCTCCGGATACTCCTGTTTCCTTCCACAGTCTAAGACTCCTCAAGAGCTAAAAAACATATGAGCCATATCAGAAGTGATTGTATAAGTTATTGGTAACTTTTTTCACAACAAATATAAAATCTTCAAAAAAGTTTATATTATAATGGATATAGGGATTGCATAAACAGTACACAAAAACCCTTTAAAAACGTGTATTAATTACACTAGGATCTGAGCAGAACTGAAATCATTTTCTTCTATTACTTTAACACTTGAGGTTTGTTCTTTGTGTCTGGAATATATACATGTATACGTATGATACCTAGTGTGCAAACATGCTTGAATTGATACACATTCAAGATGTTTGCTCAGGTATCCTGCACATTTTAATGTGATCATTGTGTAACAAGTATAGATTAAAAATAAAAAGCATTAAAAAAAACTTGAATTCTTTGTGAGATCTGTGTCACAAAGAAGCTTAGATTTCAATCACGACCCCCTATTGATGATGTTTCCTTTATACATATATATTATACAGAATACAAGCTGCAGTAACTGCAGTTCATATGAATATGCCCAGTGTGTTCATAAAAACTGCATGAGAGATTGAAATGTTTCATTGTTTTCATAGCTATTCTGGAACTGTGAGGAATACCGTATTCAACCCAATTAGCGCCCATGTCCCTATAAGCACCCCTCCCCCTTTTTAAGGCCTCAATTTCAATTGCCCAGGCATAAATAAGGACCAAAATTACATAAAATGGTATAAATTTGCAATAATTTTGACTTATTAGCACCTTTTCATTTTTATCAATTTTTTTAAGCGCCCTGGGCACTTATTGGGTCGAATACGGTATTACATGTACAATGATAATGTATGCAGTAAATTGCATATAAATATCTGTTTCCTGGTTTTATTATGAATAATAACAGGTACATGTATTTACCTATAGTATCAGAATATTGAAAACCTCCAAACTCCATAATGGACTACTATAACTAAACTTTTTATTTCTATTTCATATACAATGTACTCCAACGCGAACCATGATCATTGAAGACTACAGTTTGTATCAGATATAAAATGTACATATAAAACTTCTCTGCCACTCGTGAACATGGTTTAATATTCTTAAAGGCTGGAGTCCTAGAGGGTGACTGCCTTTTTCCTTTGTTTCATATGCAATCCATTTGCAATTTGATACCTTTTGGCAGATGTATTAATATATTGTCACATGTTAAATTAAAGTTTACATAATGTTTATTAGTGTAACAGAATGGGACTAAAGTTCGAACATCAGTGACCAGGTAACTCAATCGGTAGAGCATCGATCTGGCTAGTGTTTGGAGGTGCTAGGTTCGAATCCATGTCTGGCCACATCTCCCTGCTACATTATAGTTTAATCCTTTTGCTTATGTTTGTTATGATAAACTTTAACTTGCAGTTGCAAAAATCTAACATATATATATTTTATTAGCTCATCTGCTGCGAAGGACCAAGGTTAGCTTATGCAATACTGCGGCCTTCGTCATCCGTCCGACTCTATACCCGCTGGTTCAGATTTATCAAAATTTGACTGCATGGTAGCATCCTTATGGGGTACTTACTGAAAATTGTACAAATGCTGATACCCCGGGGGCCTGGGTAATGGGGTGAAAAGGGTCAATTTGGCTATTTTCTTCTTCCCTGAAATTAAGCACGGTAAGCAACAAATTGTGGGGTAAATTTCACTATTTATAATTGTAAGAGTTTTTGTAATACATGTAATTACTAAAAAAAAGTTGAGCAATACAGGCCCTCTAGGCCTCTTCTCTTGACAAATAATATGAGACAGATAGGATCGAGACATATGTTATTATACAAATGGCTTCCAAATTCAAACAATTCATTGATGATTGTGATATCCAGTTACATAACTACCAGGTCAAATTGAAAATTCTCCAATCGCGGATTAAAGTTCTTAACAAAGAAAGACTGATCTTTGTTAGTAATGGCAGCCCGAGATAGACTTGACTTTGGTGTTGGTCAATATTTACGTTACTGGTTATGCTGTGTACATTGTCGTTGACATGTATGATACGGATATTTACACATACTTGTAGGAAGGTAAGTATAGTGTTGTGGGTAGGGTGCTATAGTACTGTTTGTTTACTGTTAAATAGTGCATGACAAAGGTGGCATAGTGGTTAAGGTGTCAGACATTCTCTCACTGTGAGTTATATAATAGCCTTGGTCATGAGTTTGATTCCTCACTCTTTGTGATTGTTGTGAAACAAGGCATGTCCTAACAGTATAAATATATATATAAGGTATTTTTAAATATTTCCAATTTTAAAGCATTAATCATGAATATGATATTTTAAGTATTGTGTATGTAATTTGTGCATGTGGCAATGTATATATAAACATGTACATGTAGGGATTGAATGTGTTTTTCTAATTTTTATAGCGGCTATGAATAGCAGAAGCTATCTACATATCCCGTTAGCGCTCCTCGGAAGATATGTAAATAGTTTCTACTATTCATAGCCGCTATGAAAATTAGAAAAATACATTCAATCCATATATTTACTTTAGACTAATTTATGAAAATAAAAATTATTTAAAGGTTTTTATATTATAATTAAAATTATGACACCCATATACGACGAAAAACGAGATTAATGGAACAGCTGGATGACGAAGTCGTTCCACAACGTTGCATTTTCAAGTTTCCGCCTTCGGGTGGACCTTTTTTTGCAAATAACAAACTACATGTATAAACAAGAAATATAATTAAAATAAGATTTGATTGACTTATTACAGTAAACCTTAGTGGATTCTATATCAAGAAACAATACATTAGATATTATACATTAAAATATTGTGGGGGACTATTTTTTATTGATATGAAACTAGCGCATTGTTTGAAATCAGCTGATCAATGCACGAGAATTGTTGTATTCATAGTGTATTCAAAGTGTTTTCTTAGGCAAATGTTTGTTTTCTTCAGTTGGTTGATTCATATAGTGACGAAACACTCAGAATGTAAATATACATGTGTGTTTCAATCATCTTCTAATGAATTTATCTTATGGTACTTGACTGGCATGACCTTCATTCTGATTTTAGTTGGCAAATATTACTTTCATTCTGATAAGTTGGCAAATATGACTTTCATTCTAATAAATTGGCAAATATGACCTTCAATCTGATAAGTTGGCAATATGACCTTCATTTAGGTCAATTGGCAAATTTGTCTTGGCATATATGACCTTCATTCTGATACAGTTTGCAAATATGACCTTCATTCTAATAAGTTGGCAAACATGACCTTCATTATAATTTGGCAAATATGACCTTAATTCTCCGGTATTGGCAAATATGACCTTCATTCTGATAAGCTGACAAATATGACCTTCATTCTGATACAGTTGGCAAATATGACCTTCATTCTGATAAGTTAGCAAATATGACCTTCATTCTGATAAGTAGCAAATATGACCTTCATTCTGATAAGTTAGCAAATATGACCTTCATTCTGATAAGTTGGCAAATATGACCTTCATTCTGATAAGTAAGCAAATATGACCTTCATTCTGATAAGTTGGCAAATATGACCTTCATTCTGATACATTATGTAAGTAAGCAAATATAACCTTTATTCTGATAAGTTGGTAAATATGACCTTCATTCTGATAAGTAAGCAAATATGACCTTCATTCTGATAAGTTAGCAAATATGACCTTCATTCTGATACATTATGTAAGTTAGCAAATATGACCTTCATTCTGATACATTATGTAAGTTAGCAAATATAACCTTCATTCTGATAAGTTGGCAAATATGACCTTCATTCTGATAAGTTGGCAAATATGACCTTCATTCAAATAAGTTAGCAATTATGACCTTCATTCTGATAAGTTACCAAATATGACCTTCATTCTGATAAGTAAGCAAATATGACCTTCATTCTGATAAGTTGGCAAATATGACCTTCATTCTGATAAGTTGGCAAATATGACCTTCATTCTGATAAGTTGGCAAATATGACCTTCATTCTGATAAGTTAGCAAATATGACCTTTATTCTGATAAGTTGGCAAATATGACCTTCTTGCTGAGTTGGCAAATGTAACCTCTGTACTGATTTACAAAAGGCAAATATGATATATTCATGCTGACCTTTGATGATCATTGCAATATTGATTGGTTTGTAAGGCCTTGATGATATATCCAGCTACTGTTTGTAAAATCTGGGGTAAAAACCCTAGCATTCTAACTTTCTTTTCTTTGATACTTAATAATTCTGGAGTAGTCTACATAACGTAATATAATGGGAGAAAGAAAACTAATCGAGCCGCGCATTGTCCATAAATATCTTGACTAATCTACAGTTTTCGGTGTTTCTCCTATACATTTATTACCTGTTAAAACCTGTTCAATGCAAAGGGTAGCATTCAAAGCCCATACATAGAGTATTGGTTTCTTGATACAACTACAAAGGAATTGTGAATAAGCCATTCGTATTGGCAATATGAGGAAAGCTTGTAACTTGATTAAACACAGATTTGCATGTCATTGTTCTAGAATTTATCAATACTGATGGACACTGACTTGCCAATTAACTCTTTTCTGATCGATAGCTAATTGACCAGGTGTTGAACAGTCTGTATTTAAGGACATTTTTGCACGATCAGGATTGGTCAGTTTTGGGGTGAAATAGGTGTCAAGGTTTGCATCGCAGTCAGTTCTAATTAGCGGTGAAGTAAAGATGTGTTTGATGATCGACCGTTCCATTTCTCGCCTCTGTATATTGACTTAATACAAGATACAGAAAATTAATCAAAGCTGGACATAAAAACTGACCGCTGGGGAACAATCGTTTGGCCCAGTGGGTCTTGCAACAGTCATTAATTAAATATTTATTTATGAGATATTTACTTTCTTCTATGATTAATTGTTTATCGTCTATTTCTGGTATTTAAGCAGACATATTTCATTCTTATTCAGTACATGTAAATGACAGTGTGGGGATTATTTACAAGTACTCAAACCGTCGGACGCAAATACAATTATACATAGTTAGTGAAGATTATTGTATCATCTGATATTCAGGTAATATGATTTTTTATCAAAACTAAATTTTAGACCATATTTTATGTTTAAAATCAGAAGAGCTGATAATTTATTTAATTATTATTTTAATACTATTTTTTGTTAATTGTCAATCTTTATGAATGTTTAGAAGTCACATGTGACTTACAATATATACTTATACTACCTAAAATACTGTAGTTCAATTTGAAGGAGCTGCTCGAAAAATAAGATTAGTTTAAAGGGACAATTCAATCTAAGATAACATTAAAATTTGTACATATATCGGGAAAAAACCAGTTCTAATGGAAATTAGATCAGTCGGTTTTTACTGTAATATGCTAGAAAAGCCCATGGTGGTGAAATGCGTGTGAAACTTTCAAACTCGCTCACTGTCCGCCATTATACATTGTGGTCGAACATCTTGTATGCCGAACCCTGTCCCTTGCTCGTAGAGTAATGCAACTTTTGTCTAGAACTGCTCAAATCGCTCTGACAGTAGTGGTTTACCTTATTAGGTGAATTGTCTTGCCTAAAAATCATTTTATTACCTCCTCAGTGGTTATGTAGTTAATTTGTTTTGGCTCGGGTATAGGTATAGAGTACATACTGTACCTGCTTAATCGTAATTGATCAACGATTTGTAATTACAACGGTATCAATTAAAATACTTAACAATGACGTGGAATTTGTCAATATATTGTGTTTAATGTTTCATAAGAAATGTAGAACAATACATGTTTTGCTTCTTGGTTATGTAAAAGAATTAGCCTGAGTGAATTGTCCCTTTAAAGAATATGAAAAGAAGAAAATAATCAATGTAAGATTTTTTTTTTTAATATTACATTATGACTTAATTATCCTTTGAAGATGCTCCAATGCCGACAGAGAATAAATGATATTCATCAAAATATTTATCAAAAAAATAGAACAATAATTGGTGTTTAATTGTGTATATATATGTCTAATTAACACAAAAAGTAATATAAGATCATTTATTTTGCCTTTGGTGCATGCGCAATCAGTTCTTCATTCCATATCGGATATTAAGTACCAAAGAATTTTGTTTTGGAATGCAATTAATTATTTTTCATATTTTAATTTGAAGTAAAATTAGAAGCTCAAAGTTTTCAATGGTGGTAATGGTGTAAAGTAAGTAACTTTTGAAACTGAAGAAAAAAAATATATCGTCTGCACCTATTTTTGATATTGAAAAAAATACCATTTGTCAGCGGTGGAGTACCTTAAAGATGCTCCACCGCCGACAGAGCATAAATGATATTCATCACTTGAACAATAATGGGTATTTAATAGTGTATATATATGTCTAATTAACAGAAAAAGTAATATAAAATAATGTATTT
This sequence comes from Argopecten irradians, assembly GCF_041381155.1. Lineage (NCBI taxonomy): Eukaryota > Metazoa > Mollusca > Bivalvia > Pectinida > Pectinidae > Argopecten > Argopecten irradians. The sequence continues at coordinate 10,572,122 of NC_091145.1, read as the reverse complement.
GCTTTTGGTGCATGCGCAATCAGTACTTCATTCCATATAGGATATAGTGCCGCGGAATTTTTTTCGGGATGCAATTAATTATTTTTTTGTAATTTTAACTTGAAGTAAAATTAGAAGCTCAAACTTTTCAAAGGTTATAATGGTGTAAAGTAAGTAACTTTTGTTACTGAAGAAAAATACTAAATCGCCTGCACCTGTTTTTGATATTGAAAAAAATACCATTTGTCAGAGTGGAGCACCTTAACTGAAATGACTCTTAATTTTACAAAATGTAACTCTAAAAAATTAATTTGATAAAGGATTTGTTGAGTTTCACTCACTCCCGTAACAATTTCAAACAGAGAGATGTTTATATAACACAGGTTGTCTCATGTTTCCCTGTAATTTCCTCCTTATTACAGTCGAGAGTTAACTTTCACTACACCACACGACAAAACATGGAAGTTTGAATTTGTCTGGCACCTTAATTTCTTGTTAGGCTAGCTATCAATATACAAAAATGTTTAGATGTTCTAACATTATAATTGTTCTTAATACACTTTAATTTTTTCCTTTTGGAAACATAATTGGGCTTTAGATTTCTCACAAGATGTAGGGTTCAAAAGTGCTAAATTCTTGCTCTATATGGTATCTGAAATTGAATAACATTTAATTGAATGAAATCATTCTCGATAATCCAGGGGTTACTTTCACTATCCACATAATATAATTTCATTCAAACATAGTTGTCATATATATATATGTACTGAGTTGGATCAGACACATACAATTTATTGTTGAAAGGCAGTGGTGGCCCAATGGTTTAAATGTCTCAACATATGACCGCAAGTCCTTCATCCCTGGGTCATGAGTTTGAATCCCACGTGGGGCAGTTGCCAGGTATAGTGACCACTTGTTGGTGGTTTTTCTCTGGGTATTCCGGCTTTCCTCCACCAACAAACCTAGCATGTCCTCCTTACATGACCCTGGCTGTTACAGCGCCGTTACAACAAGTGTTCCTGTTTACATTCATTCACTCGATAGACACGTTGGTTGGTAGCTGATCTAGTAGGCTGGTAACTGATGCAGTAGATTAGATTTTAGTGGCATGTAGCGAAGGCACTGATTGGCTGAAGCATCGGCAGCCCGACTGATTGCCCTCTGTCTGACAAGATCGCCGACAACATTGAGCCAGCGGATCTTTGATGTTCATACCCGACTCTGTTGTACACTGTGTTTGATCACGTTGTGTACTATTTAATTTGTTACAATGTATACATTCAATCACTGTATTAAAAATTCGTAATTGTTTTGTTTCACTTTTTAAGCGAATGTTTTTAGGATGATTTGTTCATAAATTATTGGCCATTTCTCTGGACTTCGGGGAGCAGTCATACTGTAGCGTGACGTTATGTATCAACCAACGTTCCGATGGATCAAACTTTTCATCGTGTTTATTAATTTGTTGGGTTTAGATCTATTGTATCCATTCTAATGTTACATGTAATTTCACAGCCAAATCTAGTGTTAGCTACTGTTGTACCTTCTGACTGCCTTTTCCGCTGCCGTTTGGTGTGGAAAAACAAATCAGGTACGGCCGACCATAGATTATGTCTTATCAGAATATATTCCGATCAAACACAGTTTTGATTCATACCTGGATGTTACATGTAGTAGGGGTTGTTATTCTAGTTGTAAACTTTGAGTTTGAATGCATAGCCTAAATATTTATAATTTAATTTGATCCATATTCGAGGTAATGTTCTCGGACGTTGGCACATGCACGGCCGTAGTTTACAAAATGTAGGTTGATTTTAGCAGAGAAATTGTCAACACTAGATTCAAATGCATCTTATTGATTAAATACTGGTGACAAAGTTAAAAAAATCTACGCCTACAGCTGGAATAGCATCCCCTACTAACATCCAGGTATGTGTCAAAGTCGTGTTTTATCGGAATATATTTTGACAAGCCCCGATATTCGGTTGTACATTGTACCCGATTTGGATTCACACACCTTGTGGTAAAGTTATAATTAGTCAGAAGCAGGTGATATATTCCGTACAATTTCTAACTGACTTTTCCGCTACAACATTAGCTCTTTCCATACGTACTTCACTGATTAGCGCTGATTTAGAGTCTATACATGAGGTAATTAAAATGTATTTGTGTAACCTTTTTACATTATGAAGCTTACGATGCCGATCATTTTATGTAGTAATCGAAGACAAACATTTCCAACTGTTTCAGCTCCACCCCTACATTGAAGGGACAGCCAATGAGAGCCGTGCTTAACACAGCTTATTAAATGTCGTTGGCAAACTGACTCGCTACCATGTAACCTGACTAGCTACCAATCAAGCGAACCACCTACTAGACTGCCCGTCACACGTACGCTTATTGTAACGGCGCTGTAATAGGACGTTAAACTAACTAAACTATACACAGTTATCACAACTTAGTAATGTCTTCTCCAACACTTTTAATCATATCAATATGGTCTTTCTGAGTTAAATAAAATAAAGACTCAATGAACAAATTTCAGGTCTACATAATTTATGTATATAAGAATACATAACTAAACTATGCGGATTTATCCAATCACTTCATACTTTATTTAAAACTTCACAATAGGGTTACAATTATACACTGGTGTCATATGAAGATTTATTTTTGCTGTTATCTTAGTCTATTGTTCTGTAATTATGACATAAATACATATTTTCATATTACCTCTTTGCATGCAATGTATTTCAGAGTTATTTGCCCTTAGGAGTAGAAATCTATTTTCAGTCATTATGTTTTGATAGCGGGGTGCAACATCATTTTTCAAAGAAAACAATGTCAATTTTACTGCAATTGTTAAGAAATGACATCACAATCAATACCTACCAACAAGGGAATTAACTCTGCCATAATTTCTACATTAACAAAAAATATCAGAAAATTAATTAATTAATTGTTAATATTGGTACCTACATGATTTGTCTTTTATTTGGGGCAAAGCCGATAAAACATTTCATTAGTTTCCATTCGAAAATTCCTGCTCCCCCGGTAGTAAATGAAAAAATTCATAGAATAATTCAGAGTCTCTAGTGTTTCAAACACTGGTCTGATCACCAACAAAAAGCCCATAGAAACGGTTTTGTCCATGACAACGATGTATATGTATATTAACATCAGAGGGCTCATACTTAAGATGTATACAACAGTCACAACCATCACAAGTTTTGTTGCACGTAATTCTTTGATCTGCGATGTTGTCAGTCTATTTCTTAAATTTGTTCTAAATTTAGATTTAAGGCGAGATAACATGACAATCACAAAGCAAAAGTTACAAATTAGCACTCCAAAAACTGGAATTCCGAAATACATCACTGAAGAGGCTGCTGTTAAACCTCTGAATACATCAACATCAATTGCAGTTTCAGGGTTTATTTGCAAGTATTTAGTTGTTCCATTTGATGGAATCTCCTGCAGATTGTTATTCAATAAAGTCGGAGAAAGAATGATAGGTCCCATTATGAAAATTAGCGCAATACTGACGATGCCAATGCGCCTGGTGCACATACTTTTCGCCCTGTGAGGGTAAGTGACACTAAGAATGCGTTCAGTTGCCGCCAAAAGAAGCGCCATGTTGGACCAACACCTTGGTACGTGCTTCATGTACGTCTTGAAATTGGTTTCTGGGTTTACTTTCCAAGAATCGCCAGTATAATTCAAGACGATTGAAATAGCAACTACTGGAATGTTCAGAACAAGTGAGAGCAGATCAAACAATGCAAGTGCTGTGAGAAACGTAGCCATGGAGTTACTTGTCCTCTTGATTCGCTTCCCGTAGAAACACATCGAGATAATTGTGCCAGGAATACCAATGAACGTTACTGAAATGACGGGTATGAACAGCAGACCCTCGTAACGGAATCCAGTGTTGTTACTGGAAGTTGAATTCATTTTCTTGTAGTGTAGTTGATAATATACACATACAATGTTTTCTAGTTTCAACAATAAATTGTACAGAAATGAACTTATAATCATACCCTAGCTGTCTTTACTCCATTCCTGACGATGATCATTTGTCAAGAATCTTCTGTAGTCCAGAACTATGTCATCATGGCCGATGGCTATACAGTTTAACTAGATGTCTGTCAACTCTGTAGTTGCTATAAATCTTTCTTAATTGGTGGTGTCCTATTTTTGTGCTGTCAATTTACCAAGCACAATGGCGATGTCATACATATTGTTAAAGAGAAAATGAAACTTAAAATTTGATATATCCTCTCCTTAGCTTAGAATATCTCCCCTCTTCTACTTCTAAAGTATCATTTATGATCACTCGATTTAGAGCTCTTCTATGTTTGGTAGCTCTTCCATCTGTAATGTGGAAGATCTTCTCAGCGCAAATCAGAATACAACTCGTGAAGTAACAGCCAATCAAATTGCGTGATATGGCGTTGAACATATACTTATCATTTTATCCATGGAAAGTTTACTGCAACCAAGCAATATGAGACCATGGTGCTTTCATCAGTGCCACATCTAATCGGTGACTTGCAATTTAAAACTCAAAGCTTATATGTCCAGGTATTAATCCCAGTCATTGGAAGTGGTTCAATTTGATATAACCCCCCAGAAATTTCATAATGGATTGGTCTAGTCTTTGATTTGGAAGAGTCAAAATATGGTTTCAGGGGTGAATAAGTTTTGATATGAAAAAGAATATTGAAAGCAAAGGCCTTCAACATATATAAAACCAAACAAATTAAGAAATATCATTTATCAGAAGTGTTAATAAACGGAAATTAATTTCCTATTTTCATAATCATTCACTCATAGATGGGCATTAATACTACCTATACTGTAAGTTTCTTTCTATTCAAAAGGTATAGTATCATTGTGATTTCATCAGGAATGCGCATACATCATGATTTTTTGTATGGAAATAAAAATAATGTTGCTATATTAATCATTATTGGAATGCAATTTTACTCAGATTTAATGAACCCTACATTCCTAACAGGCATTTGAGTGTAAAATGAAAATACAAAATGTTATATGCGTATTGTTTTATTTCAATACATCGCTTAAAGATGCTAATCCGCGCTCCACCGCCGACAGAGGATAAACGATACCCATCATTTGACCAATAACTGATTATAATCATGTTTATATGTGTCTTACTAACACAAAAATGCATATTAAATACTTTAATTTTCTTTTGGTGCGTGCACAATCATTACTTGATTAAAATAGATCATACATAGTGCCAGGGATTTTTTTTGGTACACATTTAATTATTGTTAATATTTCTATCTTGCATTAAGTTTCAGTGGTGGTTATGGTGTAAAGTCAGTAATTTTTGTAACTGCAGAAAATACTAATTCGTCACCTCCGGTTTTTGATAGAGAAAAAAATACCATTCGTCGGCAGTGTAGCATCTTTAAATAAACATCCCTTATTATAGAATTTCTGCAGAAAGTGATGGACGCTTCCTAAATCATTCCCATGGGGCATAAGGTAAATTATGTCTTCTCTTCCTTGGTGTCAGTCTAATTGTGATGGAGATTATATATAACCACTGCTCAATAAATAAAAAAAAAATTAGATAAGGCCAAAAAAAGATATGTTTGTTTAGGGTTACATTTAGTGTGTCTTTCACTCTAAAATAATGGCTGGAACTGGATTTTGAGGTGGAAATCCCGACTTCAAAAAAAAAAAAAAATTCAAGAAAAGAGGAGGAAAAAAATTAGGGTCGGGGGTAAAAAATTAGGGTCGTCAGGTAAACCTAAACAGACATATCTTTTTTTTGGCCTAAGTTAATGTTAATAGTTTTCACAGGTTACCTAGTATTTTTCTGGTGTCGTGATTATAACATCAATCTAAGGCCATCAATATAAATGTTCAAATGTTGTAATTATTATTGGTCAACATACTTTTTTAAATTTTTAGTTTAATGGGGGATTTCACATATGAAGCTTTGAATACTAAATGAATATAAGGGAGAAATTCTGCTTTGAAAGTCTGAACAGGAATCTGTTTCAGTAGATGACAAATTTTAAATCAAATTTGCTAATTATAATAATGATTAATATTTCCCATTACTGACTACTGCACCATCATCAAACTTCCATCCTTTTGAGGCACAAACCTTTAATTTATCAAAAATAAAATTGCTCTAATGGTAGGACTTCAGCCTGTTCTCTTTATTCCAAGTTGATGTAAAACTTCACAATAGTGGTACACAATAGGAATACATAATAGTTGTACACAATAGTTATACACTAGTTGTACAAATAGTTGTACATTAGAATACACAATAGTTGTACACAATAGTTATACATTAGTTGTACAAATAGTTGTACATTAGATGTACATAATAGTTGTACACAATAGTTATACGTTAGTTGTACAAATAGTTGTACATTAGCTGTACACAATAGTTGTACACAATAGTTATACATTGGTTGTACAAATAGTTGTACATTAAATGTACACAATAGTTGTACACAATAGTTATACACAATAGTTGTACACAATAGTTATACATTGGTTGTACAAATAGTTGTACATTAAATGTACACAATAGTTGTACACAATAGTTATACACTAGTTGTACACAATGGGAATACACAATAGTTGTACACAATAGTTATACATTAGTTGTACAAATAGTTGTACATTAGCTGTACACAATAGTGGTACACAATAGGAATACACAATAGTTGTACACAATAGTTATACATTAGTTGTACAAATAGTTGTACATTAAATGTACACAATAGTTGTACACAATAGTTATACACTAGTTGTACACAATGGGAATACACAATAGTTGTGCACAATAGTTATACACTAGTTGTACACAATAGTTATACACTAGTTGTACAAATAGTTGTACGTTAGCTGTACATTAGCTGTACACAATAGTAATACACAATAGTTGTACACAATAGTTATACACTAGTTGTACAAATAGTTGTACATTAGCTGTACACAATAGTTGTACACAATGGGAATACACACTAGTTACACACTAGTTATACACTAGTTGTACACTATGAGAATACACACTAGTTACACAATAGTTATACACTAGTTGTACACAATGGGAATACACACTAGTTACACACTAGTTACACACTAGTTATACACTAGTTGTACACTATGAGAATACACACTAGTTACACAATAGTTATACACTAGTTGTACACAATGGGAATACACACTAGTTACACACTAGTTATACACTAGTTGTACACATTGGGAATACACACTAGTTACACAATAGTTATACACTAGTTGTACACAATGGGAATACACACTAGTTACACAATAGTTATAAACTAGTTGTACACAATGGGAATACACACTAGTTACACACTAGTTTTACACTAGTTCTACACAATTGGAATACACAATAGTTGTACACAATAGTTATACACTAGTTGTACAAATAGTTGTACATTAAATGTACACAATAGTTGTACACAATGGGAATACACACTAGTTACACACTAGTTTTACACTAGTTCTACACAATTGGAATACACAATAGTTGTACGCAATAGTTATACACTAGTTGTACAAATAGTTGTACATCAGTTGTACAAATAGTTGTACATCAGCTGTACACAATGGGAATACACAATAGTTATACACAATAGTTATACACAATAGTGCTTCACAATAGGAATACACAATAGTGCTATACAATACAAATACACTGCACAAAGATTTTTTTGGTTATTTTTTTCAATTCACTTCATTGATCTGTAATTATGACCTGTAGTGCATATTTGCGCATTCCTAGCTTCCACTTTACATATTTCAGAGTTATCAGCCCTTGCAGGTAGGTATCTATCATTACATCATGTTGTTATAAGCATAACATCTGTTTTCTTTAGATAAATCAATGTCAATTTTGCTCACAAAGTAATGAGTGACATCACATTAAGTACCTACCCACAAGGGAGATAACTCTTCCATAATATTCCTACATATTCACAGGATAGCAACAATATCCTTTGCCTTAATTTTTAACATTGTTACCAACAGGGTTTTTCCTTTGTTTATGGCAAAGGAGATAAAACATTTCACGAGTTTCCGTTCTAAAATTCTTGCTTCCTATGTAGTAAATGAAAAAATTCAAGGAATAATTCAGAGTCTCTAGTGTTTCAAACACTGGTCGGATCACCAACAAAAGGTCCCTAGAAACGGTTTTGTCCATGACAACGATGAGGGTGTATAATAACATGAGAGGGCTCAAACTTAGAATGAACACCACAGTAACAATCATCACAAGTTTTGTTGCACGTAATTCCTTGATTCCTGATGTTGGCAATCTATTTCCCAAATTGGATTTGAATTTAGATTTAAGGCGAGATAACATGACAATTACAAAGCAAATGTTACATATGAGAACTCCTAAAACTGGAATGCCGTAATATATTATTGAAGCAATTGCAGTTAAGCTTTTAAATACATCAACATCAATTGCAGTTTCAGGGTTTCTTTGCAAGTATTTAGTTGTTCCATTTGATGAAATCTCTTGCAGATTGTTATTCAATAAAGTCGGAGAAAGAACAATAGGTCCCATTATGAAAATCAGTACAATGCTGATGATGCCGATGCGCCTGGTGCATATACTCTTCGCCCTGTGAGGGTGGGTGACAATAAGAACGCGTTCAGTTGCCGCTAAAAGAAGCGTTATGTTGGACCAACACCTTGGTACGTGCTTCATGTATGTCTTGAAATTGAGTCCTGTTTGTCCGCTCCAAGAGTCGCCAGTATAATTCGAGAAGATTGAAATAGCAGCTACTGGAATGTTCAGGACAAGTGAGAGCAGATCAAACAGTGCAAGTGCTGTAAGAAACGTAGCCATCGAGTTACTTGTCTTCTTGATTCGCTTCCCGTAGAAACACATCGAGATAATTGTGCCAGGAATACCAATGAACGTTACTAGAATGACGGGTATGAACAGCAGACCCTCGTAACGGAATCCAGTGTTGTTACTGGAAGTTGAATTCATTTTCTTGCAGTGTTGTTGATAATATATGCATAAAATGTTTTCTGGTTAAACAATATATTGTACAGAATAGAACGAATAATCATACCCTTGCTGTCTTCACTCCATTCCTTACGACGACAATCTGTCAGAAATTTTCCTTTTTTTATCCAACTGTTTGATAAGATCTCTCTGTCAACTCGATTGTTGCTTTATATCTTTCATAATTGGTGATTCTCCAATTTCTTGCTGTCATATATCAAGCACAATATAGATGTTTTACTTATATCATAAAAGAAGAGACAACCTTACTTGATTTGTCCTCTAGAGTATAAATTCTGATCACTCGATTTGTAGCTTTACGGCTTCTGGTGCTCTATAAGCTGGAAGATCTTCTTCGCGAAAATTATTTCAGTTCAGTTAGCCTCTTGAGAGCCAATCAGCATGCAACTCATGAAGCAATAGCCAATCAAAATGCATGTTGTGGCACTGAACAACTGCATGATAATGAAAAATATGAAACCAGTTATTACCTGAGATAATATGAGAAATAGGTACATGTACTTTCATCAGTGCCATATCATTTAGATATCTATTGCATATCTGAACCATTTAGTGACTTGCAAAAAAGCTTGAAGCTTAATATATCAAGGTATTCATCCAATATATGGGTGGCATAATTGGGCATTGACCTTAACTGACTCACACCCCTACAATTTCATAATGGACTAGTCTAGTCTTGGATTTAGAAGAGTTTAATTGTGGCGTCAGGGGTGAATAAGTTAAAGTGGTTGATATGGAAAGAAAGCTGCATAACTAGAAGGTATCATTTTTCAGAAATAATAATAAACGAACATTAATTTCCTATTTGGTTGGTTTTAACGATCATTCACTCATACATGGAAATTAAAAGACAATTAATATTATACCTAAACTGTTTTGTAGTGCTGATAATTTTGTTATAGATAATAATATAACTCTCTTTCTATATAAAAATGGTATGATATCTTAATGTGGTATTATCAGGAAGGCACATTCATCGTGACTATTTGTATGAAAATAAAAATAGTGTTGCCATATGACCATTATTGGAATGCAATCATAGTGTAAAATGATAACACAAAACATTATAAGTGCATTGTTTAATTTCAGTTAGCAATATAGCTAAGCTATAAAACTGGAGCAGATGAATTAGAATTTTTGTTCAGTGTCAAGAATTACTGACTTTCCACTATCACCATCATTGAAAAGTTTGATCAAGTTTTTATTTTTTTATTTCAATATAGATATCAAAAATAATGAATTGCATACAGAAAAAATCCCTGGCACTGTGTCCTATATAGAATGAAGTAATGATTGTGAATGCACCAAAAGCAAAATAAATTATTTTTATTTCTTTTTGTGTTAATTATACACATATATATATACATTATAAGACATTAGTTATTGTTCAAATGATATTGTTTATTATGCTCTGTCAGCAGTGGAGCATCTTTAATTGACTTAACAGGTTATTTTGTATTTGTCTGATGTCTGTATTATAAATTCATCCATAGGGTCATCAATATAAATGTTCAAATGTTGTTATTATTAATGATTGTTAGTAACTTTTTTATTTTTGTTTTGGAAATTAAGTGTTGATTTCATTGTATGAAGAAATAATCGGTCTAATGTAAAGAGAAGAGATGTCCACCATGTACATGTAATATCAACAAATGAAGACTTTATCTTTGATGACATTTTCTTTAAAATGCTACTTGTCATGGAGATTCCAGTAATTCCTAACCAAATTTGGTCAGAAACATCCTTCAACTGGAGAAAGGGAACAGATTTTGTGTAAATGGTAACTCTGATCCCCATGGGCAGGAAAGACGGGTCCTGATAGGGGAAATAGTTCAGGTAGAGGTAGTTCATGGTGATCACTACTTCTCATGAAGTTCTCAATGGATTTAAACTAAATTTAGTCAGATATATTATTGGAAAAATATTAAGGCTGGTGACTGACCATTATAGAGCAATTTTATTTTTGATAAATAATTAAGGGTTTGTACCCCAAACATTGGAAGTTTTGTGATGGTGCAGTACAGTATGGGAAATAATAAGCATTTTCATAATATGAAATATTATCTTTTAATTTAAAATTTGTCTTCAACTGAAACAGATTCCTCCTGTTAAGATCTTCAAAGCTGAATTTCTCCCCTATATTCATACAACATTCATAGTTGAGTTGAGTGAGAACATTAATTTTAATCTTTACACATACAATATAGGTTCGCCAATTGATATGTCAGATGGGCGATACAGGCCTTCTAGACCTCTTGTTTATAATAACATAAAGATATTGAATAGACCTAGATTTAACAGTGATTGATGATGTAAAATATTGACTTAGTGTGAAGGTTTGATGTTTTTGGGATAAATATGACATCTGTGCCTGTTTGAAGCTGAATAGAGATGACTTTTATATACATATACACAGGTTATTGTATGTGTCTCATCAAAATTTCAACATTTTCAAACAGCTTTGATTGACATGACGTCATCAGAAGCTATGTGTATTGAAAACTCTTTTAGCAGTGTATATACAATACTTATCATTGGCAGCTGTGCATCATTTTGTTGTATATGTATATGCATACACAAAAAAATATTGACATTGTTATACAAACGTTTGGCATTGTCATGTATACTTATTACTGAAAATCAATAGAAATATCTTCACATTGATCGATGATGTTTAAAGTATGCTACGAGGAACACTTGATATCTGTGGTTAGTAGAAAATAAATGTTGTATAAAGATGATATTGTAAAAAATGTTTATCATTAGTAAGATAAAAATTCATTTGGATTTGATAGCAGTCTTAATAAAATAATTCAGATTTGATAACAGTTTTAAATATAATTGTGCAGAGGTGATATAATTGAAAGAAAATATATCATAAGCCTCACGTGTTTATATAATACAGTATGTTTGTCAAAGCATAAAGGAGGGGACTGATCTATGAGAAGTATTTTGTTTAGTTTCATAATTTCAAGATTCGATTTCATGTTTTTTTATCATTTTAAAATTTGTTTGATTTAATTTCCATTTTTATATATTACAGTAAACAGATAAATCATGAAGAAACTTGATTGAGGCATCGAGAGTACCATTATGTAAGTTTGATTTCACGATCTTTAATAGTCAGCTCCAAAATACACTCACTCTCTTTCTCCAACTCTCTCTTCTTTTTTCCACCATTCTCTTTCTTTCTCCATCTATATAATCCCTTTCTATCTCTCTCCTACTTTTTTCTTCACCATGCTTCCTTTCGTCACCTCTTTCTTCCTTTTACCAACCTTCTTTCTTTCTTTCTTTCTTTCTTTCTTTCTTTCTTCTCTTTCTTTCTTTCTTTCTTTCTTTCTTTTTTCTTTCTTTCTTTCTTTTTCTTTCTTTCTTTCTTCTTTCTTTCTTTCTTTCTTTCTTTCTTTGCCATCTTGGATTTTGATAGTAGATATTTGCTATCTCTATTTCTCAGAAAGTACTGAAGGGATCTGTCTCAAATTTCATATGTAGGCTCTCCATGGGTCATAGTTGTGCATATCGAATTTTGGGACTGATCCGTCGTCAAGATGGCCGCCAGGCATCCATCTTTGATTTTGATAATTACCCAGTGCTATTATCGGAACACACAATCTGAGTTTCACCGTGTATGTCTTAACCGATGAAATAGATATGTACATGCAATGTGTTATCTGCAATGAGCCTCTGGATCATACTCGTGAGGTATGTGACATTTGCCAATACTTCTGCCACAGAAACTGTGCTATCGTCTCAACCAATATGACCTACCGTATTGCTTAGGCTGTTGTGTGACTGATGTTCAATGTGATATATTTCCTTTTTAAATATGTTCTTAATTTGTCAAAAAGGTTGATGAGGGAATTGGTTTTATTTTTCATGAAGTTGCTCAAAAGCTCTTTCATTTTCTTTCTTTCTTTCTTTTAAACCTCTTTTCCTTTCTCCCTTTCTCCACTCCTATCTTCGTTTGTTTGTCTCTTTCTTCCTTCACCCTTTCTTCCTTTATCCATACCGTTCTTCCTTTTTCTTCCTTCTTTTCGGTGTATATGATCTATACCCTATGTTTAATATAATAATTCCTTACTCTTTAATATTACAGAAAAATCGTGATGGAAAAACAAAATAGCCCTGATAGTGGTAGGACAGAGAGTCCAAAAGCCAGCCAATACAGGATAAACCCAGAACGTCGCATTGCAATCAGACCTCTCTCTGCCAAGCCAAAGAAGTCGCCTAAAGATGGAGCCGCAGACGTTCCGCAGCTTAACCTTGAGCGACCTCGGCGACCTTGGACAGCACATTCCAAAACAAGGTCAGATATGTCTGCCAATAGAGTCGTACGGTCAACACAACTCAGGAAGTCCCACATGCGACCCCCAGCGAGGGAGCCACTGCCGAGTACGTCAGAGGAAGAAAAGTTAACGGTGATGGGACTCGATACACAAGCTATGCTTGGATTTACTCCGCAGACTTACCAACTCCCAGCAGGTCAAGGGGTCAGGACTCTGGTCTCAGGTAAACTCCTTACATGTACAGTCACACCTGTTAATAGTGACCACTTAAGGGAAAATGTTATCTTATATACAGGTCAAATTGGTTAAAATTGGTCAGTTGGGACCTGGAGAAAGTGCATAGTCTTATTAAGCAGATGTACCAATTTCACTGTAATTAGCATCCAGGGCACATGATTAATTGTAACAAAGGGGGTGCTTTATAGGGAACCAAAATGTAAGTTGTGGACGAAAAAAGTCAGCCATATTTTAAATCTTTCTGTACTCATGGTACATTAATCTGTTACAGTAACCATGTATTATATGCCTTCTATCCTTTGAGCTGCATTATTATGTTGTGGTTCACATGTAAAGGACTCAAGTTCATGTAATATGGAATACAATGCTGATGTTAGAGGCATCACATGTAAAACATTGCTAAATCCAAGGGATAGGGGCATTTATACAACTTTTCTCCAGAAAAGGGGAGGGGCACTTATTGGGGGAAGGGCGCTAATTACGGCGAATACGGTATGTTTCAGTAGAAGACAGATTTTAATTAAAATTTGCTATAGCGATTATTATTTCCCATACTTTCCAGATAAAGGGAAGGGGTTCTGCTTAAATAACTTACAGGTATTCAATTATAGGACTTTGGCTAATTTTCACTGTCCTTGATTCAATATCTATGTTAAAATAACGATTCAACAAGCTCATATGTCTCTGGTTTAATATTTCTCATACCAAAAAGTTTATTCATTATCATACAGATGAGCAGAGACCAAAAACACCAAAAGAAGGATGGGCCGTTACCAAGGTAGCGGACACCAACAAGGAACCCACCCCGGAACGCTCTAAGAAACGGCACCCTTCTTTTGAGACGTGGGTAACGGGCTCCCCTCACGACTCAGATGAATATGACACGGACCTGGAGACAGATTTACTTAAAAGTATGTACCAGGTATTTTGTTTAGATTTTTAAGCATTTTATGTTGTTTGTTTAAGCTGCAGGTGGTAGATACTGCTGGTGATTTTTTTTGTACCAAAAATTTATCTTTTACAATTTATCACACGTAAAATTTTAGAAATATAACAAAAACATTATAAAAGTGAAAATAGTTGAGATATGTGTTGACATAAAATTTATAGCAAATTTGAAATTTTGAATCTTTTGAATGTTCGCTTCTGTCAAGGTTTTTGAACAATATGTATGTTTTTGAGTTTAAGACATAGCTTCCACTGTATGCACCAAACTTTTCACACTCCAAAATATTAAGAGAACTTTTAATATACTGTACAGCCGATAATTTTTGTGGGTTAAAAATGTCCTGCGAAATCACAAAAATATCAACTCCACAAAAATGAATGTCTATGTAAGATACTGTATATTGTTTGACTTCTGCTAATTGTGACCTTGACCTTTCTGTCTCTTCTGATTATTTTTTCATTCATTTTTTAAAAGTTCTCTACTTTTTTTTAATTGTTTTTTTCAAATATGAACGTGAGTTCTATTTGACTAAATTTTGCTGTTAATTTGAACTTGTGTAGACCTGGAAATTGTTGAGGGCCAAGACAAGAAGAAAAAAATGAGAGTAAAAAGGCGGCGTCCCATAGGAAAGTAGCTACTTGTGTGGGATTGACTTGAACTATAGATTTCAGATTGTGATTTATCTAACATATATTTATTCTATTTATGTTTATGATATTTAAAGAAATTATTTACCCTGCTTTGTTTTAGAGTTTTTTAATGCGATTGTATTATCTTTTTTTTATGTGAAATTATTCGTTTAGGTTTTTCAATAATCATATTTATGTACCATAAGTGTTGAGATATATATGATTTGGTTTTTTGTCCTAATAACAGCCAGGTCATTTAAGCATGAACGAGGTTATAAGTGGTGAAGGTCAGCCAGAGTAATCCGGAGTACCCTAAGAAAACCACCGAGCATCTATGTTCGAAGGGCTACTTTGTACAAACAATCAACCTTGACCTTCTTTCAATGATTTTTTGATACACAAGAGAGTTCTAACTACCGTATTCAACCCAATAAGCGCCAAGGGTGTTTTAAAATTTTGAAGAAAAAAATGAAAAGAGGCTGATAAGAAAAAATTGTTGCAAATCTATACAGCTTTGTGTAGTTTTGGTCTTTATCTATGCCTGGCCAATTGAAATCGAGGCCTCAAAAAGGGTGAGGGGCGCTCATAGGGACATGGGCGCTTATTGGAATACAGTAAATTATTGATAAAGCATGGTAATAGTGGGTCTGAAGGAAGATGATAGATGATTAAATCTAGCTTCCTATTATGTCTAGATGAAAACTAAATCAAGTTAAAATCAACAAAACCTATGATACTTCATTGAAATTTTACATGAAGCAATAGGCATTACAAGCCCATTGAGCTTGATCTAGCTGCTTCAAAATGTATTTGTTGATTGATAATCAATTAGAATTTGTCTATCATTTTTTATTTACTTTGAAAAGCTTTAAATAATATAAATCAATGATTCTATTTAGACATGTAATTGATAAAAAATATGAGTGGTATTTAGAATATAATATTTAATTTATGTGAAAAAGTATGGGTTATTAAGTTTTATATATTATGTATATTTAGTCTGTTTTGGTGTGATATTTATAATTCCCCATAGCCTGCATGTAATGAGAGATTTTTGTTGATTTTATTTTTTTTCTGTATAATCAACATTTTATATATAATTAGAAATTTTCTGGTTTTGTTTGCTGTGATCTCCATTGATTTCATTTAAATATGATTGGTTTCTAATTTGTTATAAAAATATAAATCCTTGATTAAATAGCTCCATATAAATACCGATAAGCACCGGGTGCCACATACATGGAAAAAGGGGGAGGTAACTAATAGGGTCAAATTTCAAAATAATTTTTTATGTAAATTTAGTACAAAGTTGGCCATAAATCAATTTGAATAAAGAAACAATGGTTTTCATATCCTCAATCTGCATTTAATTTGAAGTAGGTGATGTTGCATCCTCGATACTCCAGGGGTTAGTATCACGGACGTTGTATTCATCCCTGGACTATCCTATAGTAAAACTAGGGGCAGCTCAAGGCAAAAACATCTGACAAGCAGAGACTTCCTATCAAGATTACTTAGAGAGCGATGCCTGACTTTAAAGTCACACAGTCAACCATAGTGTAGCTGTTTTACAATTCTTTAGATGTACATTTAGGACCAAAATCGGCTCAAATAACCTGTGTCATATGTTTCCTCCAAATTTATTATAACATAGTCCAGGGGTGGATATAATGTCAGTGATAGTATCCCCTATATATATAGGGACAGTGACACATATTGGGCCAAATATGGTTTTATATCTTTGACATTTGATTGACATCTGGTGAACTGTCAATTGTATTTTGTTACAATAATTGGCTAACAAAAGATAAAAAAAAAGAAATTGTGTTCTGAAAGTCAGTAATCGATTTGTTTACTACAAACTATAAAAAAAATTGAACGCTACAAGAGGTCTTGACCTTTCTGCACCGACTATGTTTATACCTACTATGGAGGCCCATCCCAGCCGTGTTGTACTCGATTATTGGAAACGAATATAAGACAATGTAAGACTCATAAAGAACCAAATTGGAACAATTTAAACTCCACAGGGAGCTGTTTAGCATTCCAATAATTAACAATTAGAATCAATGCTTTTAGCTATTACAGAAGTATGGTTCGCTTCCTCCATTGATGTTTCTGTAGAGACCAGAATCAAACAAGTCACAGCCACTTCATTGATTGATAACCAAATTATCCAAAACGATACTTTTCATTCTATTTGAGTAATTGCTTGAAAACTCTCATCCATTCATGTTCAAAGTCATGTAAATTGACATTCCGAACATTTCTAGAACCAAAACTCGATCCTTGATTCAGATTCCAATCCTGACCTTCTCTTCATTGATGTGACAATGAAGAATCCCCCGCAGTGAGCATTTTTGGTTTCATGTCAAACTGCCAAACTTAAAAATCAATTTACTGAACCCACAGACGGTGTAACAGCTACATGCATATTTAACTATATGTATTATGATATTATGCTATCAGATTTGAAGGCATCAAAGTTAAAAGGCTGAAGCATTCATTCTGTATCCATTTAAAATAGGTCAGAGATGTTTGTGTATTAGCAATACAAATGCTGGGTTAGAGTGGAAATGTATTGACAGCATTCATATATCCAAATTCCAAAACAAAAGTAAAATGTAACAACCTGAATTAATGGATCGATAAGGCATATTGCCTAGCATGTGCTGGTATACATATTAAAGGAAATGAGACTTTGAAGAAATAGATGTGAAAAGCGGAATAAAGGCAAATATAAATCCAGTCTAAGAACAAACACTATGCAAATACATGTACAGTAAAACCTGTCTATAAAGACCACCCATGGGACAAGAGAAAATGACCTTTATAGACAGGTGGTCTTTATACACAGGTTGAATCATGTTGAAATTGGTCATTTGGTATCCTAGAAAAGTGTTCTAATATAAGCAGGTGGTCTTAATGCAGAGGTGATTGCTAAGGCAGGTTTTACTGTACAGTATACAGTAAAACTTGTTTTAGTAATCATCTCTGTATAAAGACCACCTGTCTATAAAGGTAATTTTCCCTTGCTTTAAATAAGACCACTTGAACACTTTCATTGGGTTCAGCACAGTTTGACCTGCGTATAAAGATCGCTATATCGGCCACTCTGATTTCTTCGTTTTAAAAATAGTTAGTAAAGACAGGTTTGTCTCAGTTTTTTCCCACAAACGTATTTTGGAAGTATTGGTTAGTAAAAATGATGAGCTTTGACCTTATTATATATATTTACAGAGGAGGAATACCCTGCTGATCCCACGGGTAAATCTGTGTACGAGGACCAGTGTCGGCGTCAAGGTACGTTCCACTCCACCTGGCAAAGCATCGTCGGAGAACCATGGTTGACTGCACTATGCTTTGCTGCATAAGCGCTAACAAAGCATAGTGTAATGTAATCAAATCTGACAATGTTAAGACAAAGAAAATAATGATATCAAGAAGTTTATTTCATTTTGAGAGTTATTGCCCTTTCTTGGTAAAGATGAAGTGTTATCTTTGTTTCAAACGCTGAATTATCCAATGCACTAAGAACACCTATGACTTTCATGTGTTTTTTTCAAATTAAATTTTGTTATTTTGTTTCAGGTGTAGTACCTGTGTCCTTCCTATTCCGTCACCTTGGCGACAGGAATCTACGGATGAGACACCATTATTTAGGGGGAGAAGGGACTAAGCCTGTGGCTGCAGCACTCCAGGTATTCATAGCTCAATACTTCTCATTTCTCTGTGGTAATGAAGGAACTTTGTGCACAAGTTAGTGGTTAAGCTGCATCCGCTCAACTAACGTGTGACTTTGTTCTGCCATTAGTCCCCCACCTCTTCATCAAAAGGTCAAGGTCATGTGGTTAAGAATTGTCCTCCATGTTCCACTTCCTGTTGCAATTTCACGTCTTACAATATATGAAAAAAAGGTGTTGGTCACAAGTCATTGAAGTTTTAAAGATTCTGAGAAAATATTAAGAATAAAAATTAATATATAGATATTTTTTATCACACATCGTAAATGATATTATTTTCCAGTTTAATACAGTGACGGAGGCTCTGGACCTCGGCGACAACTACTTACAGGCTGAGGGAGCCATGTACCTTGCCAGGATGATGAGAGACAATACATTTATTGTTTATCTAGTAAGTTTTATCGGTATAAAGTTTACTTGCCACCTTCTGTGCAACAAATGCAAGAAATGTCATTCAATTATCCCCGTAGTTGATAATGATTGAATGTCACATTTCAGATTTATTTGTTGGAGTTATGTCCCCTTGGTGAAAAAGTGTTGTTTCTCTCATTTTCATGCAACCACAACAGAAGTTTTTCCATTTTAATTCATCTTGGAACCAAGGTTAAATTATGCCCTTTGCTCTACCAAGTTTGCATGATTGCCAGTATTGTGCATAAGTTATCCTGAGTTTGAATGACACAGTTTGCGTAAATGTTTGATGCCTTATGGACAACCAATTTCCAATTGCCAGTTTATGTGACTATGCTGAGTTATGAAATGACCTTCAAAATCTATTAAAGTTATTTCCATCATACACTGCGTGAATGAACTGCCATAAATTTAATCTCCATTATCTGCAGATATTTATTTTTTACAAAGTTGTGGCCCCTTATTACCAAGAAACATTATTTATTTGCCTTTTTGCATGTTTACCAATTCTGCTCTTGATTTTCATACCCAAGACCTAAAACTTTTTTTTTTTTACCTACAACATTTTAAAGTAGCAAAATTGTTTTGTTTCAAGGATATCTCCAACAATTTTATCAAATCAACTGGTGCCGAAGCTATAGCAGAGATGTTGGAGGTTAATACAACGCTTAAGACAATATCACTCTCAGGTAAATCATTTTACTTTGTCTTAAGACACTAATACACTCTCAGGTAAATCATCATTACTTTGGTCTTAAAGACAATATCACTCTCAGGTAAATCATCTTACTTTGTCTTAAGACAATATCACTCTCAGGTAAATCATCTTACTTTGTCTTAAGACAATATCACTCTCAGGTAAATCATCTTACTTTGTCTTAAGACAATATCACTCTCAGGTAAATCATCTTACTTTGTCTTAAGACAATATCACTCTCAGGTAAATTATCTTACTTTGTCTTAAGACAATATCACTCTCAGGTAAATCATCTTACTTTGTCTTAAGACAATATCACTCTCAGGTAAATCATCTTACTTTGTCTTAAGACAATATCACTCTCAGGTAAATCATCTTACTTTGTTTTAAGACAATATCACTCTCAGGTAAATCATCTTACTTTGTCTTAAGACAATATCACTCTCAGGTAAATCATCTTACTTTGTTTTAAGACAATATCACTCTCAGGTAAATCATCTTACTTTGTCTTAAGACAATATCACTCTCAGGTAAATCATCTTACTTTGTCTTAAGACAATATCACTCTCAGGTAAATCATCTTACTTTGTCTTAAGACAATATCACTCTCAGGTAAATCATCTTACTTTGTTTTAAGACAATATCACTCTCAGGTAAATCATCTTACTTTGTCTTAAGACAATATCACTCTCAGGTAAATCATCTTACTTTGTCTTAAGACAATATCACTCTCAGGTAAATCATCTTACTTTGTCTTAAGACAATATCACTCTCAGGTAAATCATCTTACTTTGTCTTAAGACAATATCACTCTCAGGTAAATTATCTTATTTTGTCTCTAAAGACAACAATATCACTCTCAGGTAAATTAAACGTTACTTTTCTTAAGACATATCAATGTAACTATATTTTGAAATTAAGACAATATCACTCTCAGGTAAATTATCTTACTTTGTCTTCAAGACAATATCACTCTCTAAATTATCTCTTTGTAGAATTATCTTACTTTAGTTTTTTTAAGACAATTATCACTCTCAGGTAAATCATTTTACTTTGTCTTAAGACAATATCACTCTAAGGTAAATTATCTTACTTTGTTTTAAGACAATATCACTCTCAGGTAAATCATCTTTACTTTGTCTTAAGACAAAGTCACACTCAGGTAAATCATCTTACTTTGTCTTAAGACAATATCACTCTCAGGTAAATCATCTTACTTTGTCTTAAGACAATATCACTCTCAGGTAAATTATCTTACTTTGTCTTAAGACAATATCACTCTCAGGTAAATCATCTTACTTTGTCTTAAGACAATATCACTCTCAGGTAAATCATCTTACTTTGTCTTAAGACAATATCACTCTCAGGTAAATTATCTTACTTTGTCTTAAGACAATATCACTCTCAGGTAAATTATCTTACTTTGTTTTAAGACAATATCACTCTCAGGTAAATTATCTTACTTTGTTTTAAGACAATATCACTCTCAGGTAAATCATCTTACTTTGTCTTAAGACAATATCACTCTCAGGTAAATCATCTTACTTTGTCTTAAGACAATATCACTCTCAGGTAAATCATCTTACTTTGTCTTAAGACAATATCACTCTCAGGTAAATAATCTTACTTTGTCTTAAGACAATATCACTCTCAGGTAAATCATCTTACTTTGTCTTAAGACAATATCACTCTCAGGTAAATTCATCTTACTTTGTCTAGAAGACAATATCTTCTCTCAGGTAAATCATCTCTTGTCTTAGACTAATGTCACTTCTCAGGGTAAATTATCTTATTTT
This sequence comes from Argopecten irradians, assembly GCF_041381155.1. Classification (NCBI taxonomy): domain Eukaryota; kingdom Metazoa; phylum Mollusca; class Bivalvia; order Pectinida; family Pectinidae; genus Argopecten; species Argopecten irradians. Next base: position 10,550,325 of record NC_091145.1, on the reverse strand, counting down.
GTCTTATGGTAAAGTATCTTATTTTGTCTTAAGACAATATCACTCTCAGGTAAATCATTTTACTTTGTCTTAAGACAATATCACTCTCAGGTAAATCATCTTACTTTGTCTTAAGACAATATCACTCTCAGGTAAATTATCTTATTTTGTCTTAAGACAATATCACTCTCAGGTAAATTATCTTACTTTGTCTTAAGACAATATCACTCTCAGGTAAATTATCTTACTTTGTCTTAAGACAATATCACTCTCCAGGTAAATTATCTTACTTTGTCTTAAGACAATATCCACTCTCAGGTAAATTATCTTACTTTGTTTTAAGACAATATCACTCTCAGGTAAATCATCTTACTTTTTGTCTAAAGAAGACAATATCACTCTCAGGTAAATTATCTTTTACTTTGTTTTAGACAATATCCACTCTCAGGTAAATCCATCTTACTTTGTCTTAAGACCAATATATCTACTCTCAGGTAAATTAATCTTACTTTGTCTTAAGACAATAATCACTCTCAGGTAAATTATCTTACTTTGTCTTAAGACAATATCACTCTCAGGTAAATCATATTACTTTGTCTTAAGACAATATCACTCTCAGGTAAATCATCTTACTTTGTCTTAAGACAATATCACTCTCAGGTTCAAATTATCTTACTTTGTCTTAAGACAATATCACTCTCAGGTAAATCATATTACTTTGTTTTAAGACATATCACTCTCAGGTAATTCATCTTTACTTTGTTTTAAGACAAATATCACTCTCAGGTAAATCATCTTACTTTGTCTTAAGACAATATCACTCTCAGGTAAATCATCTTACTTTGTTTTAAGACAATATCACTCTCAGGTAAATCATCTTACTTTGTCTTAAGACAATATCACTCTCAGGTAAATTATCTTACTTTGTCTTAAGACAATATCACTCTCAGGTAAATCATCTTACTTTGTCTTAAGACAATATCACTCTCAGGTAAATCATCTTACTTTGTCTTAAGACAATATCACTCTCTAGGTAAATCAATCATTTGTCTTAATGAACAATATCACTACTCAGGTAAATCATATTAACTTTGTTATTAAGACAATATCACTCTCAGGTAAATTCATCTTACTTTGTCTTAAGACAATATCACTCTCAGGTAAATCATCTTACTGGTTTTAAGACAATATCACTCTCAGGTAAATCATCTTACTTTGTCATAAGACAATATCACTCTCAGTAAAATCATCTTACTTTGTCTTTAAGACAACACTCTCATGAAAATCCATCTTACTTTGTCTTACTCTCAGGTAAATCATCTTACTTTGTCTTAAGACAATATCACTCTCAGGTAAATCATCTTACTGTTGTTTTAAGACAATATCACTCTCAGTAATCATCTTACTTTGGTAAATCATCTTACTTTGGTCTTAAGACAATATCACTCTCAGGTAAATCATCTTACTTTTGTCTTAAGACAATATCACTCTCAGGTAAATCATCTTACTTGTTTTAAGACAAAATTCCAAGTAAATGTGCATCATACTTGCTGAATGATATACACTCTCAGGTAAATCATCTTACTTTGTTCTTAAGACAATATCACTCTCAGGTAAATAAATTCTTACTTTGTCTTAAGACAATATCACTCTCAGGTAAATTATCTTACTTTGTCTTAAGACAATATCACTCTCTCAGGTAAATTATCTTACTTTGTCTTAAGACAATATCACTCTCAGGTAAATCATCTTACCTTTGTCTTAAGACAATATCACACTCTCAGGTAAATTATCTTACTTTTGTCTTAAGACAATATCACTCTCAGGTAAATCATCTTATCCTTAAGTCTTAGCACTGTCTTAAGACAATATCACTCTCAGGTAAATCATCTTACTTTGACTTAAGACAATATCACTCAGAGGTAAATCATCTAACTTTGTCTTAAGACAATATCATCTCTCATGTAAATCATCTTACTTTGTATTTAAGACAATATCCACTCTCAGGTAAATCATCTTACTTTGTTTTAAGACAATATCACTCTCAGGTAAATCATCTTACTTTGTCTTAAGACAATATCACTCTCAGGTAAAATCATCTAACTACAATATCACTATCAGTAAATCATCCTTACCTTTGTTTTAAGACAATATCACTCTCAGGTAAATCATCTTACTTTGTCTTAAGACAATATCACTCTCAGGTAAATCATCTTACTTTGTTTTAAGACAATATCACTCTCAGGTAAATCATCTTACTTTGTTTTTAAAGACAATATCACTCTCAGGTAAATTATCTTACTTTGTCTTAAGACAATATCACTCTCTCAGTTAAATCATCTTACATTGTTTTAAGACAATATCACTCCAAGGTAAATCAACTTACTTTGTCTGAGACAATATCACTCTCAGATAAATCATCTTTCTTTGTATTAAGAAAATATTCAACTCTCAGGTAAATTATATCTTACTAAATTTGTCTTAAGACAGTATCACTCTCAGGTAAATCATCTAACTTTGTCTTAAGACAATATCACTCTCAGGTAAATAATCTTACTTTGTCTTAAGACAATATCACTCTCAGGTAAATCATCTTACTTTGTCTTAATACAATATTCACTCTCAGGTAAATTATCCTTATTTTGTCTTAAGACAATAATCACTCACTCAGGTAAATCATCTTACTTTGTCTTCAATATCACTCCACTCTCAGGTATCACTCTCAGAGTTTAAATTATCTTATCTTACTTTGATCTTAAGACAATTATCACTCTCAGGTAAGTCATCTTACTTTGTCTTAAGACAATATCACTCTGAGGTAAATCATTTTACTTTGTCTTAAGACAATATCACTCTCAGGTAAATCATCTTACTTTGTTTTAAGACAATATCACTCTCAGGTTAATCATCTTATTTTCTTTTAAAGACAATATCACTCTCAGGTAAATCATCTTACTTTGTCTTAAGACAATATCACTCTCAGGTAAATCATCTTACTTTAATGATCAAATATCTTAAGACAATATCACTCTCAGGTAAACAATCATTCACTTCTCACTTTTATGTCTTAAGACAATATCACTCTCAGGTAAATCAGAATTACTTTGTTTTAAGACAATATCACTCTCAGGTAAATCATCTTTACTTTGTATTTAAGACAATATCACTCTCAGGTAAATTATTCTTACTTTGTCTTAAGACAATATCACTCTCAGGTAAATCATCTTACTTTGTCTTAAGGACAATATCACTCTCAGGTAAATCATCTTACTTTGTCTTAAGACAATATCACTCTCAGGTAAATTATCTTACTTTGTCTTAAGACAATATCACTCTCAGGTAAATTATCTTACTTTGTCTTAAGACAATATCACTCTCAGGTAAATCATTTTACTTTGTCTAAAGACAATGTCACTCTCAGGTAAATAATCTTACTTTGTCTTAAGACAATATCACTCTTAAGGTAAATCATATTACTTTGTCTTAAGACAATATCACTCTCAGGTAAATTATCTTACTTTGTCTTAAGACAATATCACTCTCAGGTAAATTATCTTACTTTGTCTTAAGACAATATCACTCTCAGGTAAATTATCTTACATTGTCTTAAGACAATATCACTCCAAGGTAAATTATCTTACTTTGTCTTAAGACAATATCACTCTCAGGTAAATCATCTTACTTTGTCTTAAGACAATATCACTCTCAGGTAAATCATCTTACTTTGACTTTAAAGCTTATCGGATATATTTCATTTGATATATACAGTCAATGTCAGATATGATATTAATTCTTTTCCTCGATTTAAAATCAAAATCTTTATAATTGATCATTTAGATAATAGTTTGGTTTGATAAGTTTAACGTCCTATTAACTGCCAGAGTCATTTAAGGACGTACCAGGTCTAGATGGCGGAGGAAATATGGTATCTGGCGACTGTTTTCCATATGGGCTTTAGAAGGGCTGGTGGTAATGTGTAAGGACATCTTAACCACTCGGCCACTGCCGCCCTTATAGATAATAGTCTCCAAATTAATTCGTTTTAGTGAAATAAATAAAAGAAATTTTGTTCTTAGGAAACCAGCTCAGTGACAAAGATGCCTTACTGTTTGTCGATGCCCTGAAAAGCAACATTTCCCTGACATCTCTCGACTTCAGCAATAACAACTTTGGGGAGATGGCAGGAGTCTATATAGGGGGCGCTCTGGTAAGTCTTAGTTAACAATGTAGGGGGCGCTCTGGTAAGTCCTAGTTAACAATGTAGGGGGCGCTCTGGTAAGTCTTAGTTTATAATGTAGGGGGCGCTCTGGTAAGTCTTAGTTTATAATGTAGGGGGCGCTCTGGTAAGTCTTAGTTTATAATGTAGGGGGCGCTCTGGTAAGTCTTAGTTAACACTGTAGGGGGCGTATAGGGGGCGCTCTGGTAAGTCTTAGTTAACAATGTAGGGGGCGCTCTGGTAAGTCTTAGTTTATAATGTAGGGGGCGCTCTGGTAAGTCTTAGTTTATAATGTAGGGGGCGCTCTGGTAAGTCTTAGTTTATAATGTAGGGGGCGCTCTGGTAAGTCTTAGTTAACACTGTAGGGGGCGTATAGGGGGCGCTCTGGTAAGTCTTAGTTAACAATGTAGGGGGCGTATAGTGGGGGCGCTCTGGTTCGTCTTAGTTTATAATGTAGGGGAGCTCTGGTAAGCTCTTAATTTATAATGTAGGGGGTGCTCTGGTAAGTCTTAGTTAACAATGTCGGAGGCGCTCTGGTAAGTCTTAGTTAACAATGTAGGGGGCGCTCTGGTAAGTCTTAGTTTATAATGTAGGGGGCGCTCTGGTAAGTCTTAGTTTATAATGTAGGGGGCGCTCTGGTAAGTCTTAGTTTATAATGTAGGGGGCGCTCTGGTAAGTCTTAATTAACACTGTAGGAGGCGTATAGGGGGCGCTCTGGTAAGTCTTAGTTAACAATGTAGGGGGCGTATAGGGGGCGCTCTGGTTAGTCTTAGTTAACAATGTAGGGGGAGCTCTGGTAAGTCTTAGTTTATAATGTAGGGGGCGCTCTGGTAAGTCTTAGTTAACAATGTAGGGGGAGCTCTGGTAAGTCTTAGTTTATAATGTAGGGGGCGCTCTGGTAAGTCTTAGTTTATAATGTAGGGGGCGCTCTGGTAAGTCTTAGTTAACACTGTAGGGGGCGTATAGGGGGCCCTCTGGTAAGTCTTAGTTAACAATGTAGGGGGCGCTCTGGTAAGTCTTAGTGTTATAATGTAGGGGACGCTCTGGTAAGTCTTAGTTTATAATGTAGGGGGCGCTCTGGTAAGTCTTAGTTCATAATGTAGGGGGCGCTCTGGTAAGTCTTTAGTTAACAATGTAGGGGGCGCGGGGGGCGCTCTGGATAGTCTTCGTTGGAAAATGGGTGGGCGCTCTGCTAAGTCTTAGTTTATTGATGTAGGGGTAAGGGGAGCTCTGGTAAGTCTTAGTTTATATAATGTAGGGGGCGCTCTGGTAAGTCTTAGTTAACAATGTAGGGGGAGCTCTGGTCTGAGTAAGCTCTGGTAAGTCTTAGTTTATAATGTAGGAGGCGCTCTGGTAAGTCTTAGTTAACAATGTAGGGGGCGCTCTGGTAAGTAGTTATAATGTAGGGGGCGCTGGTATGAATCTTGTTACAAATGGTTGGTAGTTTTATAATGTAGGGGGCGCTCTGGTAAGTCTTAGTCTATAATGTAGGGGGCGTTATGGTAAGTCTTTGTTTATAATGTAGGTAGGGGGCACTCTGCTTAGTCCTTAGATTATATCGATACAACTGGTACGGGAAGCTCTGGTAAGTCTTAGATTATAATGGCGGGGTGCTCTGGTAAGTCTTTGTTTATAATACCGTATAGCTAGATATTTTCGTGGAGATATATTTTCCCAATTTTTCAGAACATTGCTATGATCACAAAATTTTGATCTGCAAAATATTAAGAAATTGTTGAATCATAATTATAAACCTTGAAAGCCAGATTGGAAAAATTAAAACGGTAAAAAAATATAATTTCTTCGATTTTAGTTAAAATGGCAAAAATTTGGACCCATGTAAATAACCTGCCATCTGTGTGTCTTATTTGAGGTGAAATATGGTAATATAAAGTATATAGCGCAGTGGTAGTTAGCTCACTGCACAGTTATTAGGATGATGCCAGGAAATATAAGATGCTGATGTCTAATCCTATTGACGTTGTCTTTTTGTCAATAAAATATTTGGAAATTAAAAATAAGACACCCTCTTGGAATAACATTTAATTTATCTTTAAAAATTGTTGTATTAACAGATAGTCAGTAACTTAAAAAAATGAAATGCTTTTAATATTTAATTTAAGATGATAAAAATTTTGATTAAGAAATGCAGCTTTGTGTTGTACCGATAATGGATAATGGGCATTGGGTGATGGAAAAAATGATCAGGGAGGAATTTTATTACCACCACCTAACGCCAACAACTGTCTATAATCCGATGGCCCATTATTTTTGACCTTAAGATAGAGGTGTTGGATTAGATGTCAGACATCACAAGCACTTACCTATTCCTACCTGATCTAAATGTCATCAAGTCACAGAGTAAAAAAAATTGTTTTTCATTTTCAGGCGGTAAATGATAGTCTGCATGACCTTGACCTTAGCTGGAATGCCATCAGAGGCAAAGGAGCGATTGCTGTCGCGGAAGCCTTAAATGTGAGTTGACTTCATCTGTGGTATTTGCAACATCAATATTAATCAATAAATGAACTGATTCGAGGGTTAGAATATTTTCAAAATACATTCAGATATTATTTTGTGACTAGAAAGAGTGGTGCACATGTATGTGAGTGACTGACAGTGATGTTACCTGTAGAAAGCTGACTCCCTCACTCTCTCAACTGAGCTAAGAAGACTTCAACTAGAGAATAGTTAATTAAAGGTTGAATGTACTTTTTTGTAAAAATTTACCACATTATTGCATTTGAACTTTAGACAATATATCATGATGTCTGAAATTGTCCTAAGTTCAAATCTCAAGTGGGGTATTTGTGAGGTACGACTGTTGGTCAATGGTTTTTCTCCAGGTACTCCGGCTTTCTTCCACCATCTAAACCTGGCAATGTCCTCAAATAACCCTGGCTGCAAATATGACATGAAGCTAATCATATAAAACATAGTCCTTCCTGTTTTTTTATCATCACCAAAACATTTTCTATGCTGTAATTACCTGTAAATTTATTTAACATGTTTACCAATATGATTTCAACATGATTTACTGCAGAAAAACAACACATTGGAGGTATTAGACCTGGCATGGAATGGTTTTGGTGTGGCGGGTGCCTTGGCTCTCCAACAAGCTCTGCGAGTCAACACCAAGCTCAAGGTTCTAGATCTCAGGTTAGCACTTTAATTAATAAAACTAAGCTTTTAAACAAACCTTTAATGTGAACTTCATTGATAATAGTTCTAGACCTGCGTTTTCCTTTGAATTTCTCATGATGTACTCCTAATAATTTAAAGCCATTTATCATATTAAGGGCACAGGCCTTCATGCCCGAAGGACACGACATGCGAAGCACTTCTAAGGTATCACATATATGAAAATATAAGAAAAAACACAATCTTTCAAATTCAATCCTACATACTGACAACTTCAGTTTGCGGCCGCCATTTTTCCCCACTGTAAAAAATTCCATCAGCGTGAATGCGGTGCTTTGAAGTCAGCTCATTATATAATCAAGCAGTTCAAATGCTTTTATGATCAGACAAACATAATCTTCTTCTGGCAAAGCTCAGTGATATTACTCTTTATTTGCAAGCGTTCAAGTGATAGACCACCTTCCAATATAATCAGCTGGCCAAAAATGGAATATCTGGTACAGAAATAAAAATTTCTTCATTTTCTTATGTGGAAATACATTTTACCATATAGGGTTTGAGATGTGAATATATGAATAAAAAATAAACAGAAAATTTGGCTCCGTTATTTCCATAAATTGAACATATTAAGATTGCATAATTAACAATTAATAGTTACTGGAAACATCTGGCTGCGCCCTTTAAGGCCTTGACTTCAGTCATATTACTGTTTAATTTCAGAGTATGTAAGCTAATAATAAATAAACCAAAATGAACAAAACTTTTTCATTTGTTAATATAAGATAAATTATTTGATGTCTCATTTAAAAAATGTCCTCGCTCTTTGTAGTAACAATCGACTGAACAAAGAGGCAGCCAAGCATATCAGCGTGGGAATCAGTCAGAACTATGGCCTGGAGACTTTGTTGGTATGTATATGAAACTTAAGATATTTAAATGATCTTTTGATTAAATTAAGATACACAAAATAAATATGATTTTTAAACAAGATATAATTTCATCATTTGTATTTATACAGTAAAAATTTTACAACTTCTGTAAGATATTAAAATTTTGCCTCGACTGAGTTAGAAAGTCATGTAATAGATATTTATTAATTACTATATACTATAATAACAATTTGTATGGTGGAACATACAAAGTATCATTTGGAATAATTATACATGTATCATTTTCTTCAAGTTGAACCTGAATCCCCTAGCAGACAGCGGTATAGAGCTCACACTACAGGGCTTAGCTCAACAGGAAAGCTTACGCTATGTTTCACTTGAGGTATAACACAACATCATTACATACATTAGTAATTCAAACATGAGCAAAATATCACGAAATTAGAGAATTTCAGTGGCTCTCAACGTGTTCACAATTCGGCAAACTTCAACTTTTAAGAATGACATTTAAAGGGAGGTAACACTCATTGCATCGAATGACTGGGTAACAATACAAGCAAAGGGGAGTTGTCTCCCCTATCTGAAAAAACTTATCATCAATACAAATAAAGAGGAGTTATCTCCCCTGGTGCAACAGGTATTTTTGTACTTAATATTTTGTTGATATGCTTTTCTTGTGTCAAATATTCTTGAAGAAATTCTACATGTTCTTGGTTCTGTATACTGTATTCTTTAATCTTAAAAGCCAATGATATTTTTAAATCATTTGAAATTCCATGTATTCAAAAAAATCTTGTAATTTACAAAATTCACTTCTTACAATAATAAAAAAAAATTGTTGCCAATGTTCCAGAACTGTGGGGTAAGTTTCTTGTGATGGCTTCACGGTGTGTGATGTTTGAGGGTACTGCATGATGATGTTAATTAATATGTAATAATTAATATCCATTATAATTAGTAAAGTGTATGATGAAGTCTAATATTTGCTGTGGGTTTTGTTTTATTTTTATTTCATATTTTGTAAATATTTCATGATATATTTAAAAACTAAATCTATCTAGTTGAAGCTCAGATTATTGGAAAATCTAGGGTTATCAATTCAAATAACCCTTTTTTCAGAAGGTAGAAGTAAGAAATAAAGATGTAAATATTAACAGAATGAAAAGTTAACTGAAAAACAAATTTCACTAAAAGTAAAATGATGACTACATAAATATTTTGCATGACTATGTGCATGTGCATGATGTAAATTGTTTAGCTGAAATTGAAGTAATTTATTTACAAACTTTAGATAATTAGGACATTTAGACCTAGAACAATAGCATGTTATTTATTTGTCTTGCTTTGTAATTTGGGTAAAAATAAAGAGAGAAAAAAATGGAATTGGTTAGGATCAAGCTAACATTTACCTTCATTTTAATGAATGGAAACAATAAAAAAAAATATGAAGGAGGATTGTATAGCCTTTTAAAAAAATGTTGTATTAAAAAAGAAATTGTGTTTGTATGTTGGACATACTTATTAAGTTTAAATTGTTTGAGGGTGATAGCAAAGCTCTTAAAACCAGATTGCATCCCAACTAACATTATCCATTGTTTATTGTTTTTGTTTTAGCTAAATACAGCATGGATAGCAGATATGTTAATCATTATTCTTTAAGTTTTTTTGTATGATTAGAACACTGGTAATGTTTGCATTATAGACTGGTTAGTAGCCATTTTTAATGAAAAAAATAGATGCATGATTATATAGATATTTACTGTCATTAACGACAAGAAAGTCATAATAGTTCCCATTTTCATATACTTTATCATTTATTATACATTTTTATGAGTTATTTGGGAAAAAAATGATAAAATAAAAATAAATTTTTCATCAATTGAATATATTTTTTTTTCATTTTTTTTCCTTGTAATTATACTTACTCAGGTAGTACATGAAAATACTACTAATTTAAAACCTATTTTTGTTGTTTTCCCCCACATATATTATGAACTTCAAATTAAGCTATTACTGGACTATGTTAAGTATACTCAAGGCATGGGGTAATCGTGTAATCATCATGAATTGTAATCACATGTAATTACATTTTGAAATTTTAGGAGATGAATGTAAATCCTGCCAATTACAAGACAATTAAGGAAATAGAGGAATCCAGGGACATCAGTATCCTTCATGGAGGGATGGGCGGATATCAGAGATATTCGGTAAGTCATGTCTGAGAGGGCAGATATCAGAGATATTGGGTAAGTTGTGCATGTGTCTGACAGGAAGATATCAGAGATACATGGTAAGTCATGTCCGAGAGGGTGGATATCAAAGATATTCTGTAAGTCATGTCCAAGAGGGCAGATATCAAAGATATTGTGTAAGTCGTGTCTGAGAGGCTGGATATCAAAGATATTCTGTAAGTCATTACTGTCAGGACCCATTCCATATTTCAATGGTGATATATCAGAGATGTTCTAAGGGCAGATTTATCTTATATAAAAAATCCATGTATTTTAATGGGTGAATATCAAGACTTTGGCTGATAGTCATGTTGACCTAGAGCTAGATAAAACAAATTCAGTAAGTTGATGTCTGAAATTATATTTCAAAGGTGGATATAGACAAATACATTCTAAGATTCATGTCCAATATTTCACGCTTATATAAACAATAAAGACAAATTTGTATGAACATTTTATTTTCGGTTTGCAGTCTCAGGCAAGTGTGCTCCGTGTCCTATCGCGATTCCTGAGAGAGCACCGGTCACAGCTCACTGAAGCATGCAATCAACAGGACAAAGATAGGAGTGGCATTCTGTCTACAGACGAACTCAAGGTTGCCTTTAGAGAGGCTGGACTCCGGCTCACTAATGTAAGTTATAGTGAACTTCAGGGAGGCAGGACTCCAGCTCACTAATGTAAGTTATAGTGAATTTTAGGGGGACAGAACTCCAACTCACTAATGTAAGTTATAGTGAACTTCAGGGAGGCAAAACTCCAACTAACTAATGTAAGTTATAGTGAACTTAAGGGAGGCAGGACTCCAACTCACTAATGTAAGTTATAGTGAACTTTAGGGGGACAGAACTCTGGCTCACTCATGTAAGTTATAGTGAACTTCAGGGAGGCAAAACTCCAACTCACTAATGTAAGTTATAGTGAACTTCTGGAGGCTGAACTCTGGCTCACTAATGTAAGTCATAGTGAACTTCTAGGAGACTGAACTCTGGCTCACTAATGTAAGTTATAGTGAACTTCAGGAGGCTACTCAATGGGTAATGAAAGTTATAGTAAGCTTATGAGCTATAGTGAACTCCAGAGAGGCTGAACTCTAGCTCACTAATGTAAGATTTAATGAACTTCAGGGAGGCTGAACTCTGGCTCACTAACATAAGATTTAGTGAACTTCGAGAAAGATGACCTCTGGCTCACTAATATATTATGAACTTCAGAGGGATTGGATTCCTCCTGCTCACTAATGTAAGTTAAAGGTGAACTTCAGGATTCAGGTTGAACTTGGTTCACTATTGTAAGTTATAGTGAACCTCAGGGTGTCTTGTTAGTTATAATAAACTTTCAGTGATAAGTCTCTGATATCATTAATGAACATATCACTTACGTGTATAGGAAATTGTAAGAAAGGGGAATGTTTTTATTTATTATCATTAACGTTCCATGAACTCAATAATGTTAATCAAAGGTTAATGAACTTAAGGATGTATTTCTTCTGTGGTTTTAGTCCCGTTAAAGTCTCGTTTCGACATAGATCAAAAACGTTATGAGATTTTCAAATACGATTTATCAATATCTGTAGCATGTGGTCTGTAGCAAATTTTGTCAAAAAATTACATTTCTATTTTTAGTAGATTTTTTTACACAGCGATTTTTAGAAATGACCCATTCGGCGGCCATTTTGAAATTGTGTCTTTTTTTGGCTTTGAGAAGAGCCATCTTTTTCCCATTTTTTACTTAAATTGTTTTTACTTAAATCATCACAGCGTCAGCATTTTCAGCTGTATCGAGTTAATTTTTGCTGTAAATCTTCACTGGGTACATGTTAATTAAAATATTGAACATTAATGTGTGAAATGATACACGGTTTGTCACTTTATTTTTACATTTAATGGTAATTTGAGCACTTTTATTTTTTAGTCAAAAATATTGAAAAATAACATATATTTAAATGGGGCAAAAAAGTAAGCACACGGACCCCCCATTTTTCTGCCTGATTAAGAAAGAACAACCCTTTCCCTATTGATATGCAAACTATTGACAAAAGTTTAATACCAGAACTTTTTCTATAAAGTATTAAATTTGACAAAAATGGCTGAAAATGGTGCATTTTGGAGCTCAAAATTAAGGGGTAGGGGTAGCATATGTTGTTATTTTGAGAAAAAATATGACTCTTATTAATCATAACTGATATATTTTTAATGAAGACTACTGGAAAATAAATTCTACAAACATCCATACATATCAAACACCTCATTAGGAAATTATGGCTTTAAATTCTAGTGTATGTGGTCAAAACGGCGAAATTCCAATAAAATCCACTATTTTGTCATTTTGGTATCTTTGAGTGACAATAACTCAAAAACGAGCACACGGACATATGTTTTTTCTTCCATTTTCTTTCATGGTATGAACTCCTCTTTCCAAAAATCTATATGAGAAAAAAAGTTTAATACAAGAAAATTTTAATCAAAGGTTAATGAACTTAACGGAGTCGAGACTCTGACCCACCATTGCTGGTAATTGTAAACTTAAAAGTTGCTGAGTCTTTGATTTTCAACAAGGAAGCAAAATGGCTACTCATTAATATATTAATATGAATATGTAGTCTTTATTTCACTGCAAAATAATCAAATGATACACATTGTCCTGTTTTTACAGAAGCAGTTAAGCCTGTTGATAGATGATATAGACTCCCGACATACAGGCAGTGTACAATATGGGTAAGTTATATACCTCCATTGCAGTTCACTAAAATAATGAAATTTTGTTGAGAAACAAAAATCATTTTACATAAATATAGTAAAGATAGGTACAGTAATAAAACCTGCCTTATGCCACCTTTGTATAACGACCACCTGTATAGTAAGACCTCTTTTTTGTGGTCCCAAATGACCGGTTTTAATGAAATATGACCTGTGTGTAAAACCCACTTAGCTAAAAAGGTTTTATTTCCTTTGTCCCTTTGGTGGTCCTTACAGGCAGGTTTGACTATATTAAAAACTGTCTGCATATATATACATTTACCTAGATAAGTTATTCGGAGGCTTAATCGTATGTAATTCTTAGTTTTGCCCTAATGTTGCCTTAATTGTGTATTAATTAATTTATTTATTTTTATTTATTTATTTTTATTTATTTATTTATTTATCTATTTATTTATTTATCATTTTAATATGAATATTTATTTATCTATTTATTGTTAATTTATTTATTTATTAATCAATTAATTATTTTTTAAATAAATATCTATTTATTTATTTATTTATTTATTTATCAACAGTGATATTCTCAGTGGTAAAGCATTAGGAGAGTTCTACAACCGGAAACCTTCAGTGAGTGCCACTGTGGCCACGACCTACAGCTCTAGACCGAGCAGTGGCCACAGCAGTTACGGACAGCATATCACAGTGGCCTAACTTGGTCACTGTGGCCTTGTAATCACTGGACAACATGTCAAGATGGCTTAATCATGATGATCGCCGGGCTTCAAAATGGTCAATAACAGGATCAATAGTTACTGGTCAAGACATTAGTGTGACTTAATTATGATAATCGCCAGACTACAAAATGGTCAATATAGTCACCGGACAACATTGTGGCCAGAATTCCAAGAAGATAAATACTGAGCCACAGAATTAATTTACCAGGAAGTGGCTTACTTTTGTGGCATTACCATGTTAACAGAATTCTTTAATTGTCATTTGGATGTCAATCTTTAACTGTGATAATGGAAGAATATTATGGTAATTTTGAGATTGTAAAATGATGTCATTTCTATTCACAGGGACCTGGCACAAACTTTTAACTAACAGTATCTATAATACCCGGTATATGTATACGGTATATACTGTTGGTTAAAAATTCATGCCAGGTCCCTGTGTTTCTATCCCATCTTCAGAAATGGATGTCATAATCAAGGAAAGGTGGTTAAGATTGCACTCAAATGATGTCAATTTCCTTAATTCTCAAATCCAATGTATATTAAACTTTAGCCATGTAAACAATATCAGTCTAACAAATAATGTTATTTATAATTCTCTGGCACCATTTATTTACCAAAATATAGAAATTATTTATATATAGCAACCCTGTCCCAATATTTTGGAACATATTCTTCGACTAATTTTCATTTATTTCATGTTGGTATTAGTTGTTTACACATAATGACAATGTTAGTTCACTACTTCAATATAGTGCTGATCACTTTTTTACAAGAGTAATGTCCCCTTCCTAAGCTGTTTGTGTGGTTGGTTTTGTTTTTGTCTTCCAGTTTTTGATAATCAAATGTTCAAAGCCATTTGGCTCAATGTTATTGTTTTGCCAAAATTAGTTGGATTAATTGTTATGCCGTCCATTTTAAGTACTGTTTTTATGCTATTTTGCATGTGTGTGTGTCTTCCAGCTGTATATTTACCAATTTTACATGAGTTATAAATTTCAGTGAAGTTTAAGTGAAAAGTAACTAAATTCTTGCAACTTTAAAGATTTTAAAACCTTATCTTCGTGGAATCAGAGTTATTTCCCTTTAAAGTTTTCAAAACTTTTTCTTTCTCCAAATAACTGAATATTTTATTTTGTTTCCTTTTAATCTTTAGGATTAAATGATTCTTAATTATATACTTGTTACTCAAAAAGATATTGTGTTGATAAGATTAGGTGTAGATTAATTATGTGGTTAATTATATATGCCCAATAAAATTAAAAAATCTAGAGTTAAGGGAGATAACTCTTTAAATCAAGTATAAATAAGTACAGTTTTTATCTTTCCGGTGATAAAATGAAAAGAAGATGAAAAAAATGCACCACAAATAAGATATACCAAAGAATTCATATGGAATCTCATATAAATTTTATCTTTCTAAAGATTTTTTTTTTTCTAAATTTCATGATCTTCCACGTAAAGTGATACTCATTTGCCATAATTTTTTTAAACATAGATATTTTTTTATTATTCATTAATTCTCTATAAGGATGTCTTGTAAGAATTTCTTTGAAACTACAATCACAACACTTATACGCATTCATATGTTCATGTTATTATATATTTTGTTTACATATGTTATCATGCAATCATTATTTATTTCATATACTAGAATAAATTAGTTGCTACATTATTATTTTGTTTTTCACATTAAGAGTGCATGTTGTTTTGTTGAGTGATTCTAATTTTACATTTTGTGGATTTTATTTCACATTTTCTTTTAGATAATTGATATTCAATTTTCAATGATTTATCATTTTACAGGAAATTGCTTTAACATATGTTTTGTGTATGCTACTACGTATTCATCTTATTATTTAGTTTCTGTTATTGTCATATATTTATTTATTTAATAGTCGAAGAAATGTACTTTTTAATTTAAGAATTTATCTACTGCATGCACTAGTGACTAATTATAGAAGGAAACACAATTATGAAGTATACAATTAATCAATATTTTTATATATCTGAACAATATTATATCAAGCAATTTAATGAATTAATCTTTGCCATAGAATTCCAAAAATACACCTAACTTTTCATTTATATTGATGACCTAACTTAGCTTTAATTTTATATTAAAATAATTTTGCCATACTGATATGTAATTATAATTTCATTATTAGTTGCATTATTTTCGTTTGTCAAAATAATCAGCATTTCATATTTACTGACTTTATACTTATTGGTCTTAAAGTACAAATAACAACTTTTAATCTATTCAGAAACCTGGCATGATTTTGTGTCATATTCATTTTGTAAGAAAGTTTTTTAATTTTTCAATGATTCTTTATGCATTCACCCCTGAAAATCCATAATGAACTGTTCCAGCCCTTGAGTTAGAAGAGTTCAAATGTGTCTCCAGGGGTGAATGAATTCTAGAGATAAACCATTAACCAATTGTATGGTTACTGGAACATATAACAATTAAGTTACAGGTACTACTTAATCCGTAAATGGGAAAATATATTACTATTTGTGATAATTGTAAATTGGAAAATACATTACGATTTGTGATAATTATAAAACTATATTTGGCTCTCATTATCTAACATTAAATACCTCATTATCCTGTGTGTCTTAATTAATATCTCTATAGCATTATGTGGCTAGTCAAAACATGATAATTATTTGTCATACATGTTTATGTTTAAGAAAAAATCTCTAATTTTTTATATGAAGATCAAATATTCAGATGTGATATGGCCTGTCAATCATATTAAACAGAACAATCGGTATTGATTATATTCAGAAGAGAAATAATTCCCCAGTATTTGGAAAAAAATAATACGCAATTTTGAATTTGATAAATACAAAAACATTATTTTTATGTAAAAGTGAACGAGTCGAGATAACTCTTCCATCCTTCAGCCCGTGTAAAGACAAAATAAGGGGTGATAACTTTTCCATCCTGTGTAAACATGGTCAAGGGGAGATAACTGTGTCATCCTTAAGTCTGTGTACCTTTGTAACATGAGGGATGGGAGATAACTCTTCCATCCTTCAGACTTTTGAAATGATCAAGGGGAGGTAATTCTTCCGTCCTTCAGCTTGTAGGTGTTGGGCCACTGTTCATAATACTGAAACTAAAACTGAATAAAGATTTTGACCTAAAATATGTTGATGGATTAAAGTATTTACTGAAGAAAATGTGTTTTTAATTTTTTGGTTTTCAACTTATACCCAATAGAAGAAAAAATGCATTAGATATATTAATTCCTATGTATGATGCATGTATGTAGCTTTAATCAACGTATCACTGCAATAATACCTTTTCCATTTAATTAATGTACCAAAAGATTTTTTATGCACTTCATCAGCATGGCTGTCAAGGGAAGTTATTCTGATAGTTCAACGTTTTGTTTGCTAGATTGTACCAGAAACGTGCAATTGCATATGATTCTGATTGTGCCGGTTAGCCGAATAACCCACCAAAAATAAAATAAACACATAGATAAATAAATTTGAAAAAATAAAAGAAATAAAGATATTGTTTCTGGAATTTTATCTTCAATACTTGTTTCAAGCCGGAGTCTTTGTGAACAGATTTTGATGACAAGCACATGTATTGGAAGAGTTGTAAGACACACGGGTCCTTGTGATTATACAATATATTAGAGGCCGTGATTACCGAGCTGAGGGTCGGTTGGAACGCCTCAGATAAAATTCATGTCAAAATATTTATTTTAGCAGATATTAATTGAAATTCAGACAACATCATTTTGCATATAAATTAATTCAAGATATCAAATGACAAGATAGCGATCCTAAGTCGAGAATTAACAGTTAAGTTCTTCCGTCCTTCAGCCCGTGTTAAGACAAAATAAGGGGGAATAACTTTTCCATACTGTGTAAACATGATCAAGGGGAGATAACTCTGTCATCCTTAAGTCTGTGTATCTTTGTAATATGATAGATGGGAGATAACTCTTCCATCCTTCAGACTATGTAAAATGGTCAAGGGGAGGTAATTCTTCCGTTCTTCAGCTTTACTGAAACTAAAACTAAATAAAGATTTTGACCTAAAATATGTTGATGGATTAAAGTATTTACTGAAGAATTTTATTTTTTGATTTTTTGGTTTTTAACTTATACCCTATAGAAAAAAATATTTGCATTAGATATATTGATTCCTGTGTAAGATGTATGTAACTTTAATCAACTTATCACTGAAGTACATTCTTTTTCCATATCATAAAAGTACCAAATGATTTTTCATGCACTTCGTTAGCATGGCTGTCAAGGGAAGTTACTCTGATAGTTCAACGTTTTGTTTGCTAGATTGTACCAGAAACGTGCAATTGCATTTGATTCTGATTGTGCCGGTTAGCCGAGTAACCGACCAAAAAATAAAATAAACACATAAATAAATAAATTTAAAAAAAAATAAAAGAAATAAAGATATTGTTTCTGGAATTTTATCTTCAATACTTGTTTCAAGCCGGAGTCTTTGTGAACAGATTTTGATGACAAACACATGTATTGGAATAGTTGTAAGACACACGGGTCCCTGTGGTAAGAGGCCCCGTCATTACCGTGATTAGACATTTCTTTCTCTCTATATATATGTGTAATACAGTATTACATATATATAGAGAAAGAAATATATCTATAGAGCCAAACGCCTGTGATTGTCCAAATAGCACGTCAGCATCAGACTATAAATGTAAATACAATCATGATAATTCAAAGTTCCATGACTGTATATAACCATATACTTTGAAAACCTTTATCCAAGTCATAAAAATTGTGTAGAGCAGAAATCTAGTTTGATTATCATGGCCGACAGTTATCAATCACAAGAAAACGACTTGTCTCGTTGTCACCATAACTGTCCGTGTCAACACCAGGCCCCTGGGGACTCAGTTTGGTTGTAAAATAGAAAATTAAAACACGATCACGGGGTGGGTGGGTGCACGTCAACGGATTAATCAGGACCAGGGGCTACGTACCCGAACAGGCCACAGATAAAATCAATAAAAAGAATTAACCGTATTGTTGATCTAGGTAGCTATTCAGGTATTTTGTAATTATCTCCACTCTCGATAGACAGATAGTTAACAGTTTACAGATAGTTGTGTATGAATTTATCGCATAATCGGACAGTTATCAAGTAATTTAGTCGATATTGCAGATTTTTCACGGATATGAAAACACGCCCTAGAGCTATTAGAGCGATTTTCGCAAGATAGAGAGAATGACGTTACATCATATTAGCTGAAAAAAACGTTACAAAATGTACAATATCACGAGAAAAAGCTCTCGAAGTTGATTTTTAAAATTAATTTGACTGAAATCTATAAGATTTCTGAATTAAAAAAAAATAATCTAAAGACCAAATCTTACGACAAGTTGCTGGTATATTTTCCATAGTAACGGACTTTGTCCTTCTGTTGGCAATCGTTTTGCTCTGTTGTCACATAAAACTGAATGTACGCCATGTCTTATAAAGACAAACACCAATGTCTGCCAGAAAACCAATGCTAAAGACTCAATGAATTATCTTCCATGTTGATCACAAGTATTATGCACATTTGCACTTTCAACGGGGACCTGCAAATGAGTTCTGTTTGAAAATGCTATCTATACTAGGTCGTTTTAGACATTGGGATGGGGCTTCATTTTAATTCGGAATTATGAGTACAGGAACATTGGTGTATTTTTTAATTTTAATTATGATTGATACATTTGATTACATTCACAATATTGTTCATTTGTTGTTCTTCGTTTTTTAATTGATACATTACACGTGAATAAGCCAATTAGTGTCGAATATTCGGCTAATATTACAATCGATCATCGGACCAATTTCTAAAGGATTTTCTAGTCATTTTGACAAATCGAGTCATTTTGACATCGATGGGATTTTCTAGTCATTTTGACAATCATGGGATTTTCTAGTCATTTTTAGTCAATGAAAGGATTTTCTAGTCATTTTGACAATCTATGGGATTTTCTTGTCATTTTGACAATCGATGGAATTTTCTAGTCATTTTGACAATCGATGGGATTTTCTGTATCCGTATTTTTATTAAATACTTTTCGGGTAGTAAATAGAATGTAAAATAAATTCATCAGGTTTTCTTAACTTATTTTGACAAAATATTGAAGGAATGCTAAAATAAGGATATGTATATTATTAAATAAGGTTATATTTTACCATTTTATGGAGGGTTTTCTTCATTTACATTAAGTTTTTTCCTCACCTGACTAAACGATTATGAAATTTTTGAATCAATGACAATATAACTTGGAGTTTCATCTAGCAGTTAACTCTTTTTGATCATCTTGTCAATATAAGACGTTGACAGACTTACAGATAACAATTTGTAGTAATGTCAAATTCCATTGTTAGTTATTGTGCGTTGTCACTGTTTTATATATTTAGTAGTACGTTCACCAGACAAACATGTACATGTTCACATGTTGTAAGACAGAGTGTGTCCATTCGAACTCGCCCACACGGCTCATTGGCTGATGATGGCGATGCATCATCTACCTTGAAAGGATTTTTTACGTCACAAGGGACACATTTGAGGAATAATTGGGGGTAACTAAAATAAAATTCCTTGGATTTTATTTCCATCAAAATAAACTGTAAAACCTGCCTTTAGCGACCCCCTCTGTATAAAGACCACCTGCTTAATAAGATCACTCTTTCCGAATTGTTCAGTTTCTACACAATTTGACCCGTGTATAAAAACCACTTGGCTATAAAGTCCTTTTTATCTTTGTTCATTGGGCGGTATATAAATGATTTAATATTCAATAATCTCATTAGGTGTCGCATATTTATCAAAAATAAAAGTACGATCAATTGGATAAATTTTTTAATGAAAGTTGTAATAATTTCGTTGAGTAGTTCTTTAGTTCATTAAAACGTATGTTAAACACTTTTACGAAAAAATATAGTATGGTAATTTATTATATAATGTTAATTAAGAAAAATCCTTTCTCTGTAATCTTGCGAAATAATTGATAATATGTAGTATAAAGTGTATATATAAATCTTCTGGAATTTTCAATATCGTGTACATGCACATGTCATTTCAACAAGTTTGATCGCCTTAGATAAAATTCTTGTCAAAATATTTATCTTAGCAGATATTAATTGAAATTTAGACAACATAATTTTGCATATCAATTAATTCAAGATGTCAAATGACAAGATAGCAATCTTAAGTCGAGAATTAACAGTTAAGCGCCACCCCAGGGGCCCCATCGTCTCTACCTACAGAGGTCAAGGGTCATCAGACGATAGGACATGGCCGATCTGGTAAATCGGTTTTGTTTTTATATTTCATTCTTCAGCAAACACAGCTCCTGTCAACAGTTAAGCTAGCATGGGAAGTTTCTGTTAAACCAGGACATCGTACTCAAATATGGATGCTAAGTGAGCGTAGAAAGAATTTATTGATATTTATATACCTGTACAATATTCTATAACTTGTGCAATGGAATATAATTCCACTTCGATAAATTAGAATTTGAATTTATTTTGAATTCTACAACGGACAACGAAATCCTCCGTCAAGAAATCCAGGATATTTATATTTTTTAACAAAGAAAAAACCAACATGGATCCGAATGTACGTGCTACCCTTTTGGAAATGAATCGGAAACGAGGAAAATTCCGGACGGAAGCTTTGAAACGATCACAGGAGAGAGTGAGGAAGGAACTTTCCGGGAAGTTAAAGTTAAAGAAAGTTTGGAAATCCGTTAACTCTGCTATACCTAATCTGAGTTGTTCTGTAAAATGTACCAGCTCTTTCCTTCACGAAGTTTTTCCATTCTGGGGCATTATGAGAAAGTACAGTTTACGGAGGTTTCTGTTATCCGACTTCCTGGCGGGACTGACGGTGGCTATAGTTCATATACCACAAGGTACGTATTACAGAGGTTTTCTAGAATATATTGCTCTACTGTACTACATCTTATATAGAGTTATCCGACTTCTTGGCGGGACTGACGGTGGCTATAGTTCATATACCACAAGGTACGTTTTAGAGAGGTTTTCTAGAATATATTGCAATATTGTACTAAACTTTATATATAGAGTTATCCGACTTCTAGGCGGGAATGACGGTGGCTAAAGTCCATATACCACAATATACGTATTACAGAGGTTTTCTAGAATATATTGCATTAATGTACTACACTTTATATATAGAGTTATCCGACTTCTAGGCGGGAATGACGGTGGCTAAAGTCCATATACCATAATATACGTATTACAGAGGTTTTCCAGAATATATTGCATTAATGGTACTACACTTTATATATAGAGTTATCCGACTTCTAGGCGGGAATGACGGTGGCTAAAGTCCATATACCACAATATACGTATTACAGAGGTTTAAAAGAATATATTGCATTAAGGTACTACACTTTATATATAGAGTTATCCGACTTCTAGGCGGGAATGGCGGTGGCTATAGTTCATATACCGCAATATACGTATTACAGAGGTTTACAAGAATTTATTGCTATAGACAGTACTATAACTTATAACATATACATGTAAATTCCAAATACTAAGTTTAGAACCAGATGGAACTAACATTTTACAAGATCAGTTTTAGACTACGTCTTTAGAGATTTTTTTATACTAACACACAGTTGCAATATATGACATAATAAAGAATGACTTCATGAAGATTGCTTCAATCATTGATAAAGCTCTTTTGGGCCTTTTAGTTTTCTTACAGTTTTAACACTAGACATGGGATACAATTTCACAATCGACACGATTTTTTCAGGTATGGCGTACGGACTCCTAGCAGAGTTACCTCCCGTGTATGGTCTCTACAGTTCATTTCTTCCAGTGATAACATATTTTTTCTTCGGCTCCTCCAAACACATTTCTATGGGTAAGTTTATCGTTTACAAAAATATTGCAAAATATTTCTTATATATTATGTATCTTACAAGTATATGAATGGTTGAGGTTTTTACAACAAGGCCCATAACTCTTGACAATACATGTATATGTTAAATTTCACTCGTTACAACAAGGCCCATAACTCTTGCTACTATAGGTTAAATATCTCTTTACAACAAGGCCAATAACTCTTTTCATTAAAAATTGTTAGATCTATGACAACAAGGCCCACAACTCCTGATACTAAAGTTAGATCTCTCGTTACAACAAGGCCAATAACTCTTTTCATTAAACATTGTTAGATCTATGACAACAAGGCCCACAACTCCTGATACTAAAGTTAGATCTCTCGTTACAACAAGGGCCATAAATATTTTCATTATATATTGTAGTTAGATCTATTACAACAAGGCCTACAACTCCTGCTACTATAGTTAGCTCTCTCTCATTACAACAAGGCCTACAACTCCTGCTACTATAGTTAGCTCTCTCTCATTACAACAAGGCCTACAACTCCTGCTACTATAGCTAGCTCTCTCTCATTACAACAAGGCCTACAACTCCTGCTACTATAGTTAGCTCTTTCTCATTACAACAAGGCCTACAACTCCTTCTACTATAGTTAGCTCTTTCTCATTACAACAAGGCCTACAACTCCTGCTACTATAGTTAGCTCTCTCTCGTTACAACAAGGCTTACAACTCTTGCTACTATAGTTAGCTCTCTCTCATTACAACAAGGCCCGCAACTCCTGCTACTATAGTTAGCTCTCTCTCGTTACAACAAGGCTTACAACTCTTACTACTATAGTTAGCTCTCTCTCGTTACAACAAGGCTTACAACTCTTGCTACTATAGTTAGCTCTCTCTCGTTACAACAAGGCTTACAACTCCTGCTACTATAGTTAGCTCTCTCTCGTTACAACAAGGCTTACAACTCCTGCTACTATATTTAGCTCTCTCTCGTTACAACAAGGCTTACAACTCTTGCTACTATAGTTAGCTCTCTCTCATTACAACAAGGCCTACAACTCTTGATACTATAGTTAGCTCTCTCTCATTACAACAAGGCCTACAACTCCTGCTACTATAGTTATCTCTCTCTCGTTACAAAAAGGTCCATAACTCTTGCTACATAAAATCTCTCGTTACAACAAGGGCCATAAATCTTTTCATTATACATTGTAGTTAGATCTATTACAACAAGGCCCACATTTCCTGCTACTATAGTTAGCTCTCTCTCTCGTTACAACAAGGCTTACGACTCCTGCTACTATAGGTTAAATCTCTCTCGTTACAATAAGACCAATAACTCTTACTACACTTGTAGTTAGTGAAATCTCCCTCGTTACAACAAGGCCCACAACTCCTGCTACTATAGGTTAGATCCTTTTTTGTTACAACAAGGCCCACAAATCTTGCTACTATTGGTCAAATATCTCGTAACAACAAGGCCTATAACTCTTGTCACAATAGTATCTAGATCTCTTTCGTAACAACAATAAAGGCCCACAACTCTTGCTACTTTAGGTTAAATCTCTCGTTACAACAAGACCCATAACTCTTGCCACTATTGTTAGATATCTCGATCTTGTTACAACAAGGTCCATAACTCTTGTCACTATAGTTAGATTTCTCTCGATACATCAGCAGACGCTTTGACGGTTGTTAGAGTATATTCCCACAGGACGACACGCTTCATCTGCTGATCAATACACGAACAGCCCTCGTGTGTTGTTTAATCGTGTAGGTCCCTGGCTTGTCGACGATCCGGAACAATGGTCCTGTCTGCTTTGTCAATTAGTTTTAACAGAGCATGTGTAATTTTATAACAATAGTACAATTTGTAATTAAAATGGTGCATGTCTGTTTTAATGTTTCTCTGATAAACATGCAGAACCCATTACGATTATGCATGGTGACAATTTGATCGGTTCACTGAACTTGGTTAATATATTAAAATGAGTTCCATGTGGCGCGAAAACCTCTAGATGGCAATTTGGTTCAGTGGTATGTCGTTTGCATGATCATTCCGTGGTCTGCTTGTGTAGTGGAATTGGAACTCCAGGAGTAAAGTCACCGACCGATGGCGAACTTTGAAGGGAGATAAAGGACTGTAGAAAATTAGACTATCGATACACCTTAACCATTTGTTGGTTACAACAGCTTATTTGTGCATTGGTAAATACCCTAAAATTTAATATCGGCGCGCATGATATTTGCTTTCTTCTTTTTGATAATTTATCCTCTATTTATATTCGAAACGGGGCTATTATCAAGACAGTCTTATTTTCGAAGTGTTATCATGTATGCAGTAATTACTATACTGGCCCGGTAGCGTGCTGGGGTGAAGGGCTACCAAGTTTGTTCATATGAATGACCTTGACCTTCATTCAAGGTAACATGGGTCCGTATTACTGATAATTTATGAAATCAAAATGATTTATCCTATCAATCCGTTTATCTTAAGCTTGACTCCGGGTTAGTTTATGTACAATTTGCTGCGAAATGATAAGACATTTCCTATTGTTGTTTAGGTACGTTTGCTGTGACAAGTTTGATGATCGGTTCGGTGGTTCAGGAGGGACTTGAGAGATACGAAGCTATGCATGGAGGTGTAACAACGACCTCTAACTCCTCGGCGGGCCAAGGGTGGGACATCGCTAACGTTACTCAAACAACGATGTACAACACGAACGCCTCTACCGATAGCGTCCCTATTCTTCAGGATTCTGGCGGGAATACTCCTGAAAGCGTCTTCTCAGAACTGGACCAAATGAAAATAGCTTATGCAATGTCGGCAACTTTTACTGTCGGCGTTTTTCAGGTGTGTGAAAATGTTTTGTTTGCCACAATAACTCCTAATTTTTGGATGAAAATAAATTACACAATGCCATTGTAATGTTGATTTAATCTGACTCCCCTCTTTATCTGTTTCTTTTTTTTAGTATCTGAAACATACTGTATTCACATTCCTATTGGTCTTGTATGAAAAATAGCGAAATCGAGGAAATACCGGTACAAATGACATTTTCTTACAAAAGGACATATTCAGACGAAAGCGAACAATGAATACATTTCTAAATTCCAACCATATTGTTAAAAGTTTTAAAACATTTCTGCATTGCGCCCTACTTTACATTAACATAATAATAATGTCTTTGATATTGAAATTACATTTTCATAAAGTTGTTCCAATGCATACGTTGCCATGGTTTTAAATGTTTGACACCAACTGATATTTTATGTTCGTTCTATTTGTCGCAGTTGCTGATGGGAGTATTCCGACTGGGATTTCTAGCCTCGTTTCTGTCCGACCCGCTGATTAGTGGATTCACTACGGGTGCAGCGGTGCATGTCTTCTCCAGCCAAGTGCATCATCTCTTCGGGGTGAAAGTTCATCCGTACCACGGCCCACTCAGACTTATTTATGTTAGTATAATTCTTTTGGTATTGGATGTATTGTCGTAATTGTTAGAAACATAAATCATGAAATATATAAACTAATTTAAATAAACAAGCGGTTTCATAGCTATTCGAAAATAAGATGAATGGAGAAATTACTTAGCTGGTCGATAGAACATGTCCTTGCCATTTGGTTTTAATTGATGTTTGTTATAGCAACACATTGTCTCGAAACTTAAGTATCAAATACCGTTTACATGTTATGGATGCCTCAGGCTTCATTCAAGATCATTAAAACTAAGTTTTTGAGTGTCCGGTAATTTGTAATCACCATGTGAATCTATAGCAACTGAAGCAGCTATAGTCTCGAAACTTAAGTATCAAATACCGTTTACATGTTATGGATGCCTCAGGCTTCATTAAAGATCTTTAAAACTAAGTTTTTGAGTGTCCGGTAATTTGTAATCACCATGTGAATCTATGGCAACTGAAGCAATGTATTGATTTGCGCCATCAGTAACAGTGTGACGTCACGGCTATTGTTTCTATTCTCGTACGAATGCGCCCCTAGTGTCCCTAATCGATGATAAAATGTGAATAAATGATGTTTACATCAGCGGTAGATTGTTTATTAATCTGAAATTAGAAGTAAAGTTCCCTTGTATCACGTGACTTTGAGCATGCCATCGTCATTCGTGTGGTTTTGTTCTTTTAACTTCCGTAATTCAAATTTTGACAAACGGTCAATTAATAATTCAAAGATTAAATTTGTAATTCGCAACTTTTTGTCGAAAAGTGACCTTTCCACAGAAAATTTACAGTTTTTGATGTCCCTATTGCCAATGAGGGACTCATCATGCGAAATGCTCGAGATACTTTAGAAGAGCGATTTTCCCTAGTACTTTTATGAATTCGTTGACAACAAGAGGTTAAAGTTCACCCGATCCGACAGGATAGTCAAATATCACAGTGAAAATGGTTTTCACAGAAATGATGCATGCACATGATTATGGAATTTACTCATCCACCCCTGAAAATTCATAATGGACTGTTCCAGCCTTTGAATCGGAAGCGCTCAAATAGTCTTCATGGGGGTGAATGAATGAGTTAACATAGACTTTAGGGCCTGACTTTTTTATGTGCTATTCACCTTACATTACATGTTAAAAAAATATCGTTAGAATATTTCTTACAACGCGAAAAATTGCGACAACGCTGTAAAGGGTTATTTTTGCGGTAAAGTTTCAACATGTTTTAATTTTGGTTTTGTTTTATTCAACAGTTTTACAGAGATTTTTTCAATAACATCCACACCGTGAACCCCGTAACAGCTACAGCCTCAGTAACCTGTATCTTCGTGCTCGTCCTCATCAAGGAAGGGGTCAATTACAACCCCAACTGTCAGCCCGACCTCCCAGCTCCCGTCCCCATAGAATTGATCGTGGTAAGTAAACTACAGCCCCAACTGTCTGCCCGACCTCCCAGCTCCCGTCCCCATAGAATTAATCGTGTTAAGTAAACTACAGCCCCTAACTAGACCTCCCAGCTCCCGTCCCCATAGAATTGATCGTGGTAAGTAAACTACAGCCCCAACTGTCTGCCCGACCTCCCAGCTCCCGTCCCCATAGAATTAATCGTGGTAAGTAAACTACAGCCCCAACTGTCAGCCCGACCTCCCAGCTCCCGTCCCCATAGAATTAATCGTGGTAAGTAAACTACAGCCCCAACTGTCAGCCCGTCCTCTCAGCTCCCGTCCCCCATATAGAATTGATCGTGGTAAGTAAACTACAACCCCAACTGTCAGCCCGACCCCCCAGCTCCCGTCCCCATAGAATTGATCGTGGTAAGAACAAGCCTTTCACCATTACAATATAAAGATTCTAGTGTCTTGACCAGGAAATAGAATCCGAAACCTTCCTTAAAAGGGCAGACGCTCAATTCAAGCAAACATTTGGGCGATATCGAGGTAAATATAAGAAAGTAGAAAACCTTTTAGAAAAGACAAAATGCCTTTTACCTTCTTGCAATTGGAACAACATATATATATTTACGCCTTACGCGCAAATCATGTCAAAGATATTAAACTACAGCAGCCGTCGGGCCTATACCATCAATATCATTGTATCGTATTTCATCCTCAGATTTAGATATCATACATTTATTTACTAAAAGGATTAGCTATAGTAACATGAATTGGTATCAACACACTTAATTTTACCGTTAAAGATAGAAAATTTTGTACGTTTTTGCTTCATAAAGGTCAAAATGGTCGTTACATAGTTTATGTAAACATTACATTTGTAAGTATAGGCAGCAGACATTATTAATCTACAATATCATGGTACATTTTTTTTGTTTCATTCACAAAGGTTATCGCTTCTACTGTAATATCGTACTATACGAAGATCCATGAGGAGTTCCAAGTGGACGTGGTTGGCACGATTCCGAGAGGGTAAGTTACCTGTTATCACATTCCAAATATCACTAGAACTGAATTATATCACTTTCGAGCAACTCAAATCCTACAGAAATCGCATGCTTAATATTGCAACCAATATTGTAGCGTTCAAAAAAGTTAAAAATATTACTATTTTTATTCAAAGTTGTTCATTTCAAAAAGGAGAAAAATCTCTGCTTTTGTTGTTTGTCTGTTGATTCCCCTTTTGAGAGTTAATTATAGATAAATAAATGCCTGTCTAATGACCATTTACGTTTCATCCAGCCTGCCCCCTGCCAGTGCCCACGACCTGCGTTACGTATGGGAGACATTTGCAGACGGACTGATGATGGGGTTTGTTGCCTTCACAATCTCCTATGCCATGGCGAAGATATTGGCGGAGAAACATGACTACGCTGTCAACACCAATCAGGTAGAACATCTACATCTATCTACATTATATTGACCACAGTCATCAAGATGAAGTGCAAATGGTTTGGTGAACGAAATTCATAGAAGAGGGATACATAATATTTCTCCCTTTCTATGTAATCTCAATTGCTTTCTGCGTTAACAAAAACAACACTGCGATTTTTCTAGAAAGGTCGGTTGAATGGATATATATACTGGAATATTCGGTTGATATTCTCAGTTGTTTTCGGTGTCAACACACACAAGATAGATATGTTATGACATCTGGCTAAGGGGAAGACGTACGTACTAGAATATTTGGTTGAGATTATACTTCTTTGAAGAATGTTGTTGATTGGTTGGATCTGTTCAGGACATACTGTTCGGGGATAGATTTGTTGTCGCATTTTGTTAGAGGTTGAATAACAATTTGTATGACATTTTTGTTTGATATTTAGATTTTTTTTTTTATTTTTTTTTATTTTTTTTTCATTTTTGTTAGAAATTTTATTAGAATGGCATATTTGTTTGAAAGATAAATCTTGAATTTTTCTGTCAAGTGCATCTGTAATATGAGAGAGAAGTTTTGACATTTTGGTTTTGAAGTTTCCATATTTTTTCTGCGTAAAATACAACATAATGCGATCCGATATTATTTCCTCATTATTGAAAGAGTAATGACCAGAACTACATATTTGTAAAACAATAATGTCAATAACACGTCAATAATAAATTTCATATTCTTTTTTAGGAACTTGTGGCCAACGGAATGTGCAATTTCCTTGGTTCGTTTTTCTCGTGCTTCTGTTCGGCAGCGTCTCTGTCCAGAAGTCTCGTGCAGGACAACGCAGGTGGATGTACTCAGGTGAGAATTAATTAACACCTATGTACAGTTAAATATCATTTGTTAATACTGAAGGTATATATACGAAATGGAAATGTTCTATCATATATACTAAGCTATAACAACAATTTATTCGACAAAGCAAACCTAACGAACATTTAAAAAAGGTTATATATATATGTAATATCATTTTTGACTACTGCTGTAAAATGCTTATGTTACCAGAACAGACGACAGTCTTAAGCTCACTTCCAGCCGAAAAAACCTTCATCATTGTTCGTATAGATTTTACAAATGAGTTTTTGTGCTAAATCTATGAAAATAATTTTAACTACACATGTTTCAAACTGTAACAATGACGAAATCAGAATATGTTTTAGAAATTGTTATATACTTCATACGAAACATGTGGCGAAACATCAATTCGATATTAATTAATGATACTGATTACCTTTTAAAATGATCTCGTCATAAGGCTTCTGTTTTTTATGTTCGGAAAATCTAAAACTTGAACAAAATGATATCTTATATTTTAAAATGAAGCCATTGCTATATCGACCTTTTACAGATGGTTGGGATTTTCTCGTCATTTGTCTTACTGATAGTTTTACTCTACATTGGACCACTGTTTTCATCTTTACCAAATGTAAGTATTTTCAATATATCTATTTCCTTAATAATGGCTTCCACCGTATTTACTGTCTGCTTTTGTTATCCTCAAATATATATAATTTTGTTTGTATTTTATCTTGGTCACATTGACGAAAAACACAATGTGGGAAATGGACATTGAACGCAAATATGCCTAAAGTCATCTTCAGAGAATGAGAGAAAATTATCTTTTTCATTAACTCTTGTCGTACGTGATTTTACCCGACATTACAATAATTACAACGTACATAGTATATGATATGTCCTCATAGATAATCGCTTTAATTCTGAAAGCAAATGCAAATGACATATACTTATATATGTAGTAATACTGCATAGGACCAATTGTTTAAACATCAGATTCATGATAGTTTCATTTCATATTAGCTTGAGAACTTAAAACACTAAAATATTTAGTCAGTAAGTGTCATCGAAATTTTTCATCACAAAATGAAAACTGTTACTAAGTATTTGACTATCTGGCATAACAAATCATTCTATTGTATAAAAAGATATACCAGCTATTATATCATTGGAGACTTGGGTGACGCAATTAAAACTCATCCTTGATACACCAGAGGTTACGATCACTGTCGTTATATCCACCCCTGGACCATGTCATAGTTAAACTGAAGGTAACGTCAGACACAGATAATTTCAGCTGAATTTAGTCTACATAAAAAATATCGAATAACGGTAAACTGTGGTTGACTGCATGTCTTTGAAGTCGCTCTCTCTGTAATCTTGAATGGAAGTCTCTGCAGGACTGTGATTGGTCAGTTTTTCTCCTGAACTGCCTCCATATTTATAATGAAATAGTTCAGGGCTGGGCATAACGACAGTGATAGTAACCCATGAAGGACTGAGGATGTTTAAACATGTACTTATGTTTTAATTGTTTTATCCAGTCAGGTGCAAATTGACAGCACAACAAAATCCATAGAAAAAAATCCACAAGTTAAATTGCAACATTTAGATATATTAGTTGCAACATTATTGTTTTAGTGTTTCTATTGGCCATTTTAATCGCTGCTACTGTAACGTACCTGCAGACTGAATATAAAATCGTTTGCAATTAAAAGCTTCCACGCGGTTTCCCATTATTACATGGCATCGATGCTTATTTCACTACTCAATTATGGACGTGCACGTGTATATACATGTAGATTAACATTTATCATTGAGCGATTTATGCATGACAAATACAGATAGCCATGAAATCGCAATAAACGCTATGTTGTCACGTGTAATGATATCTTTGATTTGAAAGATAACTAATAATTTATAATATTAAACTGTAACATTATCGTATTTCAATATCGGATGCGATTTGATAAAGATTTCAACGTATAAACATATGCATTTATAGTTGATAAAACACATTAAAATGCATGACATCGATGGTAATTTTATTTTCAGTTCATCGTGTTTCATGGAAAAATGATACTTTCAGGGAGTTTATCATGTCTTGATTTCAAGGAATTACATTTGTTTGATGGTTTAAATCTTAAAATACCCTAAAATAAAGATTATTACTGCCTTACGCATAGATGTATATACAGTTACTGATGAAAGTAAATTGGTCTTGTGCACAGAAAATTTTCGTTTATTGGTAGTACAGGGTGTCCCATAAATTGTGTTACACTTAAAAATTTTAATATTTTCTTTAATACAGCACGTAAAGCACCAGGATTTCATCTAAAAAAATTCTGCAATCATACATTTCACATTTTGATTAACAAACAGCTTAATAAACAAATCAAGGTAATCTTAGCAACGATTTTCACAAAAGACATATTTTTGAAAAATGCGGCAAAAACGACGTTATCCTCGATATTTGAGTAACTTTTGAACAGTTGCATTTAAGATTTGTTCTTGTTTTATAATGCCTAATAAATGCATTAGGCAATATTTTCTGGTGTTGGTGATTACTTTCTGTACTTCTGGTAATACTCAAACAAAAAGATATGAGTTGTTGATAACTGGGGCATTAGATGACTAAAAACACAGTTTTTACAAAGTATAAAACATTTCACAGTGCCTGTTGATGTCTTCTTGACGTGCCAATATCTTAAAATAGATGACGTCATTATGACGTCAATAGTCTTCAGCAGAATCAAATTATTATTTAATATTATGCATAAAATAAAACGTTTGATTGCATGTTTTCATACACCAAAATATTTTTTTTGCTGCTCATGTATGTCAAAAGTAATAACATTTTTAAAGTGTAACCTGATTTATGGGACACCCTGTATGTATCACTGTATCGGTATTATACATTAGTGTGCTATCTCAATGGTCCACAACCCATAGATGAGAGAGTTATCAATACATTAGTGTACAATGCCATCTATCAACAAATACAAATTCAACATCCCGTTCATCATTACAAGAGATTAATACAATGAAAATCAATGGTCCGTAATTGTACAATGATAGGTTAAGTAACCCTTCGTATTGAGTGTCGATCCTCTCCATTTATATCCAGCTTTTGAACTCTTTCATGTCAGCGTCAACTGTTTCAAAATAACTAAAATGGCATCCTTATCCCACCCTACGTGTGAATTATTTAGTAGTATAATATAGGTGTCATTGTGTGTGTTAGTCGATTCGCTTCATACCCAGGGATCTGACTTTCTGTCACCATCATGGTTGGCCTATAGATCAATGAAGTTTCGGGTCCTCGTACATATGGTTAAATGATAAACCCCACAGGTTATTTCCGTTAAAAATGAAAATGGGTAAATTTAGAATCAACCGATCAAAAATGGCTTAATAAATGGATCTGATATTGTTTAAACTATTATGGCATCATCTTAAAGTAATCGTTTCAAATACACGTCAATGTTCTCGGATGTCCCACGAGGCCAGACAGGCACGCGCTGGAACGTCACAGCGCGTGAAGCCAACTAATACATGATACCGAGGCTAATCGTTGTCATCAGTAACTTTACTCCTTTGTATGGCATAGGTTAAAAGTCCCAGAGTAATCCTTATGGGGCCAATCAGACCAATGAATACCCTTGATGGTTATATATATATATATATACAGATTCTAGATCTATATTCTAGATATACTCTGATGGGGATCCGATGTGATACGGCAGGTGACTGATAGGAGGAATAATTTTACACCAATAACGGTCGTTATACAGGTATTGACATGACAGTCCGCTCGCTCTATACCTGATCATTGTGTTATGAATATTTAATAGTAATGCATTACTACCTGTTTCGTGTTTCTTATATTCACAGTGTATACTGGCATGTATAGTCATCGTAACGCTGAAGGGCATGTTTAAACAGTTCAAGCAGATGCGAGTCCTGTGGAAGTTGTGCAGACGAGACTTTGTAAGTGAGAGCTAACACATTATTGCATGTTACGCTATGACAAGGTGATGGGATACTAATCGAAGATTGGAAAATAAATAATCTATGCAAGACTGCTCAACCGTGACAATGGGAAAACAAAGCTTCGCTTGTGACTAAGTAATGATCGAAAACTAGGTGCAAATTGGCTTGGCATAGTTGGTCACGGTTGTGAATAAAACGAAACAGGATAAGCCTGCAACCATCATTATGTCGATAAAGGACGGTTTTTGTCGGTGTGACCTGGACTCGCTTCATTCGCTTTGATTTTGTAGATGGTATTTTTTTACATACGAAATTTTTGTGTGTGTGTTGTAATTCGTCAGTGTCGTACAAAGGATAGTTAAAGCATGTTCCTGCAACTATCTGATATTACTTGATCCAGGAAAGTTCCTTAATCTCCTAATGCAGAACCAACAATTTTTATATGAAATAATAATTTCATTGAAAGGTTAGCAAACCACAATGGATATACATTCGTAATGCGTTTGTTAGAAACTGTGGATGTGAATATACTTTGGAATTTAATGGATCTTAGGATTATTACTCTAGGAATGAGTTTAATATCACAAGTTTGAACTAAGAAGAATTGAGGTTAATATCACAAGTTTGAACTGAGAAAATGTAAAAAAAAAAATTAAAAATCAATGGAGTCCACATCTTATCGGTATGCCCCAGCATGGACGGGATGGACGAACAAGATCAGGAGGTAATTAGAAATAGTTGGGAATAATTAAGAAAATCGTCTTATTTGTTTAAAGTGTGCAAACTGCATTTTAGATATATAAATAACATGTGTAAGTGTCAATACTTTAAGACTTTGAAGTGGATACGCAGTTCTTATTCTTAGCACATTACTTAAAAATAAAAACATTATTTCCTTTTGCTTATTTCAAAATCGGCATTCATTGTTGAATATCCTTCATCAGCTAACAAATCGGGTTTGTTTTTATATCTGTTATGGCTGTTTTGGGGTTTGGCGGTTAATGAATGCTAGGTGATTCAAAACTTCCTGTAACGTTAGTAACATTTCGAAATTTTCTTTTTTTTTCTGATAAGAAGAATAGAGTTTACTTTTCTTTCCCATTATGTTTGTAATTTGCATGCAATTTCGAAATGTCTTGAGTATCATTTAAACCTTGAATGGGTAGCAAGCGTTTTCAAGTGACTCGTTGGTCTCTCTACTGAGGAATAGATAAACTTTAGCAACACAAGAATATGGTCGATACAGGTTTTTTTCTTAAAATTCTCGCACATTATTAGAGATGCCAAAATTAAGATATATTTTTTTTTCAATTATTTTCAAAGGTAGATATCATATACCATTTATTTACAAGAACTGCAAAAAACAAGTTTCTTGATGTTCATATTGTTTCTCGTTAAGGGGTTGTGATACCGTCGTCTATTTCCACTAACACGTAGCCTGCTA
Organism: Argopecten irradians; assembly: GCF_041381155.1. Lineage (NCBI taxonomy): Eukaryota > Metazoa > Mollusca > Bivalvia > Pectinida > Pectinidae > Argopecten > Argopecten irradians. The sequence goes on along the minus strand of NC_091145.1, from coordinate 10,514,964 downwards.
GTTGTAAGATCAAGGTCACGCGAGCTCATTACTAGCTATTAAGTGTCACGAGGGTTTTTAGCAGAATTGCCCCCCCTCCAAATCTAACACAACCCTGAATGACAAAAAATGTTGATAACACATACACCACGGGCTTCTAATAGACACATTAAAACCTGTTATAGAAGACACCTCTATATCAAGGACGCTTGTCTAAAACGGACAGATTCATTAATCCCATGTGGTGCCATGTATATAATGGACCTCGATATAAAATATATATCTATACAAAGGGACATATTCGCCAACCCCACTTGGTGCAATTATCATATAATTGACCTCTATATAAAGGACACTTGTCTATAAAGGACAGACTCATCCACCCCATTTAGTACAGTTTGCTATATAATTGACCTCTGTATAAAGGTTGCCTGTATATAAAGGACATTTTCCCTATTTGCCTTTTGTGTCCTTTTCAGACAGATTTCACTGTGTACGGTACCGATATTTCATACATATGTATTTCGTTGATATGTTTTAGCCCATTTGAATGGGAGAATCGCATATGTGACACAATCAGCTATATACAACATTACATACTGTAATCCAATGTTTTTTCGTGAGAGAGTAAATTTCGCGTACCGTACTGCTTATTTTGCGGACGATAGGAGATCTTGATATTATGCCATTATGTGGCGAAAAGTAAAGTAAAACCAAAGAAGTGTGAGATCGCGAAACGAAAATGCAGTGAAAAGAACATGTGAAATATAATAGTCGTAAAAAATGTTGATTCACAATACACAGGCAAACTATCTGTATATCAATATATGAATATAAGTTTGACCTGATAAATTTGACCTGATATTGACCTGGATTTACCTGAAGATAATTCTTTAGCTGTATACATCTGGTATTTCTGGTATTAAAATAACAATTACTATCTTTGAAGCGTACAGTCTATTCAATTTAAAACAAACTGCGTTTTGTTTGTATTTGTGTCAACAGTTAAATTGGTATTATTTATGCATGACTATTCTTTCTGAACATTTGATAGTGAGTATTATCTTTTGAGTACTAAGCACCTCAAAGACCTCATGGTATTCTTCTGGAAATGCGTTGGTGTTCCCAATACGTCCTGTTACGTTAGACTCGAAGCAAGCTAATACCTGTCATAATGGTTCTAGGCCGGAACGATGGGCCTACCCAACCGTGACCAGGTATGGTGCCGCCATGGAAATGATGACACAGAACTTTAATTATTTAATGTAAATTCATGAATAATGGTAATGAGACTATATTTGGATGTCATATAAAAACTATTCTGTCTGTTTGACTTTGTGAATCATAGTTATATTTCAGTACTCGTTCGACCTAGTCAATAGAAATTCATTTGATATATTTTCATGGTTATGCAGAGCATCAAATGAACGTTATAAAATAATTAATCGATTTTTTTTAAATTGAAGATATTTTTTTGGAATCATGCTTTATGAAATATGTAGACGTAAATTATTTCACGCTCAAGTTAACTGCAATAAACTTTTATGACGTGACGTTTTTGTTATCCGAGTTGAAAGTTGACTGAGTACCTTACTGTAATGTACACAGTAGGTAAAAAAATGTTTACTTCATACGAACAATGCATATATCAACATACAGAATAACCTGTCTTAGCGACCACCTCTGTATAATGACAGACTGTTTAATAAGACCGTTTTCTCTTTGAGTCACGAATAGCCAATTTGTATAAAAATTACATCTCTATAAAGACAATTTTCTTTTATTCCTTATTATTTAGGTGATCTTTATAAACTAAAAGTGTATCTTAGGTTATGATTTCATTTTGATTATCGAGTTTTAGATTTTTGAATGGATTGTATTTTTAAAAGTGGGACAGTTGGATTCTTTCATCTTTCACAATACGATATGCGATGATATATAGCCGGTTAGTTACGAGCTTCAAATAGTTTCGCAATTTTCACCAGAAAGCGGTTAAAAGAATAAAGCTTATTTTATACAGCTATTACAAAAAATCATAATGTAAATCATAATTAAAAATAGTGATTAGCTCACTGAAAGTAAAACAGTGATTGGATAATTTACTGCAAAAAATGATTGGCTAATTAAGAGCAAAACAGTGATTAGTTTATTAAGTGTAAGGTAGCAATTGCCATATTCTCAAGTTAAAATAGATGTCATTAATGCATGATATTTCTGACGGTAGGGCCGTTTTGACCGTATTCCAATTTAAGGGATTAATCTTCTTTTTAATTAGTAGTTATGGTGCGTAGCGTTTGACTTAATATGTCGGCAATGCTATTAATGACTTTATAATGACATAGATGCATCTCATCCAGTCGTAATTAGTCGAAGGGAAATTTTCCAACACCATATTTGTACCCCAGGAGACAAAAATAATAGTCTTCCAGATGTTCTTATATATGTGCGTCGTTGAATCTAAAAAGTGCACGACCTAATGGCCAAGCTAGATCAAACATCATAAAACAGATTAAAATGAAACTCGAGTATGAACTTTGTCCTAAGAGAGTAATATTTTCGTCTATGTCAGAGATAATTACATCTTAATATGATTTATATTGCACCCAATTAACACATACGCTATCTACACTGAACAGGCTTACGTGGCCTGTATTAGTAAATGTCAGTAAGAAACGTCACATTATTTTTTATATGAAACTGATGTATGAATAATGCATCCTTTCTAATGAGAGATTTCGATAACATTGACTTATTTCTGTTATTTGTCGCATTTTGATACAATGTATGTTTGAGAAGGGGCAAAAGTAATTTAAATCCTTAACTATTCTTAAACTTTTTTTAACTTTTTGAATAATGAAGAATATTGAAAAGTTTTGGGATCTATATCATTATATCGCCTTGAGGCTGTGCTTCTATTTGTGACATACATTTCGAATTGTATAGTGCTTTATAATATGTTTGTCCATGTAAAATAAATTCACTTACTTATAATCACTGCATTATCATCACCAATAAAATTATAATTATTATTTTTTTTCAGGTAATGTCTTGACTCAGATATACCTAAATTTGTATAACGATTGTAAATGTCGCACATTTACAAAAACTTCGTTATGCATCTATTCCGAATTTGCATATTACAGAGTTATCTGCACTTGCGGGTAGGTATTGATTGTGACGTCATATGGTTGCGAGCGTAACGTCATACGTTTCGGAGAAAACGACGTGAATTGCGCTCACAAAATAATGACGTAACAATCGATACCTACCCGCAAGGGAGCTAACTCTGTAATATGCAAAGACGGAATATTTGCGTTATAAATGACCTTTAAATCGATTTAGCATTTAGAATGTAGTTGATATATATGTGATATTTGACCTTGACCTTTGTTACAGGCTGTATGGCTCGTGACGTTTGTCGCCACTGTTGTCCTCGATGTTGCCCTCGGGCTGTTAGTCGGTGTCATATTTGCACTATATTTCATCGTGAGGAACTCACAAAAGTAAGTCTTCGCGCATCGCAACTTAAGTATTGAAAATTAGTAGCGCATCCAGAGAGTTTCTTTTTTTTTTTGTCAGAGGGACGAAGCCCCGCATGGGTTTTATGAAAAAACCCATGTATTGCCACTAAGAATTCGCCACTAAGAATACAATGATATTAACAATGATTGCTAAAGATAGCATGCATAACAATATAAACTTTGTAGATATGCTGCTATCTGCTATTCTCTGCAAGTATCAGTTCATAGTATGATATAATATGCAGTATTTTTTCTTTTATGCTTTGTTTGGTTTTTTTTAAACAAACATTGTATCTGTATTTACAGGCCACACGCCTGTATACTTGGGAGAGTGCCCGGGACATCAACGTACAAGGATGTGAAAAGAAATCGTCAGGTAGATATGCAATATTTAGCATCTGTCTTTTACGTCTTACTTTTCTTCTTGTATAGGCACGTTTGCAAGAAAAAGATTTAACAAACAGATATTCGCAAAATTTGACTCCAACCTAACCGTTCCAAGGTGATGGACAGTTGATAATTTGAGAATTTTGAAAATGGTTTTACATGTATTTGATAGAGATATAATTACGGTGTTTAAATGACTATTCTATTTTAAACGTCATAATTGTAAGCTATAGTATTCTATATACTAGGTATATTAGATGTAAATAAGCCATGAAAATGATAAAAATACATATTACCAGACAGTATTTTGAAAAAAAAATGAAAAAATTGTTTTGAAAAAACATGTAGGAAATGTCATTGTGAAATTTAATAGTCTTATGATAAAAATTCAAACACACCCGTAATAACAAAGAAAAAACATCAAGTTAGTTGAAAATTTGCTGCTACTGGTTTCCATATTCCACATTGATGAACGCCCAATGAGTAATTTATGAATTAAGGAAATATTTTCAGCACATAAAACAAAAAAATACCACTAGCGCCAAAAGATAAACAATACAACGTTGTTTTACAGGTGTATGAGTTACCAGGGATAAAGATATTCCGGTTCGAATCATCCTTGTATTTTGCGAATGCGGAACAATTTAGGGATCGCCTTTACGAGAGAACCCAGTTGAATCCTAAGAAACTCAAAGGAAAGAAACAAAGAGCCCTTTATAAAGCACTGCTTCAGAGGAAACGAGAACAGGAGCTGGCAGAATTGGAGCAAAGAAGCTTAAAGTCAAAGTCCAAAAAGGACAAGGTAAAAAAAACCCAACCCAATTTCAATTGTGTTATTTCAAAATACAATTTCTATAATTACTGCTCTTTGGAATTCCCCCATGACGAATGGTTTCTGTTGGTATGATTCAGTTCGATCATGTTTTTTTACCAAATCAATTCTGGAAAAGTAGTTGGCCATAGAAGCACGAAAATCAGTCGCCTTGAAAATAAGTTGGTTTACATTAAAAAACGTATTGTATCTACCGTTACGGTTCATCGATGCAAGTACTCCGTCACTGTGCTTAAAGGATTTGTGCAGCCATTTTTAGTAATTCATCAGGAAATTGTTTTAGACGAATGTTAAATCAAGTCCCACCTATCGAATCGCCTATCGTTTAGGGTTCATTTGTATGAACAAAAATTGAAATGAAGAGTTAATATATTCAAAACAAACTTTTTCTACAGAAGGAAATGGAGCGTCAAAAGAATTCGATAGAAATCGAAATAGAGGACGAGGTTCCCGAGGAGTTAACTGACGAACACAAAAACTTGCTTATGGAACAGAAAAATGAAATTGTGGACCTGTTCTCTAATGCTTGGATACCACCCATACATACCCTCGTGATAGACTGTTCTGTGATAGATTATGTAGATACTAGTGCCGTCAAAATACTTGCTCAGGTAAGATACCACCCATACACACCCTCGTTATAGACTGTTCTGTAATAGATTATGTAGATACTAGTGCCGTCAAAATACTTGCTCAGGTACGTACAAAAACCACAGATAATGTATTGTTGTCCAAGACGTGGGTACGCACCATGTTAGACTACTACGCCCTCCAGATTTTCTTGATAACGAAGCATCGAGTTTCAATTTGGCTAAATATTTTAATCTACAGTTATCACCAATACCAATTTTTTCACAAAGTAGCAAAGACATTTAATGAAATCGCAAGAGAAATGTTTTAACAAATGTCATTGTTGTGATATGATCTAGAAACAATTTGAAGTAAACAATAGATAATTGATCAAATTAAAAATAAAGTCAAAAAAGGGGATGGCCATTTTCCTGACAAGGTCAAAAAAGGCCTCAAAAGGGATGTATATGCCTTTGTATACGTGAAGTCGAATCCGGTCAAATCATCGCTCCTACTACATGCTATAAATACTAGTAAACATAATCGCATGGCTATTTGGTGACAGAAATATGTACTGAACCCTATGAACTTGCAACAAAAAATGTACATATTTGGCATATTTTTCCAGAATATAAAACAAACTAACAATCTACGAGTCAACAGTGATATCTACGGTTAGGACGTATGCATAGACACTTTATATTAAATAAGATATGGTCGAGTACACGTAAGAAGTGTTATATGCAAACAAAAAAAATCACTAGTTTAAACTGTGTCTTAAACCATAATGGTTACTTAAACTACGCCCTTTAAGGTCTTGCCTTCAGTGATATTATATATGTATACGCACTAGCATATTGCTGCCGATACATGATATACCAGCCAATCGTTGCTCAACGTAATGTTGCTACTTTGTTTAAAGATGCTCCACCGATGACAAATGGTATTTTTTTCTCTTTCAAAAACAGGAACAGACGATTTAGATTTTTCTTCAGTTACAAAAGTTACTTATTTTACACCATTACCACCATTGAAAAGTTTGAGATTCTAATTTTACTTAAAGTTTAAAGCATGAAAAATAATAAATTGCATCCAGAAAAAAATCAGTGGCACTATGTCCTATATGGAATGAAGTACTGATTGCACATGCACCAAAGGCGAAATAAATCATTTTATATTATTTTTTGTGTTAATTAGACATATATATGCACAATTAAACACCAATTACTGTTCAAATGATGAATATCATTTATGCTCTGTCGGCGGTGGAGCATCTTTAAACGCCCTTTTTGGGGTTGCTAATTCTATATATTCTATATCGTAAAGTACACTGTATAAGTGCAAATCTGATACACATGTACACCATTTAAGGCTTGTACAAGTACAATTGTCTAAATATACCCATCACTTGTATAGTGATTTAACTACACATTCTTTTTTAATGTATTGATTTTAAATTGTCCAAACAGTGATATAAAAAGGGTTTTTAAATGTGTTTAATATATAACAAACAATTGCAGCATGACGTAGTTCGATACCAGTATTTACCTTGTTCAGAACTGGTAAAAAGATATTGATTTTAGTGCTTTATAATTACAGATAGTCAATGAGTACAAGGATGTGGGAATAAAAGTGTTCCTCGCAGGTTTGAGGGGTGAGTAAAAGAATGTCAACAAAAACTTTCAATAAATATTGTATTTTTCTGACTGAGGATTTTCAAAAGATATGAGTTAACATTCATAAAATTGATCTGTTATTTGATCTGATCATATATTTGGCGAATTATTTTTGCTTTTTAAACTCAAGGTTAACTCCGAATGAAAATCGAGTTTTTCAATATATTTATTTTCAAAATATTTTTGTTGTTTAGATTTTATAGAGTGATGTGATTATTGCGTCATTTGTTTTGACATAAACATATCGCACAAACTGATGACGTGGTAGACAATACCAGCAGACGAGAGCAGACGAATTAAATATCATTTACATGTTCAGGCGAATTTTACTGAAAGAAATATTATTTTGTATTGTTTTTAGAAGAAAAAACATCAATTTTATTTAGTAAATCACGTATACCTGTCATCTTGTATAAAGGCACGCACATTTCACTCATCATACTAATCTCTCATTTATATTGATAAATGATCGATATTGATAACTAATATTGATAAATGATCGATATTGATAAATGATCGGTATTGATTAATAATTGATATTGATTAATGATCGATATTAATAAATGATCGATGTTGATAAATGATTTTTATTCTACATACACATAAACATACAGATGATTTTGTTTTCCTCAGAGGACGGACGAAATATTCTGAAGAAAGCCGATTTTTACCACGAAGTAGAGTACAACTGTTTGTATTACACAGTCCACGAGGCTGTAGTAATTTCACAGGAAATCCACGCACATGTACGTATCCAGTTTAGGAACTAATATTACCATACTTAGCATTTTGTTTAAGATAAACAATACATAATATCTGGAGTAGTCTCCGTTCTGATGGTTAATATACAAATGTGTAAGTAATACAACCCTCCTGAGAGGATAGTATTTAATGTAAAGCGTTTGTTTTACCTTCTCTCAATACATCCTTGATACTCCAGGGGTTACTATCACTGATGTTATATCTACTCCCGCACTATTCAAAAGAAAAATTGGAGCCATCCCAAGAGAAAAAAACCTGGCCAATCACAAGCCTGCAGAAAAGGCTACAGAGAGAGCGACGCGCATCACAGTTCTTATGGAGTACATCAATGGATCAAATTACCTGTGGGTGGATATAGCGTTAGGGATAGTAACCCCTGAAGTATCGAGGATGCTCGCAATAGGTTCTATTGCTTTTGTTTAATAGTCTATATTGATAAATACAAAATAAAGATAGATATTTTGTATTTCCCAATGTTTATTGTGTTGTTTATTCATTCTTCCAGTTAGTACAATCCGATCCAAAGTACCTACAGATGGTGAAACGGGAGTTCGGAGATACCTCTTCTTTTACTAACCTAACTACGGTGGGAGAGTGTTCCGAAGAGGCAGACATGACTAGTCAGGTAAACTATTAAAATACGTCATATACATGCTACTGCAAGAAGCAAACTTTACTCGACTATTCACATGTACTGTACTCAAACATTTTTTAAGGCAATTTTTCTATAAAAATGAAATGTCCAATGCTCATTAGGGGTCCTTTCCACAAATTTCATCAATAAATTACCAATACTAAATGTTCTTATTTCAGAGCGATCGAATTTTAGCGCAAACCATTTTGAAAAAAATAATTAGCTAAGATATGAATTCGCGCATTCTTAATAATTGTTTATCTAACGTAATACAGAAAATTCAATTAGCGTCAATATATTTTAGCGTAAAATTTCCATGTAGTAAGTGTACAGCTTGTGGGAGTTACATAATTTTACTATAAACCGACTTCTGCTATTTTCATTTCAAGACAAGTTCACGAAGATTTATATTCAGGGATTTATAAGTTGAATGTTAATTCGGTATCAGTTTATATGATAATAGAAGTTAAATCGCGAAGTTAATTTTTCGCGGTTTGACTTAAAATGCGAAGTTCGCTAAAACAAATCGTGCGTGAAAAAGTTTGTTTACATGTGAATTAGAGGAAGCAAATCAAATAATTTTCACCAGGGACAACATTTAAGCTATTATAAACATTATTTATTGGTATTTTCTGTATATTTATTTTTTTTCCCTCGACATTTCAGGTATAAATCATCCACAGCAAAGTGCTTAATGAAGAATCTCCATACAGATTTTCACTTTTTTCAAGATTGAACTTATTCGCTGATATGTCCAAAGTCCTTGATGCAACTCGTCCTGTGTTAACTAACTGAAATATGGATACCAAGAAAGACAACTCCGTATTACCATGTACATATATATGCAACCGGCGTGCTTGATTCAGCCTTTTTAAAGTGTCGAGGTTGAAACTATAAACAATGTGCCTTGAACGTATGAAGCATTTTACACGGTGCAATTATTGTGTGGAATTGTAAACTATAAATCGTACGTACAGAGAGTAAACCGAGCAACATCGAAATCTGTTACGACATTGTATATAATATGCAAGTTGATTTCATGTATTTAGCTCCCTTGCTCAATTAACATTATATGATAATATAAAATACATTAATATGTGCTAAATACAACCATTACGATTCTGAATCAATCATTATTGTAATATCCGTTAATCTCATATTACAATGAACCACAATAGCTCTTTTATCGTGATTCATTCAATTAGTGAAATCAAATTTTAGCGCAATAATGACGCTAAGATATAGAGTTTACGACGGATATAACATTGAAATATTGGCATTTGGAGTCTATTGGACTATGACGTTTCAGTGAGTGCAGCATGAACAGTGTTTCATTGATTATTGAATACATATCTTATTAAGTAATAATACTCCTTCTTATGCTTTTTAATAGATGAATATATAATTTGATACAAATTATATCAAGTCCATGTCCACACCATTATTATCTTTAATCTATGCACGATACATTTTGTACAGTTTGATTAAAACTACACCATGACAACAATATTTTTTGTGTTAATTATTTTCCACTAGTTTTCTAGAACTACATATTGCATGTTGTAAAGCATCCTTGATACTCCAGGGGTTCCGATCACTTACGATCTCTACACCCCTGGACTATCTCATAGTAAAACTGGAGGCAACAGAATAGAACATGTATTATAGTAATTTGATGTACATCAAAAGAGCCGTATAACAGTACACTGTGGCTGACTGTGTGGCTTTGATGTTAGTAGTCGTTCTCTCTGTAGTCTTCAAAGGAAATCTTTGCTAGCCTGTGATTGGTCAAATGTTTTCCGCTGAACTGCCTTCAATTTCACTATGAGATAGCCCAGGGGTGTAGAGATCGTAAGTGATCGGAACCCCTGGAGTATCAAGGATGGTTGTAAAGTGTAGAAGAACTTTTTATCCCATAACTGGTCCGTCAAGCCATGTTATATGGCCATGTCATAAATATCGTAAGTTACATTTGTAATAACACTATCGTAAGTTACATTTGTAATAACACTATATGAAGTCGCGTGATTGTCTCCCTAGCTGAGCCGGATTTCTACTGTTTTATACAGAGACGAAATTTAAAAAGTTTACTTACATTTCTATTAATAAAAGTTATTTGAAAGTTATCTTACATTCGTGACTATGTAATATGAAATTTATCAAACTCGTCAAATAATTTCATATCCACCCGCCTAAAGGCTCGTAGCATATCATATGATTGAACTCGTTTGATAATTTTATACTACATACTGTTTCTTTTTGGACACCACAGAACTGTTTGTACCATTTAGCATCATTATAATTATGCATGTTCTAGATTATTTGGAACTACAGATTATAGTAAATCAACGTATTTCAGCGTCGACATAATTTCAGGTGTTTTAAAATGCTTTAAGATGTTTTCATGGCGATTGAAATTAAAACATTTTCGCCTAGGTTTCATTTTCGTGATCTCATACTTGCGTAATACGTAAAAAATGATTGCACGCAAAATATGTTATGCTGTTTGAAATAGTTTATTTTTTATAATTATGGATATACTTATTATCATCTATGAATTTCATACTAGAAGGAAATAATCACTGGTTCATTTTAAAAGTTGTTTGGCCCATAAACAAAAAAAAATTTCTTCTCAAAACACAATGCTTCCACATTATTACGCGAATAAATATAGCCTGTATGCCAGGGATAGGAAGTGAAGTTCTATTAAAAATTCGAAAAATGAGTCCTGCTTACTGTAATTTTACCTTTTTTCGCGTACGATTTGCTTTCGGGCGTTTTGCGATTCAAGCAAATTCGCGAAAGCTTATCTCTGGGAATCATCATTTACATCAATGATACATCTATGAAATTCCAGTCAATTGTTTAAATCCGCCAGTTTCAATGTTCGGGAATTTGTTTTGGAAATCGACATCGCGAAATTTAGTAGCCGTGAAGTAAAGATAGTTTACAGTTTATCAAAATCTCCCTTATTTAAAGCATTTAGATATTTAGCAGCCAACCCTTTGTTCTGGAGTTTTGTATATATAGTTTGAAAGGCTATTTGGTAAAAAAAGAAAAGAAAAAAAATCAAAATATGCACAATGAATGATTTTATCTAATGAGGTATGAATTACGCTGTAAACGATAAAGCATAGTCACGAATACTTGTACATACCTTTCAGAAGGACACCCGTACCTGTTTTTAAATGCACACAGCTTCTAATGCACACAATAGCGCATGGTTGATATTTTAATGAGATGTTTTGTTGTTGATAAATACTAGGACGATGTCACATGGCACTTGTTTGACGTCTTTCCTGACACCAATTACCGACCTGTATTTTATACCTGAAATGTCCTAACTCGCGTGTTTGAGCTCGCGACCGAGGCAGGGTCATTCTAAAATATGCCACAAAGACCTTTTTGTAATGTGACAAATGATACTCTAAAACTCAGCAACAAATACTCTTATAGATAATTAAATTTTAAAATGTTCGATTGTTTTGTGATATGCCAACAGGATGTGGACCACATGTCTATTAAAACCCTCTCATAAATGTGAAATAACATAATTTGTCGCAATTGGATAGTGATTATACTGATAAAAACGGCAGAATATGTAACCGATGTTTGGATTGTTTGCCCAACGATACAATTGTACGATTATTGTTATCTACAAGGAAGATGACGCTTTTTCTTTTGGACCACGTGGATTTTTTTCCTGAACTTTTGAAGTGTTCAAAAAATATATATTTTGGTTCGATCCTGAATCCATATAATTAAATTGGGTCGGCTGTATAGCATATCAACATTCTTGAAGACATGCCAAATTAACTTACAGATACAGATTGCGCCCCACTCCCAAAAGAATTGAACATGTAAATCATGGTGTCGAATTTAACAAGAAGTTCAAAATAATAATATGTACAATGTTATCTCAATTTGGTACCGTGATATTTTCTCATACTGAAATTATCTCCATACATCCAGTGCATATACACCCCTAAAGTGTTAAACAGTTTTTAGGGATAACTTACATGTATGTTACTGAAATATGAATTTTGAAACTCTCGAAATAGATAAAAACGTTTTAGTGTTGTGGAATATCGAATATCTGTTTAAAAGAGTAAAGAAAGGGAAAATCAAGAACGTTTTTTTCTGCTATGGCATTCAATATTCTGTTTTTTCCCTCTTAATAATGACAATTGAACGAAAGTGTTTAACAAAGATACTTTTGCAGTGCAATGCCTATTTTTATCTTAATTTTGTAATTGTGAAGCATTTGTGTAACTTTACCCAAGTTCATTTTTTCCGAGAGAAATTGAGACATTTGAACATGCACACTGCATGGTGTCAAACAATTTTATAACGGTTACGGGTGACCGACTTATTACAGTTTGGAAAGGAAAACAACATGTTGTAACGTGTATACCCTACGAAAAATGTCATAACTAGTTTTCACACGAATATACCTTCCAAACACACAGTGCACAAGTGAAATTTGAACATTTTGAAGCGTGATCTATCTACTCGTAAAGCTTATAATATTAAATACAGAAATTATATACAAGTATACACAACTTAAATATCCTGGCGAGCTTACCGAGAGAGCTTTCAATGACAAATGTCCATCTTGATCACTCTAATTATTGAGGCGTACAATATGTTTAACAAAACGAAATAATTTCTTATCGTGTTTAACTTTTGCCATTTAATTTCATTAGTCTTCTTTGTCTGTATTCATACGCTTTTGAGAACAATATGGTTATGTTAGTACTACACATATATTGAATAACGACAAGAGACCTACACCACATAAATGACTGATTTCATCATGCTTCGGCGCGTCTTTACACCAGCTACCGACCGCTATACCTGTGGTTTTTAATGACCGGTCTATCGAGGTATATCGAGCCTACTACATTGGAGATTTCCCAAGGTCGATCAGCCGGATCGACACCAGTACACACTTACAGTATGTTAAGGTATTTTCCAGTAGGGAATATTTTGTAGTCAGGGCCAGCAATATTGTCGACAGAACAACATAATAACATGCACCTTCGAAGAAGTAACCTCAGTACTGCAAGGTAAGGTTCTAGAGACTTCACATTTTTGACGTTCTGTGTAATATATGTTACTTGTCAAATCGAAAGTAAAATATTCTAGGTGATAGTTGATGGAATATCTGGCCATTCAAAGAATTGCTTATACGATGTCATGGACAACTTACAAAGGTACATATATACATTATCAGAAGGAAATAGATATGTTGCAGAAATATATTCAGTTTACAGGAACGTTTAATAAAAAAGGTGTGTCATCTATTAGATATTCGATTGAAGGCATTCAAGCTTGAACATACATTATTGGAACAGTACATGTTAAATCTGCGTAATTTTGTATCTTAATGACTAATGCCAGTTTCTTGATGATAAATGCTATTTAAAGACAAAGTAACAATAGCAATTGTATCTGCTAGAGTATATGTGACCACACCATTATGTCATTAAGATGCATTTACATTTTGATGAACGCGCACCTATAACTTCTACTTTTAGCAATGTTAACTCTGGTACACTAGGATTAATACATCTAGTATTATTACGTATAACATCTTTACTTCTAGCATTGATACATTTAGCGTTGTTAATTTTAACATTGTACCATTATCATTGTTACATTTAGAGGTGTTATATTTAGCGTTGTTAGCTCTAGTATTGTTACTTATATTGCTATTGACTTTAACTGCTAACTGTGTTATTGTTATATCTTTTCGAGTTGAATATCTATTGACAAGTGATTGATGAATGCGTAAAGTTTGATTTGTTAAAATCATGATTTTGTTTGATATTGGTTTGATTGGTTTAACAACCGTGAACATTTACGAACGTGTCGGGTTTAATAGGTAGTGTAGTAGAAAGCCGGAGTACCCGAAGAAAAAACGTAGATCTGCGTACCCCACGTGGGATTCGAATTTGCAACCAAGACTTAGAGATCTTGAGCATAATTCGGAAAGTACATGACCCTTTATCATAAGACGTCGGATTGCATTGTAATGGTCTCAGCAACGACGTTATATCTCATAAGCAAAGGCTTCCTAATAGGTACTGTTTATCACGACGTAGAATAAACCTTATTTCTGCACGATTAACATAATTTTAAAAAAATCAAGCAGAAACGTATTTTGTGACTTTAACAATAGGAATCAATTGGACATACGATGAAAGAGTTTACATTTGTCTAACTTATTCCCTGCAAGAAAGAACACTGTGTATGTTTTACAATGCGGTTTGGAATAAAATAGTATAATTTAATCTTGCATGCCTAAACAACATGGACTAAGTTGGCATATCTTCAAAACTTTACTTATTTACATTAATGAACAATAGGGTAACATGTATAAAGATATCGACTACGAATGATTAATCAAAGCTTTACGAAAACGGACACACGAAGATAATGGACATGATAATGATTGTGCAATGAATGAGGTATCCCTAACCGATGTAATATATGTTTGTAAATGACCAAAACCTGTAAAGTTCAACGCAATTGATTTTTGACCTCGTATCACGTAATGATGCTTTATTCATATCACATATCCATGATTTGTTATGTCATGCATTTATAAAAATATGAACAATACCGACTCTGTGTAATCAAATAGCCCCCTGCTGTGAGGGAATGACAGAGACTGTACTGTCTTCATATCAATATCAATAGCTGTTGCACTGACATAGCTCAGACAACAAAAAATGTTAACCCTCGAGTTAAAGATTTCTATTAACACTTACCCTGGACAGTGATGCCCGCGATTGTAACGGTGTGACTTCTCGCCTATATTGACACCAACTACCACATAGGCCATATATGGGCTAGGAGGGTCCCACATGCACCCCCCCAAACCTCCGAACCAATATTTTTCTGAACCCTTATGACCCACTGATTACAAATCAAAATGTTAACATTGCATGAGTTGGGATGAACTTCCGGTTATGACGTTATCAAGATGGCCGCCATCTCGAATTTCACTAAAAATTGAAAAATAGTCATTACATTGACATTTTTCAACCGAAGTAGACAAATGAGGTATCGAAATGACCACAATAGAACAACCAAATACATATCAGGACCAAATAATGCAATATATGTAGTGATTTATACGCAGGAAATGAAAAAAATATGATTTTAAGCTCAAAAATGGTGATTTTCCCCTCGCAAATTTTTCATATTTGGCTTGACGCAGCAAAAATGTTTCCCAACAGCAAACTATTATTTCTAATAAGTTTTTTGACCACTTGTCAATCAGTTTAAGCAACAAAAACAACAAGAACCAATGTTAACATCGTATAAGTTCCGGTTATGACGTCATCAAGATGGCCACCATCTCGAATTTCATTGAAAAATGAAAAACAGTCATAACATTCACATTATTCAACTGAAGTAGACAAATGAGGTACCAAAATGACCAAAATAGAACAACAAATACATATCAGAACAAAATAATCCAATATATGTAGTGATTTGAACGCAGGAAATGAAAAAAATACGTTTTTAAGCTCAAACATGGTAATTTTTCAGAATTTTTTTTTTTTTCATATTTGGCTTGACGCAGCAAAATTGTTTCCCAACAACAAATTATTATTCGTAATCAGTTATTTGACCTCTTATCAATCGGTTTAAACAACAACAACAACAACAAAAATATATAGAAATGCAAAAGAGAATTGTTGTTATACCATCATTTGTTTTAAAAATATCACCGGATGCGGCATAGGATTGTTATTTTTTTTCAAACCACTCACACTACAGATTCCTTTTGTCTTGGAATTTCCTGAATATAACATTGGCTCTAGACGATTTATATCTTAACAAATTTGAATTTAAAGTTGGCTGAATAACTAAGTTGTACTTTAAAATAATCCATTTTCATGTTCGAAATATTGTAAACTAGTAGATATAGCCTCTCAAACTATCTTGTTACAGCAAAACGCCAACTAATTGCTATAGGGTATCAAATTAAAATTCCGTAAACACCATGACACTTTTCGAAACGTGTTGTGTCTTTTAGAATGAGCACATCCATTGTTTATTTCCTGTGTAAAACGTACGGAAATATAAGATGGTTACTACGATGTCACATATTTCTTTCACTAGTTCTTAATGATAATCATTTTCGTTGTGCGTGCTTTCTCGCCAGAGTGTCGTCTTCGACCTCGATGACCTGATGTGACATTACATTACCGGGTTACCATCGTGGTTCTAACTTGTCAAACGTCCATGGTCAGAGTTAACATCAGAAACATCGGATTCAGGGATGTGGGAGCTCTTCCTGTTTCCAACCTAGTTTCACCAAGATTCACATAACGTATATGATGTTCCAGAATTCCCCGGCATGATGGAAAAGACGCCAGATCCACATTCTGCAGAGGGTTGAGTTGGTTCTCCTTAATTCGTATGAAGCACAATTCCTCATTCTTGTGAACCTCAGTGACCATAGGTGGCACAGGTGGATTCTTTGAGGTCATAAATGAGGTCTGCAGTGAAGTTTCACTCTTTGCCAAGTCTGGAAAGTACTGTAGATAACTTTTTACTATAGAGTTTTCAATGGTCATTTTACGCTTACACCAGATGTGACACAACCAGCACGTTCAAGGGAGTGGGAAAAGTCAGCCAATGAAAAGCATTTAACATTTATGGCCTCATTAATGATCTCGATGATATCACCTGTACCATTTATGGTTGCACGAGGGTCCACAAGATTGATGAATAGTACTTCATACGAATTATGGAGCTATGTGCTAAGGAGAACCTATTCCACCATTGGAAGAATGTGGATCTGGTTTAATTTCCATTATGCCGGAGAAGTACGATATGTTAGAATCTGAAAGAGATCCCACATCCCTGAACCTGTTGTTCATGATATGAACTCTGGCCATGGATGGGTCATAAAAGATGACAGGCTAGAACAACACTGGTAATGTAGTGTCACATCAGCTCATCGACATCGAAGACGCTATGACTTTCGACGAATTGGATACTGATATCTCTTACTCTGATTCGGACTGCGTGTACCAGCTACCAGATATGCCGAGTCTCTTCAGTGGATAGTGCAGTGAGGCAAGAAAGCACGCACAATAATAATGGTTATCATTGAGAACCAGTGAAAGCCATATGTGACATTGTAGCAACCATCTGACATTTTGCTTATGCTATGCATAGGAAATAAACAATGAATCTGCTCATTTTCAAAGACACAAACGTTTTGAAAACTGTTAATGATATTAACGGAGCATAGGCTTAACTTTGGTTACATCTGTTACGCTATGAGTAGGTGTTGTGCTGTAATACTTATTTTTGAGAGGCTGCTAATCTACAAAATTGAGGGTATAACAATAATTCTATTTTGCATTTTTATATATTTTTGTTGTTGTTGTTGTTGTTTAAACCGATTGATAAGAGGTCAAATAACTGATTACGAGTAATAGTTTGTTATTGGGAAACATGCTTGCTGCATCAAGCCAAGTATGAAAAATTTGCTGAAAAACCACCATTTTTGAGCTTAAAATCGTATTTTTTTCATTTCCTGCGTACAAATCACTACATATATTGGATTATTTGGTCCTGATATGTATCTGTTCTATTGTGATCATTTTGATACCACATTTGTCTACTTCAGTTGAAAAATGTCAATGTTATGACTGTTTTTCATTTTTTCAGTGAAATTCGATATGGTGGCTATCTTGATGACGTCATAACCGGAACTTATATGATTTAACATTGGTTTTTGTTGTTTTTTTGCTTAAACTGATTGACAAGTGGTCAAAAAAAAAACTTATTAGAAATACTAGTTTGCTGTTGGGAAACATTTTTGCTGCGTCAAGCCAAATATGAAAAATTTGCGAGGGGAAAATCACCATTTTTGAGCTTAAAATCATATTTTTTTCATTTCCTGCGTATAAATCACTACATATATTGCATTATTTGGTCCTGATATGTATTTGGTTGTTCTATTGTGGTCATTTTGATACCTCATTTGTCTACTTCGTTTGAAAAATGTCAATGTTATGACTATTTTTCAATTTTTAGTGAAATTCGAGATGGCGGCCATCTTGATGACGTCATAACCGGAAGTTCATTCCAACTTATGCAGTGTTAACATTTTGATTTGTGATCAGTTGGTCATAAGGGTTCAGAAAAATATTGGTTCGGAGGTTTGGGGGAGGGGCTGCATGTGGGACCCTCCTAGCCCATGGCCTAACACGTCGTTGCAGGTACCCAACTACTCAACTACTCATGTGACGTAAACATAGAAGCGATATCATGACGTCAAGGAAACAATGCAAATAATGCAATGACGTTACAACGACTTCGAGGACGACAATTCAATTAGGTCATGTCATCTTTGTTCGATGCTGACAGGTCAACATTAGATAAACAACGTCGTGATAAGTGTAAAGGAAAAGCGTCCCAACTCTTTTGGATAAAAAATAAATTAACCCCCAGGATAAGATGTTTAAGCTGTTAAACACTCGGCAAGCCTCGTGTTTTACAACTTAAGGCTCTTACTCAACGGGTTGAAATTTTATTGTATGGTGGTGAAAGATTCCATTAGTCCCGAACTTCTAGCATTGTTACTTCTTTTCTTATGTCACTGTTATTTCTATCACTGTAACCTCATAAGTTGTTAATTTTAGCGGTGTTATCTCTAGTATCCTAGCACTGATATATCTAGTATTGCTACGTTTAGCATCGCCACTTCTAGCATTGATACTTTTATCGTTGTTACTTCTAAAGTTGTTACTTTTAGTGGTGTGAAATTTAATATTCTAGCATTGATGTTGTTACTTCTAAAGTTGTTACTTTTAGCGGTGTAAACTCTGGTACTCTAGCATTGATACATCGAATATTGTTACGTGTAGCGTCGTTACTTCTAGCATTGATGCATTCAGCGTTGTAATTGTGCTTCTATCATTTTACTAATATTAATGTTATATCTAGATATGTTATTTTAAGCGTTGTTAGGTCTAGTATTGTTACCTCTATTGCTGTTCACTTTAACTGCCAACTGTGTTATTGTTATGTCTTGGGTTGTTGATTTTTTTATTGCAGACAAAATAATCTACTGACGATTGATTGACTATTATAATACCACAAGCCAATTTCACAATTACATATTTCCAACGTGTAATATGATCAAGACTTGGGTTGATTTAAGTTCCATTGCTTAATAGAACGAGTGGCTAGCCCAAGGTGTTTTGTTATCATTCTGTTAAAATGTTTAGACATTAGGCACGAATTGACGTAATTTCTTCCAACTGTAATTGTTTTTTCCACTGGCCTCATTCTGTGTTTATCCCACCATGAATAATTGATCTTTTGAAGACTATGGGACAATATTATCCCACGTAACATTGGATACCCGAACTAAGCATGCATTTCGGACTATAACAACCTATTTTAAAAGAATTCATGCTATGAGTTCTGTTCTCGGAATATTGCCAACAAATTATCTATGTCGTAATATAAATACTGAACAGGTGTCACGTGTGGTCAATTTGATAAAAGCTATTCGTTCATTACCCGTACTTCAGCCTAAAACAACGTGATTAGGAATCCATGAATAGATGTTTGATAATTCAAGGTCTACAACAGATTGTATTTCAGGTCAAGACGACCTATATATGTAATAACAGATTATTTATACTTTAATTATTGACATCTTAATCTTGTGAATAAGAATCATGATTAACTCGGAAAAGAGTACTCTCCCTTAACGGTTGTCCAGCACTCTTTAAAGAGCAAATCGAGATAATTATTTGATTTATTACTTTGATATTAAGTTTTATAAAACTATACATTGAAAGTATTTTACTTTTTGTATGGAAACAACTCCAATAACTATCCTTTGCAAAAACATGCTATCATGGCTTTCTTTAGGCTTGTGTATAGCTAAATCGATATGCATTGTCAATTCAAAACTAGTTTTATATACAAGTATTGACGTGATTCACTTGATAGTACTTCTGTAAAGGAAAAATTGAAGAAAAAAAAATCAGCTTACTGGGACCCTACCAGTAGTCGTGAATGAACAGCAGTCGTGATTTGGGAAAATTGAATTGTTTGCATCTCATGAAACACATTATTTCCACATACACAAAAAAAACACCATCCTAAAGTATTCGTCAGCATCCCCAGACATTCGGAAATCTGGGCGCACAGTGGAGCATGCACACAATCATCACTACTGGTTGGGTCCCAGTATAATTCAAAATTAATATGTGGATTATAGACTTGTGCATGATCATCGATGATGTTAGAAATGTGCTATTGTGAGACTTGTTGCAGGACATGAAAAGCGATGAAAGGGAATTTATACTTTCTCATACGTGATCCTTGTCACTGCCTCAATTTACTCCTTCAGTTGAGCGCTTGTAAGTTCGGATTTGGGTCCTTTCACCTGAACGCGATATTCTATAAAAGTGGTTGTTTCTATTCCTGCTTAGCGCTCAGCATAATAAGAGTGGGACGACTTATTTACCCGTTGTCAAAAAGAATCTGACTGGGTGGGGTGTGCTTTTTAATAGTGTCTTCCGCGACATGTTTCAGTGATATAACACGATACAAAATGGGAGGCACTGCACGAATACAACACAGCCTCGCAAAACATACAGACACTCACACACAGATGTCACACATGAGAGATCGTCCTTAAATGACCATAGCGTGTGACCTTAAACCTAGTAAAACCAAACCTCCCACTATTTTTGACAGTCCATTATATTGTATCATAAAATGCATTTATCATTGTGAAGTATTCAAGGTACACAGAAATAGTCTGTACATGTTTTATCTAAACTTTATTCCTTACAGAATGTCGCTTGTTAGAGCCTTGGTTTTACTGTTTACAATTGTAATCGACGGTAGCGAGAGTCAGTATGGTAAGTAACCTTTATTATACAGTAAAACATAATTTTTGCGTCTATGTCAGACAAGTAGAATTCGCGAATCAAATTGCCGCAAAAACATGTAAGACATTCAGAAAGTGGCCATAATACAGTTAACAAGTGATTCTTTTACTATATATTCTTTAAAAAATAAAAACATTTTTTAGAAACTTCTCTCCAGAAACCAATTACAAACAAAAGTTTCAAAGGTGACAAAGGTAGTAACCTAGCGCTTATTTTGAAATATTGAAAAAGTTCTTCCGTTGCAATATATCCGAGTTGTGAGCGATTATATCTAAACAACGTTTGATGACGGCGCTTTTTCCTTCTTTGTCTATAGTAAATTGGCGTCATTAAAAATACATGTCAATATCAATTAAGATTGATTTCTCGATAAATATAACACGAAAAATATTTAGATAATTTATATAGAATCCGAAGATTGTTCTTTATCAGTACATAAAATCTAGTCATGATTGAATGCAAAATGATGTTAGAAATCACAATAAAAATATGTAAAATTACAAATAATACATTTCAAAATTTCCAATCGCGTACTGTTAATCGCCACAGACTGCAATTATAGTAGAAATTTATGAGTCTCAATTCAATTAAATCATCGCGAAAAAGTAGTGAGGCCTGAAAACGCGAAATGATGTTTCCGCGAAATAAGTCATTTTACTGTAGTTTATACTGCCGAATTAAAGATATAATTATATTATGACGTTTACGTGGTCATGACATCAATTACAAATTCCCTAATGCCGCTATGTCAGTGTTATGAACATTTCTGAAATCATCCTTCTCGTCCCTTAGCATCTAGGCTTCATTTAAAATGTTTCGCATACTTACCAAAAGTTGGAGATTTTTCTTCGGGAACTGATCTTTTTCTCCTCCATCCTGACACGTTCTTCAATTCTTTAATAGCCTAGTTGTTTCTTGAATCTTAAAACACGAAAAGCCATACAAACACACAGACCAACATTCATTTATTGCCTAAAATAGACCAGAAAAAATATTGGCAAAAACAAATGAAGTTAAGAAGACAAAAAATATCTTGCTATCCCGAATATTATATTAACCCCCAGCTATTTCCACATTTTTACTTTTCGACGTTTTTTCTACGTTTTTTCTTTCTTTAATTTTTTTTATTTTATACCTTATATACGATAGCATTATCGTAATATTTTTCAGTTGGAATTTCACTGGTCGATTTCTGTAATTGCTGGAATGCCGAAGTGACCCGGATTATTAATAAGCTATATGTTAATATTTCCTTCAACAAAACCTGCTGGCAATCCCCTTCACAAACAGAGGATTACAGTTTCCTTATCAATTACGACAGTGCCATGTCATTCAAAATTAGGATAACAGAATCTCGGATGGCTATGTCGCATCTGACGCAGTTAGACTGTAAACTAAGTGTGAGTATATTTTTACCTTCCAATATGGGAATAATTCACGTACCACTTGATACCTGCGTGCTAACATTTGTGCGGGACTATTGTTTCCATTGGTGATGGAATGACGTCAAATGATGATATCCTGCGCTAATTTCATTTCAGCGGGAAGATTATAAATAATTACGTTCCATCCCCACTGGAGATGCTAGTCCCGCACAAACGTTATCGGGTATCACGTGGTCCGTGAATTAGTCCCATTGTTTTCATAGTTATCATATTTCACCGTCTAGAATTACCAGACACACAGTAAATCTAATATTTTCAAGAAATTAGCAAAATAATGAATATAAAGTTTTATTATGTATCTTAATTTGAGTTGGGTGTTCGGGTGATGTTGTCATTAAGCAACCACTCTCCTTTCACCTAGCCGGCCTGGGTTCGATCTCCGGTAAAGGTAGGGTGTCACCTGTCCGATCACGTAGGTTTTCGAATGTGATTGGTCAATGTCAAATAAATATTTTTTTATCTAATGTCTGCTTGTTAAGCTGTACCAGAAACGATAACTGATAGAAGTAATACTGTATTAATAAGCGAGTTTGTGTGACCTTTTATTCATTATTATGCTGGCAAATAATTTTTGATACATATTGTTGACAGGAAGGGTGTTCAACAACATTTAAAATGGTCCGAAATACAACAATAGAGGTAAGTTATACATTAGACTGTATATGGAATCGTTTTTTTCAACTGACAATTCCAAAGTTGATTTATTACAAATACTCTTTAATCATTGTAATTATCAATGTTTTTTTACTTGAGGAAAACTGTTGGACATTTATTCGTATAGTCTTTCAATAAGTTTTTATGCCTTTAACGGGAAGTATGTCTTTAATATATTATGTGTATTGGTATCAAAATTAGTTTTGTTTTCGATCCACTGTTGCCAAAGCCGCTTACTTCAGATGAAGACATATACTTTAATGATATAGCCGTCAAATTCTGGGTCCTGAATTCAAGACCAATTTCATTCAATTCATGAATTGACGCAATTCTACTAATTTAAAATTTGGTTTCAAAATTAGAAAACATGCATGTAGATATATAATCAATATATTCATATTTTAAAACATTGCAGATTGCTCCTGATTGCAGTCCTTGCGATAGCTGTATGGGCAGGAATACAGGTAATTGTATATTTTCAAATGTTAAAAACAAAATTATCTCAATTTAAGTTGTATTTATATATAAACGTGTTACTGTGCTCTGTCTATTCGAACAAAGAAATGCACTAAAATGATAAACAAAACATGATTTATTTGTATTTTCTCCTAGAATTAAACTATACACGTAACCAACAGAGTATGATTTCATTTTTTATATGTCTATTTTTTCAGGTGATATCCCATACATAAATGAACATACAACTCAGCTTATTGAAAAAGTACACGTCAAAAAGAAAGCTCCGCCCATCCGGACGATCCAACCAATCGAATCAACACACTCAGTTCTTGTTGTCATAGCAGCGGCTGTCCTGACTATAGTGGTCATATTAGTGTTTACAATCATCATTACGATAGCATGCCGAAAATTCAGGACCAGGACGGACCAAGGCGAAAAAGGTAATGCAAAACGGGAAATTGTGACGCATATTCTATTAATTATATCAATTATTTTTCCAACTATGTACAAAATGCAAATTATTCCCGATTTTTAAACATATTTTTGTATACTCGGAAGTCAGACATCTTTCTTGGCATCAATGTTTCATGTTTTGGTGTTTCTATGTCAACCCGTTTGGCTTTAAAGACGGTTTGGACAGGAAGTTGCCCCTTGTTCAGGTCTGCATAGTTAATGAATGTCCACGGGGATGTGCCACCTAACATTTTTTTTTTTTTAAGAATTATGAATATGAAATATTTTGGATCATATTTCAGAACAAGTTTTATTTGTACATGTATAAATGTAAATTTGTTTAATTTTTGTTTATACACAATACATATGCTTATATTCATATTTGTTCTGTAACAAGCTTTCTGCTCTTGTGATTTACATGCTGTACTAAGTTGCCTGGTGTTGTAATCAGGGCATTAATGCAGACACACAAGGGAGGGGGTCCCGGCGGGGCCAGGGAGTATAATTGGATGAGGGTGTCAGGTAATACCTTTATTTATCTAAGGGAGTTTGGCAGGTCCTTTAGGGTTTAGGTCAAACAGTTATAGCAATGTCATTAATATGTTCCGGAACTTCTAAGGAAGAGATGTTTATACAGGGGGATGTTATTAAGCCTGGGGCTGTGATTAATATCTATAGGTTTTGGATAAGGAAGGGCAGTGATGTCAGAAAGGGATGGGGTTCATGCACGTGGGGTGCGGGGGGGGGGGGTGTGCTTAGTTTAGGGGATCTAGCCTTTAGCCAATCAGTAGAGTTTGAAGGACACTTGCTTCAGCAGTTTTATTATTTATCTTTGAGCTGATTAGTCACATGACGAAGGCAGCCAATTAGGATTGTGCAAAATTTATAAGACAGGGATACCAGGTTCTAGGTAACTGGGCTTTGGTCAGTCAGTTTCATAATTCTTTGAACAGAGTCAGTTGGTGTTATTATCCCAGAATTTACCAAGTGGATTTTGATTTACATGGATTTTAAGTTATAATACACTGTCAGTGTATATCCATAGGAACTGTGTTATTTGACTTGGTAGAAAAGTTTCCATCGCTAAGCAACAAATATGGGACCTAAGCGCCATATACGATCAGCATCTCAGAGAAATAGGACAGCACCTTATGATGTGAATTTGCCAGAAAATTGGACTGTTTCGAAACTCAAAGAAGAGTTATCTTTATTAGGTGTCAATGTAACATCAAGTACAAAGCGGACACAACTTATTCAATTATATAAATCAAAAACCGTCCAGGTGTTGTCTAACACGGTACATGATGCGAGGGGTCAATTGGCTCCTGCACATAGTGACTCAAATGTGTCTGATCTATCCTCAATTATGGAGAGTTTTCGGGCAGACCTCCAACAGATAAATTCCAGAATGGATAATATAGAGACATCTATCAGCAACTTGCGTAGACCTAGGCCGGATGCCGCAGCTGGGAGTGAACAGCATGCTAATATTCAGCAAGAGAATAATCAACTTTACCAAGACCGGAACATCCAAGAATTCACCTTGGAAACAGCCATGACTAACATGTCACACAGGAGTAGTGTTGAAAATGACATGAAAATGTGCGAGGAAGGTATGGTTTTGATTCAGATACGCTCCCATTTGTAGAGACCATTTCACCTCAGCTAAGGAAGAGCATCATTGAAGGTAAGGATGTCAACTTGGCATCTCTTCTTATTCCTCTATATACCAGCACAAATATTTCCGGGGACAAATATGAAAAAGCTGACCCAAGACTTAACAAAACTCTTACAATTACTGAATTTATACAAACTTTTAGCATCTATAAGAGCATTATGTGCTCTGCTTTTCCTGAACGTAGAAATGAACTTGACCTCTATGAGCGTGTTATCGTCGACATATCAACTAGATATGGGTGTTGGGTTCAGGATTTTATGATTATCATAGGATGTTTAGTCAGAAAGCTGCGGCTCACCTAAAATTCCAGAATAGGAGGGTGGATTGGTCAATTAGGAACAACACTCTATTTTGTAACATTTTTGCCAATCTGAAACCTATCTCGTGTCATCTCTGCTCAAGTGTCAGTCACACGGTAGCATTCTGTCCTCTACAAGTGGATCCAAATCATCTTCAAGCTACCGGTAGTCAGCCTCATATACTGCAGCCCCCGACGGATATGTACAATCGTCCTATTTTCACTTACCAAGGGAAGGTTATTTGTAACCATTTCAACGGTGAAAAAGGGTGTTTTAGACCCAAGTGTCGTTTCTTACATGTGTGTTCCTCCTGTAAGAAGGAGCATCCAAAACCACAATGTTCAAAAAACTGGGAAACCAACAAACCAACAAACACAGTCAAAAACCCTAGTGACAACTAATTTTGAGACCGTATACACACCGGTGAATATTCAAACTCTCGAACGTCTCTTAAACAACCATCCCGATCGTGGTTTTGTAAACTATTTGGTAGATGGTCTTAAACATGGGTTTTTCACAGGCTTTGATACTCCCACCTGTCCTCACGAGTGTAACAATTTGCTGTCCTCAAGACGGCAACCTGGAGTCACTAAAGAACTGGTAGAGAAAGAATTGAGCAAAGGATTTATAATTGGCCCTTTTGATCACATTCCATTCGACATGTATCGTATTAACCCTATCGGTATTGCAGAAGGGAAATATTCAGGAAAGAAGAGACTTATCGTCGACTTATCAGCTCCACATGATGACGAATCTCATCCAAGTTTAAATGAGCTAATCGACAAAACAGAATTCTCACTTCAATATGTCTCTTTAGATCATGCAATCAATATCATCAAGCAGTCAGGGAAAGGAAGCCAAATGTGTAAAACTGACATAAGTGATGCCTTTAAAATTATGCCGATACATCCATCGCTTTGGCCGTTTCATGGGATTAAATGGGATTGTAAATATTATTTCTTTACAAAACTTGTGTTTGGTAGTAGGTCTAGTCCCAAGATCTTCGATACTTTATCAACTGCGGTATGTTGGATAGCAAAGCAACAGTTTCATATTCCAAACATTTTACATCTGCTAGACGATTTTCTTACTATAGAGCCAGCATACACCAATGGACAGGGAACTATGAACTCATTGTTAGAAATGTTCCGTGTGCTAGGGATCCCTTTAGCTTCTCATAAGACAGTAGGTCCCACAACTTGCTTGGAATATTTAGGAATTATTTTAGATTCAGAGAAAATGGAGGCGCGTCTGCCAGTGGAGAAGCTAGTGCGCATCCAAAGCATCATCAGTGCATTTAGTGTCAAACCATCCTGTACAAAACGGGAGATGTTAAGTGTACTAGGTCATCTTAATTTTGCCTGTAGAGTGATACCTGCGGGAAGATCATTTGTGTCATATCTGTTAAATTTGTTTACCAGTGTTAAAGAACTTCATCATCATATCAAATTAAATGATGAGTGTAGAAGTGAATTACAGATGTGGAGTAAATTTCTTGAGGGATGGAATGGTGTATCTTTTTTCTTGCATGACAATGTAACTCTAGCTGCGGATATGTGTCTATTTACTGACATGATGCTACTGACAAAGCTTTTGGTGGGATTTACGGTAATAAGTGGTTCCAAGGATTATTTCCACAGGAAGCTTATAACGGCGAGAAAAAGTCATCGATGGCATTCTTCGAGCTATATCCAATAGTTATGGCTTGTGTTTTGTGGGGTAGGCATTGGTGTAGGAAACGTGTTTTATTTTATTGTGACAATATGGGAACAGTAGACATCATAAATAAAGGCCGGTCTAAGGTCAACGATATTATGAAACTGGTAAGGAAATTGACTTGGTGTTCCTTACAGAATAACTTTACTATTCATGCTAGGCATATTCCTGGTGTAAATAACACTATAGCCGATGCTATCTCTCGGTTCCAGATGGACAAATTCAGACGCCTAGTACCAATGGCCGACAGCACTCCCACTCCTTGCCTACCAATCTCCAAGCTGGTGATGATTTAAAAGAACACATTGACTCTCTTTGGGAGGCTTCTATTAGTCCCCGTACAGCCGCAGTATATAAAACTGCCATCAATTTATTTTTACATTTTGTGACTCTATGTGGATTGTTTGTCCCTGAAGATAAGTTACCATGTATTGATGAAGATATTTTGATCAGATTTGTGTCTTATTGTGACAAAGCTCTACTATTGAAATGTGCTACTATCAAGCTGTATCTAGCAGGTATAAGATTCTCTTACCTGAGATCTGGGGCCACTAACCCATTAGCTAACTGTGAAAGACTTCAATATATTTTGAAAGGTGTTAAAAAACAACAACAGGGTACTGCAACAACAAGATTACCGATTACTTTTGATATTTTGAGGAAGATTTGTGATCTGTTAAGAAATGGAGTGTTTTCTCCAGTAACAGACTTATTGTTACAATGTATGTGTCAAACAGCCTTTTTTGGTTTTATGAGATGTGGGGAATTCACTAGAGATTCAAGGGGTTTCTGTAGCGAAGGTCTGAAGATGAATGATGTCATTTTTTTCAAAAGATCAATCATATTTCTCTATATTTTTAAGTAGTTCAAAAACAGACCCCTTCCGATTAGGAGTATATATACACTTTTTTAGAAACCCAGTTCTCTGCCCGGTAGATACCATGACGAGATATTACAAGTTGCGTTTGTCTCAAGGGGCTGTGTCCACATCGCCTCTGTTTACTGATAACGCCAGTCAAGCTGTTACTAGAGAAAGATTCATTGGTTTCATTAGGCACCTGTTAGGTATTTTAGGTTACAATGAAAAGAATTACAATGGTCATTCATTCAGAATAGGAGCAGCTACTTCGGCTGCAGCAGTAGGGGTAGAAGATCATATGATACAAACCCTGGGTAGATGGTCTTCAAATTGTTATACAAGGTACATTAAATCATCAAAGAATGTGCTGGGAAATGCACAACAATTAATGTGTAATTATACTACCAATCACACCTAAAACATAATTATCTTCTTGGGGGCACTCGTATTCAGACTACTTCTTCATACTCGTTTTGGCCAATCAAATGGTTGCAAACAACAATTTTTTACCCCCAATTCAGATAATTGATAGATCAATTAAATT
Organism: Argopecten irradians; assembly: GCF_041381155.1. NCBI lineage: Eukaryota > Metazoa > Mollusca > Bivalvia > Pectinida > Pectinidae > Argopecten > Argopecten irradians. The sequence continues at coordinate 10,485,543 of NC_091145.1, read as the reverse complement.
ATTTTCTGAAATGAATAGGTACTCAGAGGATTTAAACTTGATACCGGTTGAGGTTGTACCCCTGGTAAATAAGGTTGTCCCTGAAATAAAAGTTATACCTATATATAAGATCTATCAATTAAACCAGAGAATTTAAACTTGATACCAGCTGAGGTGATACCCCTGGTAAATAAGGTTGTCCCTGGTAGAAAAAATTATTTACCTGATACCGGTGGGGACACCCCCGGTAAATAAGGTTCCCGATATAAAAAAAATAAAAGAAATATGACTTGATACCAGATGGGTACGCCCCTGGTAAATAAGGTCACCCCAAATGCATGGTAGAAGTCTACCTCCAATGTTTCTAAATTATAAACCTGATACCAGATGGGTCATCCCTGGTAAATAAGGTTATAAATAACAGATTAAATTAAGGGTAGAAGTCTACCTATATAATAAGTATGTTTGTAGTCGTACGAGTAACTCCCAAGAAGCCACATGTTAGGTTATTTAGTCTTAGTTTAGGTTGTAGGTTCTTTATTTTGTACATCTATCGATATGATTAATTGCTTTTTGAATTAGATGCATCATGGATGTATTCGTAGTAATAAACATTTTAACTATAATCTTGCCTTATTGTATTGTGTGTAAAATGTAAATTTGTTTAATTTTTGTTTATACACAATACATATGCTTATATTCATATTTGTTCTGTAACAAGCTTTCTGCTCTTGTGATTTACATGTTGTACTAAGTTGCCTGGTGTTGTAATCAGGGCATTAATGCAGACACACAAGGGAGGGGGTCCCGGCGGGGCCAGGGAGTATAATTGGATGAGGGTGTCAGGTAATACCTTTATTTATCTAAGGGAGTTTGGCAGGGTCCTTTAGGGTTTAGGTCAAACAGTTATAGCAATGTCATTAATATGTTCCGGAACTTCTAAGGAAGAGATGTTTATACAGGGGGATGTTATTAAGCCTGGGGCTGTGATTAATATCTATAGGTTTTGGATAAGGAAGGGCAGTGATGTCAGAAAGGGATGGGGTTCATGCACGTGGGGTGCGGGGGGGGGGGGGCGTGTGCTTAGTTTAGGGGATCTAGCCTTTAGCCAATCAGTAGAGTTTGAAGGACACTTGCTTCAGCAGTTTTATTATTTAGCTTTGAGCTGATTAGTCACATGACGAAGGCAGCCAATTAGGATTGTGCAAAATTTACAAGACAGGGATACCAGGTTCTAGGTAACTGGGCTCTGGTCAGTTTCATAATTCTTTGAACAGAGTCAGTTGGTGTTATTATCCCAGAATTTACCAACCCTCCCACCATCCCCAGTGTCTGCTCCTAAGTATAAGTTGTTTTGTTGATTACATGCCTTTAATTATATTTTATTTTTTGATATATTTTCTGAAAATACAAATATCATATTTTGATATGTTTTGGAGTTACTCAACGAATTGCAGACAACAATGGCAGATAATTGATAGATCAATTAAATTATTTTCTGAAATGAATAGGTACTCAGAGGATTTAAACTTGATACCGGTTGAGGTTGTACCCCTGGTAAATAAGGTTGTCCCTGAAATAAAAGTTATACCTATATATAATTTCCAATTGTTTTGATTATTTGTGAAATAAAACAAAAGCATTTGTGGATTGTCAAGTAATAATAGGTGATTTCTCAATCTTTGAATAATAATATCCTCAAAAAAAAATATGCTCACTTACTTATGGAAATTTTGGTAAAATCTGCTCAATATCCCAAAATCACCTTAAATAGCCCATGTTAAAACAACCTTTGATTTGATTTTCAGACCGTCCGATTTTGACTCCCTCTGACGCCAGTACAGGTAAGAGACACCTGTCATGTACTTACCATAGTGGGGCGGTTTGCTCACCGAGGCATCATTCTGTCCTCCATTGCCAAGTTCTAAAATGCATTTAAATGAAAAAATCAACCAATAGGCTACAAATCATAAACAATCGACAACTAAGTATCTAAATAACCCCAATAACCGCAATCAAACTATCACACATTGCCATTTATACAATGTATCTAGTAAACTATTCTGTTGAAATATTTCATCATTCCTACGTCACGTCGCATCACAAAACAAACTGATAATTGCGAATGCTCAACTGTTCAAAAGATGCTTAGGCTATAAACACATTTTATTGACCAATATCATATCAAGATAAAATCTTTTCTAAAAAGCTAAACTTGACAAAGATTCAGTTTTTTCTGATCTATTCTACACAGGCAACATATCTTCATGTCAATTCAGGTCAATTTCAGGTCAAATTAATCTGAAAAGAGAAAAATAAAAGTCATTTTAGGTCAATACCTTAACCTAAAATTGACCTGAAATTCATATAGAGAATTGTTTTCATGTGAAATTGATCTGAAGCTTTTTTTCAGGCCAGTTATACCTGAAATTAACCTGAATTTCATAAGAAGAGTTTTACATGAATTCACATGAAGAATGAAAAATCTTCTAGTAAAATTGACCTCAATTTCAGATCAAGATTGTTCAGGTCAAATTGATCTGAAGACATAATTCCTGTGAATTCTTTACCTACTTGCCAACTTTGAGGAGAATGCATACTCAAATAAGAAATCACAACTTTACTAATCATGTAATTAAGTAAATAACATTTTGAACAACTGGATCCTGGTGGTATTATTGATTCGTGTTAATAAATAAGATCCCTGTAATCTTAATAAGTGTTAATTGACATAAATAATATACATGTATGTACACTTTAATAGCCGTGGTTTCCTAATTATTTTCCTTAAATTTCTTTGAACCACCTGAAGTTGTGTGTTTTTCAAAACTGAAATGTGCATAGTTAAATGTATATAGAATTATTATTCTGCCTTATAAATTATCTATATAAGTGTTTATATTAAAAGAAACAAATCGATATATATATAAATTAATAACCAAAATATGAAAAATTAATATTGAATTCTTTCCTGCTTATTCAACAGGGTTCAGCCCTATGTCGGAACTTGACTCCCAGGACGATACCAATTTTAACATTATTGGCAATAATATCCCGGCACATTCACCCGTACAAATTGGAGTCTTCTACCCCCGAATGCCATTTGAACAATCTTCTACCTTGACAGAAAATAATTTAGATAAGCATGTGAAACATATGGTTGAACTTCTTGGATCAATGAAAGATTTAATCGATGTGAAACAATTAACGCCGAACGCTTCATTCTCCAATTGTTATGATAATATAGAGGAGATAGCCAACTCTCCAAGGGTACTAATTGTTCTTTGTGATAGACTCTGCGAACTCATCCATGAATTAAAAGGTCAAGATGTCAACCGGACGTATGATTGGTGGAGAAATATCGAACTATATGCTTTGAAAAAAATACGTGACAATTATTATAGAAACATGACCTTATATTTCGTAAGATTTAAAAATGTCAAACATCAATGCAGTGTCTTCAATGAGGTTCGAGCGTTGTTTACCAGCCAATCATATAAGGTGTACAGCGTCGAAACTCTTGATGAGAGGGACGGACATTTTAAGGAACTTCTGGATTCAATTTTATTGGACGTCATTCACAACACAGACGAACGGACTAGACGGATAAATATGCTGTTGAATTAATGCCGTACGTGATGCATACCTTCAATATATGATTGCTTTTGATAGTGTTTTATGTACTCGAACAATATTTTATGATCCTAAAGTGCTCTATGCATCTCGATGTTTATCACATTTTGTCATATTAAATAGCATTTGTGATTTTTGTAATACTAAGCATTAGACCAATAATATCTTTAGTAGGCAACCGGTCAATCGATATTGAAGGTTTTCCCTCTGATGTTTATGCATTTTTATAGACAGTTTTGAATCATTTAAACTTAAGAATTACATGTTACCCGAATAATGTCGCTCTCCTTCAATTATTCGTCATATTTTTGGCAAATTTATTAGATATGAAGGGAAACATTTCATTTGTCATGTAAATTAAATTTCCGATATATGTCTTGTAGGTTTACCTATCTAGTACATAAAAGAATGAAATATTAGTCTTCGGCCAAAGCTGAATATAGCATTATTAAACCATACTTAAAATCAAATCTGCCGCTTTATTTTCATAGCAGACAAGATAGAAGTAAGTTTCCCTAACTTAGGAATAAATTTTCCTTAATCTATGTTTTTTTGTGTTGCACTTTATAAACAAAGGAATTCCTTTGATAATCGATATTACCTGGGACAATGTGTTATTAAAAATTACTTTGTCAAGCATTTAGAGTCACTGTGATATCAAGGCTTTTTTTGTTTTATTTTTCTTAAAAATTCCTTTATATGTCAACATGCATAATAATAGGTATGCCAATAAGGGGATAAATAAGACTTATTATTTGTTTTGTTACAAATCAAATTACAATTAAAAGTTATAAGATTTGGTATTTTGTTTTAATTCATGGTTTTAATAGGTTCTCCTTGCCTATGAATTTGAAGGACATAAAATGACAAAACAACAATTTAACACATTTATTGACGTTGGAGAGGGTTAATGTGTTCTGAGAATCCAAATTTGATATATATATATCAGTGTACAACAGAATACACCAGAGCTACTAATAGGTTTCAAAATGTATAGATATCTTTTGTAATATTTTGTTTATTTAATGTCTTATGCTGTAATTATGTGTTACTTAAGCTTTAAACTATCTTCCTATGACATATATGGTCTAAATAGTTGCCAGAGCTTTGCGATAGCGCATTATAAGATGATTGACTGCAAAGCTCTGGCATCTATATAAACCATATAGATGCTTATATTTACATTATCAACTCATTTTAGTGTCTCTGCATTTACATTGTTAATTATAGCTAGACCAGGAAAACCGTTTATCAACGATGATTTAATCTACAAGAAGGAACAACCATTTTGACGGTGATCAGTTGACGTCACCACGTCAACATTAGTGACGTAATAATGGTCACGTTTTTGGTGTCAGTTATACCGTCATATACTTCACTTTTCCTTGGTTAGTTTATATAGTAGAAGTGACATGGGAATGTATATATTATGAGTAAGTGATATATGATATGATACGTAACATTGATTTTTCACATATTCCTCATATCGAACCAATCGGCTACAAATGCCATGCATATTACATTCAATTCCTGATAGTGAATCTTTATTTTCATATATTTACTTTTATTACCAAATTAAAGCACTAACCTACATATATGTACCTGATCCGGTAGTCATTTATCATTTGTTTCTTTTTCACACTTTATACTATTTGTGATCATATAATTTACTCATTTATATACATTTTTATATTACATGTTTATATTTGCTAATTCTTCCAATTTGAATTCTCCTTATAAGCATACACTAAAGTAACGACGAATTTAAATTTCGATCAAAAGATATATTTAAAACCACAACGATGTAGAGAATATTCCTTGTTTCTTCCTGAATATCAGTTATATTTCAACGAGTGAGGTGGATTTTTTTATATTCCCACGAGTGAAAAATATCAAAGTTTCCACCTAACGAGATGAGATATTACTGGCATTCATCAAGAAACAAGAAATTTTCTATGTATTACGTTTACTTTCTCGCTTCCATTTACAGAAAACCATCACCCACCCAAGGTTATTATTCCGCCATTGTATTGTACAGAGTTATTTGCCCTTGCGATTATTACGTCGTAGTTTTGTGAGCATAACGTCGTATTTCTACGTAAGATGATTAGGCATTTTTTTGCACAAACTGATGACGTAACAATCAACATGATATTTTCACTGTCGATGCTGCATTCCAATTGGGCGAAATATCAAAATTGATATATTCACTGGAGTGAAGTATATCGCTTTTATATTAAATTCTGATATTTCACTGGAAAAATGTAATTAATCTTTTCAGTCTACCACAAGCACGGACAACTATATGTTGGTGGACAACAATCGGCTTAGTACTGTATTGTTGCTAATATTCGCGGGGTTTTTAATTTTGCTAAATTCGCGGATCCATCCCAATTCGCGAAAGTTGATATCTCGCAAAATTTATCAAAATCATGGTTTTACATATAATATCTTATTGTGTGAATGTCTCAAATGCTACACTGATAATTCGCGAAAATAAACACGCCCAAACAAGTTCCAAACAGTAATTCGCGGAATTTTACACCCGCAAAAATATGGACTTAAGCGCCATTATGGACTTTTTTGGTCTGTATCCTATGGGTGAAGTTAAATCCTTGATGACTGCTAGCGCTAACAAAAATCAGTATTCCTACATTTATATAAAACTTTGTATTGTCATTACTTCTAAATTTAGCTTATACGTATATACCGTTTGTTATGTACAATCACTTCATTTACACATGTATACACTTTGTTACCTAGTTATCATTGAAATAAAATTTTGTTGAAATTGAACGTTTTAGTCGATTAATTGCCATGGATGAATAAGTTTATCAATGAGACCAAATATCAGGCTTTGTCTTAATAAAGATGCTCCACTGCCGACAGAGCATAAATGACACTCATCATTTGAACAGTACTTGTTGTTTGATTGTGTGTGTATATAAACATCTAATTAACACAAAATTTAATATAAAGCAATTCATTTTGCTTTTTCACAAAAGTATTTCATTCCACTTATACCGCAGAACTACAAGAACATGATCTAAATGTGTTTAGAAAATTTCAGTTCATTTTTCCCACCATCCTCGAGCTTGTTCAAATTTGTTTTCTCTCGTATCTCGACGTTTTTATTGCAATTTCACACTCATAATATCACGCAATTTTGAAAGAAAGAAAATCGCGGCTACAAGTACATTGAAATTGCACCATGTTCTAGTAAAACTATCCTAATTTACGAAAATCACGTAAAATTTCACTTCACTTTATGGCAATTTTGTTGATGCAGTGACTTCACAAGGTTGTGTCCCATAGATAGCCATGTAATTCAGCTTCATACGACAGGAGTGTATTGCATGGGACCATTATCATATCCGTAGGTAAAAAGTACAACTGATATCAGACAGAATATTCAAGGAACAGTATATTTTGATATAGTTGATATAGGTACGACATCTTAATTTTTAGTAAGATGATTTATTATGTAAGAAGTTGAACAATTGTCGAATACTGATATTGAAATACTTCTTACAGAAAAAGATTATAGGTAGGAAAATAACCCAATCATAATAACAGTGCTGTATCTACATAAACTATGCACATGTTACATGAAATTAATTTGGATATGTTTAAAATTAACTGTCATTTGCATCAATATTCCAATATTGTAAAAGTACATACTTTGGCACAATCAAATAATGCGTTCTTAAAACATTTATGCACAGTGGTAGATCACAGTAGTTTATTAGCGTATCATTTCATACACGAAAAGCATTAAAATAAGACTACCACTAAAATATGTACGGTTTCAGTACTTTGAGAGACAACAGACAAACATACGCCTCATGTATGCCATACCATTTAAGAGTAGACTAGTCAATATTGGAATACTCTGGTGGAATCCATCGATAACCATGGACACTAAGGACTTTTATCAATGAAATATAATACAGAACGGTAACATTTTTAACCGCGATATCAACGGCCTCCGAGATGTAACGGAAATGACATCCCTTGCATCCTTGCGCCAGATGAAATATCAATGGTTTTGTAGCTGGATGGACAGATATACTGCGATGTGCCAAATGAAGCTGATACTGTATAGAACATTATTTCATGAAACGATTCGCTTAATGTCATGATGATTCGCTTATGTCGATTCGCTTAATGTCATGATGATTCGCTTAATGTCATGATGATTCGCTTAATGTCATGATGATTCGCTTAATGTCATGATGATTCGCTTAATGTCATGATGATTCGCTTAATGTCATGATGATTCGCTTAATGTCATGATGATTCGCTTAATGTCATGATGATTCGCTTAATGTCATGATTCGCTTAATTCATGATGATGATTCGCTTAATGTCTGATATTCGCTAGATATGATTCGCTTAATGATGATGATGATTCGCTTAATGTCATGATGATTCGCTTAATGTCGCTTAATGTCATGATCGCTAATGATGATCTGATTCGCTTAATGTCATGATGATTCGCTTAATGTCATAATGATTCGCTTAATGTCATGATGATTCGCTTAATGTCATGATGATTCGCTTAATGTCATGATGATTCGCTTAATGTCATGATGATTCGCTTAATGTCATGATGATTCGCTTAATGTCATGATGATTCGCTCTATATCATAACGGTTGTCTTAATGTCATAATGATTCGCTTTATGTAATAAGGATTCCCTTAATGTCTCAATGGTAGTACTTTAAGAATGTACCAAGTTTTGGTAATAGGGAAGTCGAATTATCACTGAAAACTAAGTTTATCTATTTCGTTCCCCCACAGCTGTCAGCTCATATGATACATGAACAAGTTGTAACGAGTGATTTAAATTATCTAATTTGAATTAGACTGAAAATGTTCCATCACAAGGCCACAATCTGATAAAAATATTTGTCTAGGTCTTCATTATTTCTTTGCTTCAAGTCATACAATGTAGGTATATGACTGTTCGCCTAATACGTCGCTATGGTCCTGAGTTCGAAATTCTGATTCAGAAAAAATACTTCTAAATGTTATACGGAGACCCAAGCAAAAACTTATCATCTAATATATCATTAAATAGCCTTAAATTTTACTTTCAGAGATGGCGTTAAAATTATCATCAGTATATCGATTCATAAACATGCCATATTACTGGCTATACAAAACGGGTCGCATTCACTGTGTATTAAGGAGTTGCGCAAAGCAACACGATTATAAACACCTTTTATATGTTAATTATCATACCTCCATATACAATTTATTTTTGACAGGAACATCACTGATCTGCAAGCATTTTATCGTTTCTTGCTCCTATGTAAGAGATGGAATTTAAATAACTTTGATTTCTTGACACAATATTGGTTGAATATTCAACGATTTGTATCACTAAGCTTATTATTTCTGTATGTTTAGTTAATGAAAGAAATATCACACCTATGTATATTTCCACATGTGTATCGACCTTAACTCGGCATACCTGTAGGATTGTCCCGACAGGTATACCGTTATAAGGTGCCAATACAGGTAAACCAGTTCCAATGACTGATTTTTCGTTTGTTTTATTTATAGAATCCAAGTCTGAATGCATACACATACGCCAGAGAACTTTATTTCGAAGATTAAATATCCAGTTGTTCGTTGTTCTCTTACAATAGATCTATCGAATCGAGTCATTCTGTATGTTTAAATAAGCTTTTATAGACTGATATCGTGTATATTGGTGTTTGATATGTATTCATTATTCATTACGATCCAATATTTGGGACATGTGGTTTGTGATTAAGCGAAGTAGATGATAGGAAATTAACAAGGTAAGGATAGTGTTTATGTCACTTTTTCCCAATCGTATTGTTTTCAGCTGAAAAAGATATATTCAGTTAAAGTCATGGTATATTTAAAGTTCCAGAGTATTAACGACTTATTTCACAACACGATATACAGTTGTTTACAATATATTCAGATAGGACGCCATCTTTGTATTCTCAATGTGTTGAGATATCGTTGTTCAATATTGTAATGACAAAGACAAAGTTCAATATTGTAATGACAAAGACAAAGTTCAATATTGTAATGACAAAGACAAAGTTCAATATTGTAATGACAAAGACAAAATTCAATATTGTAATGACAAAGACAAAGTTCAATATTGTAATGACAAAGACAAAATTCAATAGTGTAATTACAAATACAAAATTCAATAATGACAAAGACAAAGTTCAATATTGTAATGACAAAGACAAAATTCAATATTGTAATGACAAAGACAAAGTTCAATATTGTAATGACAAAGACAAAGTTCAATATTGTAATGACAAAGACAAAATTCAATATTGTAATGACAAAGACAAAGTTCAATATTGTAATGACAAAGACAAAATTCAATATTGTAATGACAAAGACAAAATTCAATATTGTAATGACAAATACAAAATTCAATATTGTAATGACAAATACAAAAATTCAATATTGTAATGACAAATACAAAATTCAATATTGTAATGACAAATACAAAATTCAATATTGTAATGACAAAGACAAAATTCAATATTGTAATGACAAAGACAAAATTCTATATTGTAATTATAAATACAAAATTTAATATTGTTAATATCAAAGACAAAATTCAATAGCGTTTATATAAAAGACAAAATTCAATATTGTAATGATAAAAACAATATTAATATTGTAAAATCAATGACAAAATTCGATATTGTAATGACAAATGTGAGCTCAAAAAGAAAGGATAGGACTGGTGTGGTGTGATTTACGTAACAAGTGTATCATTATGCGTCCAATATCCAGGAAAGTGAAACTGTGGAAAAAAAACCAGTTTTTTTTATAAAACTGAAAAAGTATAAACTAGTGGCAACGTTTAGTATCATAATAATATAACTGAACAACAGAACAGATATTAACAAACATGTTAATGTATGACTACATGAAAGTCTACAATTATACAATACGTATTTGATTAAAGCATTAATGCAAAGATGATCTATAGACAGTATTGCATTGCTTTTATACATCAAACCAATATTTTCACAGGACGTTATTACAGACCAATAGCGCTAGCTGTAGGCCTAAGCAAAGTGAATTCATTATTGTTATGTGTATTGATTTCTTTTATCCAGAAAAAGTGAATCATTATTTGACAGTGTAGACATAAATGATGCGACACACTGATGGATCCGGGTGTATACTGATATGGTGAGTTGTCGAATTTAAATTCTCCGTCAATATATACCATTTATCTGTTTCAGAATTTTATTACCAGTCATGGATGTAGCATCCATATTTGTGACATTGTTGTCGTGTGTTTTGGTGGGAACTGTCAACTCTGCAAGTAAGTACACAAAATGTTTTAATTTCTTTTCATTCATGTATAATAAACCATTGCCTTGATTTCTTAATTCATTGCCGTTGGTTACAAGAAAAACATAGCTGGAATGAAAAAAAAGCTACATCATTCATTGAACTATATCGAAAGAAGATTGAGTTTTCTCTAAGGGAATTAATTATATATCTGTCGATTTTAATACTAATTTTCGACCTGGTATTTAAGGACATATGATATTTTCTGTAATTATCGATTTTCAGTTACATAGTCTTTCTTTTTTGTATTTTCTGTTCAATTGACATTCATAAAACACACTGTTTTTCATTCGCATTGAATAGAATATTGACTCATGTAAATACTAAAAGCATTTGCTTTCAGAAAACATTTTTCATCTGACCTTGGTACCATTGTTGTATTGAAACGTCCTTTGGATACGTCATATGAAAGTTTAAAACCCGAACTTGCTAACATTAACTTTCAGCTGACACTTACGATGAATGTGGCAGCTTTGTCGAATCCCCTTTTACAAATATCGAAATCCAGATGTTTACATTCTATGAAGGTTGACCAGTTACAGTTAATTCGACATTAAGCGATTCTTTTTTCAATATCGAAACGAAAATGACATAAAATCTTCATTTTGAAGCGTAAAAGTGCTTTAGTTTTAACAAATGTTTTGTCTTTTCAGAGACTTAAAATGGGTATAGAATTATGTTTTCTAAATTACTTACTTCCCAAGTATTACAATCATATTATCGTTTGTTTATTTGAGTGATTGTTAGTTTTTTTTTGTCCAGACACTCGACGACAGGAATTTTGTTCTTGTTTTTTGCATCCTTATTCCAACAAAATATCAAGATTTGAATTTTGTTTGAAATCTTTGAAAATAATAAAGCAAAACCTTTTAACACTATACTTGACAGGTGTCACTGTTGCTGAGTTTTGTAGCTGTTGGTCAGTTCAGTCCACTAATGTCCGGAGGGATTCCTGTACAGTAGTACTAGATTTCGGGACATGCTGGTCCGGAAGTAACACTCCAGTCGGAGTGGACACTATCTCCGATACTGACATTGTTAAGTTCGGACTCTCTATCGACAACTCGGTATCAAAAGAATGGAACTGCACTGTTAACGTAAGCATTATATACATATTTTGTCCTAATCTATGTTATTGACCTATTATCAGAAATTTACCGCGCGTTACATTTGTGGTTCGTACCAGTTGTAGTAAAGTGATTCGACACCGCCAAATGGAACGCGTTTGGATTTTCCCATGATGGTGGCACTCATATGAAGGATGCACCTCGAATGTAAAAGCCAAGTATTTTCTGTGTTGACAATTAAATGGATATTGGTCTTTTACTCTAGACCCAGAGATGGAAAATAATTGATATAGTTTTCTGACACAGTATCCTTTCCGACAACATCATGCCATCAGGCTAAAATGACAGTGCATGGCCAATTATATTCTCAGTTAATCGAATACTGGATGAATAATTTATTCACATTGGGTACATTTGAAGTTAAACAGAATCATGTTTTTCGACCAACAGAATGTTTGCAGCTTGGGATTTGAAATCAGCACACTTGGTAATGGCAGATCGTTTACTGCTAAAGTAAGTAGCATGATGAAGTATATATACAGATACTTATATACAGTGAGTATGTATCCCCCTCAAAAATGAACAGAATAGAAAAACAAGAGTAAACATGAAACTAAAATTTGTATTGCTTTATGATACGCAATTAATGTGCCATTATTTTCATGGAGACATTTAATGTTAAGAATCCTACTATCACAAAACTTGAACTTTTGTAAAGTTTTGATCTTGCAATATCAATGCACAAGACACCGATATACACCAAACTATTCTGAATATGAAAACAGTACCGAACAAAGAAAAGGGATACTTACAGAAATGTGTTTTACTTGCAGATAACGCCAGAGTGCAGTTCGTGCAATATTTGCAATGACACGACTACAGGTTAGTTACTGATCAAACAGATTACATCACATTATTGTTAAGCAATTTGTTTTGCGCGGACTAAATTTCGCGTATTTTGCGGGCAATTAGAACTCGCAAAAATGAATCGCCGCAAAGATGTTTCAATTACAAGAAAAAATAGCTTTTACTTTTTAATTTTTTTTTTGTACTCAGATCTGAAAATAATAAGCTTTTAGTTTAAAAACTGTAAAACGTGAAAATAAATCGATGTGAAAAAGTTCTTAGTTCTAAAAATAGGAAACTATGTCGAAGCAAAAATAAGAAAGTTTACAGCAGATTCATATCTTTGTCTTCTATACAAAATAACGAAAGCAATATAATGTTAGAGATCTACTTACAAAAGTTTACATAGCAATTATACTTCTCACAAGATTATGTGTCTTTATGCTCAAATCCTTTACACTTACAGAATATTTGTACTTTTTGGAGGTATGCAATCAACGTTACGTAAGATTAAACACGTATTGATCATTTGAAACGAAAATGATTCAGTAAAACAGACAAAATAAATATAAATAATCGCCTTGTGACTTGTGTATAAATAGAGAATCTTAAATAAATGGCTATGTGATATGAAATTTATCAATAATTTGATATGCCACGAGCCATTAGACGAGTGGCATATCAAATTATTTAACGAATTTGATAAATTTCATATTATATAGTCACGATTTAAGAAGCTAATTATCACATAACTTTTATTAATATAAATATAAGTGAAACTTTAAATTTCATCTCCATATAAAACAGTAGAAGTCCGGCTCGGATGTGAAGTTTCATTCTACGGAGACAATCATGCGACGTCATATATATATATTATGTCGTCAAATCTATATGTGACGTCATAATAGTGTTATTATACATGTGTCGTACGACATTCGTGTTATGGTCGTAGGACATGGCTGGACGGACCAGTTTTGTGATAAAGACCACTTGGCTGCAGAGACGACACGTTGCTTGTCCCTTGAATGGGTTTTATAAGATAGGTTTGACTGTACAATTTACAAAATTTATATAGTATTGAATTTCAGAGTTCTACAAGGCTGTTCCAACGACCACCTTGCCTCCCACCACACCGAAGAGGTATAAACCCCTTCCACATAAGTACCTGTTCCCTACGATGCTAATTGGGGCAATCGTCTGCGTCATCGTTGCATTTATTTTCGTCATCAGACGCTGGAGACAACGGATTCATCACGGTATGATGTCACTTGAAACCGTATTTTCGTATTTACATTTTTTTTCTAATTGTCATATGTATGAAATTAAATTATTTAAAATATTCCATCTTTGCATATAACAGAGTTAGCTCCCTTTGCAGGTAGATATCGATTGTTACGTCATTAGTTTGTGATCGCAACTCTCGGCGTTTTCCCGAAAAGTATGACGTTACGCTCGCAAACACATGACGTCAATAATCATTACATACCGGCAAGGGCAGATAACTCTGTAATATGCATATACAGATAAAGTGTTTTCGCAGTATTACTACTAAATTAGTCACCACTAATAATAACACAAATGTAGGTGTTTCTAACACAACCATGTGTGGTTATGTTTTGTTCAATTTTTTGTCTAACAACAAAAATATTATCCTTAAGTAATGATTTTTTTCGTATATGCACTTACATCATTATTATAATGTTTACCAACTATTCAACACGTACATTGACAGTTTATATTTTTGCGGGGATGATATTTTCGCGATTTCGCGGGACATTGCTGGTATCGCGAAAATTTGATCAGCGAAATAATGAGAAATGGTTGAATGATATCTACCCCAAAGCCATATCACGAAAATTTGAAATCGTTAAAATTGGATTTTCTCGTTTTTAGATAAAATTGCGAAATTTTTGTTCCGCAAAAAATAACCGGTTACACGGTATATTTTTCATATTTCATATATAATAGGTCAAGAACATAAAAATAAAACATTACACTTTTTCAGTGAGCTTATAGAGCATAACATATCAAAAATCATATCCTGTATATATCTTTGGAAATTGGAAATATTACAATGCATTCCTTGCATTAAAATTGAAAAGTGTAATATATATTATATGTGATTAAGGTTTGCTAATTCGACATATGGATTTTATTATATTTTGACATATTGGCAAAATATCGCTTACCCCTCAATACAATGACAATAAATACAAATATATATGTATATATAAAATAACCTTAATAAAAGAGCTTTATCAGAGTACTTTATTTTGCATTTTTATATTACAGAGTAATCTGGCCTTGCAGGCAGGTATTGAATGTTACGTCATCTATTTGCGAGCATAACGTCATTTGTTTCCAGAGAAAACGATGTTCAAAAAATCAATGACGTTACAATCGATACCAACCACAAGGACGATAACTCTGTAAAATTTAAAGACATTATTTTCTATAATGTCATTGTGCATATTCGTCGATCTATATGTACTAATGTGTCTACTAATACCTTACACATCTACTAACACCATTTACAGACAGTAAAGCCATCTACTTGTATCAGCCCGGCACAGACGTTCTAGGAAATAGCCCGCCACGTGGTCAGTACTAACAAACATTTGACACATCTAGCGCTAGCTGAATGGTAGAAATACTGTGTAGTCGCTTGGTACATTATGGCTGTGTTCGACGTCAAGTTAATTTCCTCTCAAAATCCGCGAATGAAATGGAAAAAATGATAATTAAGGTAACCAGTTTAGTTTATTACTGCAAGAAATACATTTGCGCAAAATTTCTCCCGTGAAAAGCATTAAAGAAGAAATGCGAATCAATGCGAATGCCCTTATACAGAACTATACAGTTGCTTTGGTTTTGGGGAGGGGGAGTCACGATGTGTTAAGAATGGAATATGATGATCCGAAAGGTTGCGGGACGCGGGTGGGGGTTAGAGTAAGACTTTAAGAAGATGAGGTGGTTGTGACGAGAGGAGCCAGGAAAAAATAAGAAGAATGATTTTTCGCAGTGTGGTTTGCTGTACTATAGGTTGATAGTGTATTAGCAAGTGTGAGCAGATCGAGCAAGAATGTTAGAATGGATGTATTAGAGCATCAAGAATTAGTCATGTTTTGGCTAATTTTAACTGATGCTTAATTAGAATTACGGTTTTGTTAATCAAATGAAAGTAATGTAGTTTAGTTGGATACAACTTCGAGGAGGTTTCGCATCGTGGATTCTTTCATAAGATGTTGGTTGGAGGTCAATTTATAGATAAACACTGAAGTATCTAATCTTTATATACGTTTATTCCTATATAGTGTGTATCCTAGCAGACGTGACAGTTGTTCAACAATCCAATGGAGAATATGCCTTTTTAGTAAGCATGGAGGTAGATATATTGATTCAACGGTTATGAATTGCATGCAATAGCGAGTTAAGCCTTAGAAAGATACAAACGGCGTTTTATTTCGTGATAACTTATATTGCTGGCGAAATATGCTAAATTAATCGCACGGTAAAACAAGTTGCTTCACCGTTTCATTTTCGTAGTCATTGCTTTTGTTAAGGAAAAATTTACATTGCGATTATCTATTACATCATCATGTATGTTGTAATGCACAGATCACTTGTGATGAAAGATCTTGTTGAAACGTATAATCAACGAGAACTTATTACATTGGAGGCTATAATCTTCTTAGATGATGAGGTCATTTCTAGTTCCAGTTGCGTTTCTAGTTCCAGTTGCGTTAGGTCAAAAACAATATGTCCATTTAGGGTTACATTGGCAAAGCAAAGGGTCGGTAGATTTTTAGTGTCTTTCACTCTAAAGAAATGGCCGGAACCGGGGGTCGGGGCAAAAAAAATAGGGTCGGTCGGGTAACCCTAAACAGACATTTTTTTTTGTTTGTTTGTTTTATAATTACATGTAATTTCAACAGCACCGTCATCTCTCTTTACATCGTTATCACCATTTTCGTTGGTTAGTGAAGATAATGATTTGAATGTTTACTAAACTTTAATTGCACAGCTATGAATTGATTTCTAACATTTACTAACAAATACTTATACTACACTACTAAATACATGTATGTAAAGAAACAATATTTTCCAAATAACTATTTTTCTTTGAAGTTTCTTTGTTTACATTGCTAGTAATGCATTTTCTATACATAGGCAAATGCGTCACATGCTTTTCTGAACGGTCTCTTTCAGGTTTCAGACTGGCCTGAAGTTGATCGTTTTGACAAAGAAAATGACATGATATTAACCAGAATGTCTGGTGATTTCTAGTTAATTTCAGTAAAAGATATTTTCCTTAGGTCAATTTCACGTTCAAGAATTTTGCCTGTTTAAATTCAAGTTACCATATACATGTATTACAATACTTACATATGATACTTGATATCGTTTCTCAATTTTCAGCTCGCAAGGAACGTGCTTCTCGTGCAGCAAGCTTTGCAAGCCTTCAAGCACAGAATGACAACAACAACAGAAGGGGGGACAACTCTATTTCTCCTCCACAGTATGGCACAACTGAGCACTACAACGGCGGCGCTCATTATCTTACCATAAGCGAGAAAAAAGGCATTGTGAATGATGCTTTTGATTACAAGAACTGGTTAGCATTTTATTTCTTTCAACAAATAGTAGTGACACTTTAGATGGTACACATCCTTGATACTCCAGGGGTTCCGATCACTCACGATCTCTACACCCCTGGACTATCTCATAGTAAAGTTGGAGGCAGCAAAACAAAACAGGTAATGTAGTCCTTTGATAAACATCAAAAGAACCGTATAACGGTACATAGTGGTTGACTGTACGTGTGGCTTTGAAATTGGAAGTCGCTCTCTCAGTAGTCTTCAAAGGAAAGTTTTGCTGACCTTTGTTGATTGGTTCAGATTTTTCTCTGAGCTGCCTTCAGTTTTACTATGAGATAGTCCAGGGGTGTAGAGATCGTAAGTGATCGGAACCCCTGGAGTATCGAGGATGGATGGTACAGAACCAAATGGATTAATCATCTAGCATGAGTGATGCAATTCCTGATTATGATTGAAACGTTATAAAGAAATGATTCATTTAACAAAATTTAACAAATATTGAAAGGGAGGTAATTATAGCTTTGGAAAATATGGTACAATCATGAAAGTCCAAGGGGGAATGTTTAGTATTTTCTTTAGGCCAAAACAAAATGTCTGTTTATGTTTACCCGACTGATCCTAATTCTTTACCCCCGACCCTAATTGTTTTTCATTTTTCTAGGAAAACAAAAAATTAAAAAGTCGGGATTTCGATAAACAGACATTTTTTTGCCTTTGCCATAAATTTGTCGCCGCCAAAAAATGACCAACCATTTGATCGAAAGACATCGATCAAATACGATTGAATAATACAGAACTAACCAAACTAGACAATATAATATTAAATCATTGTACACAGATTTAAAGTTATATGTGCCGTATTTTTCACACCCACGAATCAAGATGAGCTTTTAATATGTTATTCATCACCAAAAATTACCAACTTTTTGAAAATTACAGTGCTTTCAATGTATAGGTTTTATTTTTACATGTACAAATAAGAGCTGAAAATGATTTTTGGCAGTACTGCCAAAAATCATTTATTTACATCAATAGTGACGTGAAATGAGTACATACGATGAGACCATGAAGCCAAATTGCGGTCTACAATTTCATTAGACATTTTAAAAATATTTTTAGTAATTGTAAAGTGACTTCTGCAGGTATGTTTTCATTTAAACATATTTAAGGCATAAAATCAACAATTTTACAGTACAAAATTTCTGTGTTATTACTAACGTTTATAAGTCATCTGAAGCCATTTGAATGATTTTTGCAGCTTTATTGATCAAACCTTATAGATTTTAATAAATTAATGATGAAAAAATAGCATGTCAAAATTATCGCCCAGTTACGGCACATATAACTTTAACAGTTTCAATATACATAAATGTTCAATTTCAGATCTACTTGATTTGTGTGACCTTCAAGATGTGCCAAAGAGTGCCCGGATGTCTATAAACAAGGCGGCGATTGGATGACTATTAATAACGACATCGTTCCGATTCCGTTGATCCCTAGCAACAGGATATATTCAGGGTCTACAGGATCCTGGTTCCTTTTTATTGAAATGACCTTTTTCGTATTTGTATTTAAGTGTACACCAAAATCAGATCAATGTGGCGAATATACATGTATAAAACTCCTTTTATACAATGTTTTGATATCATCTTTCAATTGCTAACATTCAAACTGAATACAGTCAATGAATCCAGTTTATTGAAGAATCTATTTGCTTTGTATATTTTATTGTTACTAGCAATCAATCAAGAACTAGCTATCACATATACGTATGCTTATTATATATTTCATTGTTTTTTATACTTAAGCTCTTTTATATACTCGTGTATATCGGTTTCATTTCATATAGAGTTATCTTGTTTCATAAATGGACTGAATTATTTCATATTATATCACGGAGGGCAATATTTTAGCCTTGTCTCGTCTCAAAATGAAGAAAAGAGTCAAAGTTGTTTTCCTGTTTCAAGAGAATGTTTTGTTTTTATTTGTTTTGTTTTATTTGTTTATTATGTCACAAAACAGCAACGTTTCTCAAATGTTGTTATATCTCATAAGAAAGGTAATTTCTTTTTTAAGATGTCGATATTAAATACGGGTTAATCTCGTGATTACAGTATTACATCACGTGCTGTTTTTAACCAATCAAATGGAATCACTACAATTTGAATCGAAAGGACTGTTAGAATTCCATATTTATATAGCAATATTTTCTTGTATTTTTAAGTTTTTTTTTATCAAATTACCTAAACTATAATTCTACAAACAAAATAGTGATTATATGATATGCATTAAATTATATTTTGCAGCGTCGTCAATATTTTGACATGAAATGTCTCTCATGTATATTTATATAGATGTGCTTTACATAAATGAAAAATAAACTTGTTGATTGTCTGTCTTTTGTATTCATCCTGCTCGAGACAAATACGGGCTTTATTATAACACACTGACGACGTATTCTCTTAATCTGTAGCATTAACAAAATGTACAGCAGGTATTGAGAAATGGTGAATAATGTATATAACATTAAACAATAATGTATATGACATTAAACACAGATCGTGAAAATTTAAAACATATGATTTTTTTTTATCAATTTTTTTATTAACATGCAAAACTTTGACCTGCGAAAGTAACCAACTATGCTTGTGACATGTTCGTCATTTTTTATATTTTTCAAATCTGAAGTACGTGTAGGTCAGCAAATTTGATGTGTTCGCAAAAATTGTGTTTTATCACATTTTTTTTGTAGTACACAAATATATGTGATATGTATTTCAACAAAGCTTTGATTAGTTAAAAAGTATGAAATGCATTTCTGACTATGTTACATAAATATTCACAAAAATATAAATAAACAGATTACTTTTTATTTTCGGACTTTCGAAGTTGAACCGAGAATCTGAATAACAACAATAAATGCCAACAAATAAAGTTGAGATAAGTACTGTACCAGGAAAAGATAAAATAAAGGATAGGGAAATAATTATCCAAAAGACCTGTTATGTTAACGAATTTTTGTCACCATTCAGGTATCATAATCAAAGATTGCAATAAAACTCCCATTACTACACAGGCAGTATATCTTCATGTCAATTTGACCTATAATTGACCTGAAATTATTGGCTTGAAATTGATGTCAAATTCAATCCAAGAAAATTTCTGGTCTATTTCAGGTCAATTTCACCTGATCTCACTTGAATAAAACTTCAGGTCTATTTCAGGTATATTTCACCTGAAAAATTCTTCCTGTGAAATCCAAGTGATATTCATGTCATTTTCAGGTCGATTTTATATGTATTTCAGATCAATTTCAGGTGCTGAATTGACTTTTTTTTTCTCTTTTCAGGTAGAATTGACCTGAATAATTGACCTGAAATTGACTTGAAGACATTATGCCTGTGTAAATCCCCGCCACAGCTACAGTTAAACAGACATATTTTTATATGAAATATTATAAAAGATCTTTACCTTTGCCACATATATGACACTAACCAAATTCAGAAAAAACAACATATTATTGAATTATTAAATATATAAGATATTACAATTAGATTATTCGACAGACAGATGACATATCCTTATATTACACGCTAAACAGGAGCAGAGACTTACATTTTTATCGACTTTTGTGTGTGTTATACTGCAGGAAGATAAGCAAGACCTTTCCTGACTTTCTCACAGGGACGAGACCTCAATCATTATAAAACGAAATAGAGGCAGCGTCAAGAGAGACATTACATAACAATCTTTTTTTCAAAACCCACGACGGTGATCATAATCCGAATGTACCACTGTGAACTTTCTGTACCACACAAACCAGTGTGTTTAGCTGACTCGAGATGTTGTTAAGCTATAGAGGTTTTCATTGTAGATTCTTACTACTGTCCTCAGTACAATTATGCTGGTATATTATTCTTATTGATATAATACTCAATTCAGCAGTGGGGTAAATAAAATATCGATTTTGTAAAATAAAAAAAATGGTTTTATTTGAACTATTCATTACATACCAAAATGATCCACCAAAGCTTTTGATGTTTTTCTTCTTTCTTTTTTCAGAAGGTAGTTTCCTTTTTCTGCAATCTGATTAACATAAGACTTTTTCGCTTCATTACGATGTTCTGTTTCCGTACCAGAGCCTATCATAGAGCATTGTAGTGGAGCAGAATTGCAAGCCTAATTTTAATAAGAATGCTTTCTCTGCAGGTGGAAACTTTTTTTCAAGAGGTAAGCATGACACTGATGTTTACAACTGCATGTGGATCATAACATAGTTAAGATGATTCCATGGAAAAACCAGAAGATGCTTAGTCGACACACGATACACTATTCATTGAATATGACCTAATTTATCCTCGTGACCCTTGTGACACTGTAATCGTCTTAACCAGGCCATGTCAAGGTCCACACGCTGTGCTAAACATATCAATACCAAGCTATTAAATCGTTGTAAAAGTATAGCTTTTAGCAAAACCATTCAGGTTTTAATGCTAAAATAAAACAGATGATTAGCTAGGTCACTGTGACCTTCTTCAATGTTTCGTCCTGTTTTCCTAACTGAAAATTCACAAACCTATGATTTGCAGTCAAAACTGAAAATAGTATCATTTCTATACTTTAATGTTTAATTAGGACATAAACAATGGAAACCTCAATCCTATGGCCCCTGAAATTATTATGGGCACAGAAAAAATCGCACACAATATGCAGCTGACCCCAGGTATCGTCATGCAAAATAACTTCCTGATTACCAATTGACCGTAAAACGCCCAAAGTGATACCTCTCCTTTCCATTGACAAAACAGTTATAAGGCCGAGTGGTTAAGATGTCCCGACATATTACCACAAGCCCTCCACCTCTGGGATGCGGGTTCGACTCCCATGTGGGGCAGTTGCCAGGTACTGACCGCTGGTCGGTGGTTTTTCTCCGGGTACTCCGGCTTTCCTCCACCAACAAACCTGGCACGTCCTTACATGACCCTGGCTGTTAATAGGACGTAAAATAAATCCATTGACAAACAGTTATAAGGCCTAATATTAATGTATGACGGACTAGTTTTTGTAAGTCAAAACTTGGCAGGCTTTACTGTATGCTAAATGATTGTACGATGCGACACATAAAAACTCCTATAATCGTTGTGGCATAATGGTGATTGCGTTGATTGGTTTTTGGTGGTTATGTTTTGTTTGTGTTTTGTTGTTTTGTTGGGTTTTTTACTTCTTTTTTTCTGTTTGTTTGGGGTTTTTTGGCGTCTTCGGTCACTACCTTACAAACAGTCTACCGCAATTCGGAGATCTACCGCTTTATGGTAGACAGTAAATATAAGCAACATTAATTCAGACATATAACAACGAACTTGGCAGCGCAATTCCATACGATTTTCAGCCATTTTTTTTTATTTCTTTTTCTTCATGTATCCTGCTTTTTTCTGTTTCTAATTACATTGCGTGATGTGTGTCTAAGGCTAATTTTTCATAAATAACAAATAACAGGAAAGATTTTTACGGTTTCCTTGGAGACTTTAAGCTATCTATGGCATTCAATAGTTTTAAAAAGAAAATAGAATCAGATATTAGTGGGCAAGTCTACGTCCTGTTGCTCATTTGTTATGTTTGTTTACAAATAGATAACTGAGTTTAACTACCCGCTAAGGCATCACCTGACGAAGACATATGAAACCTATCCATTGTCATTGACAAGGACACATTTCATTAAATCTGTTTATATAGGTTATAAGTTAACACACCCAACGGAAGTATTTACAACCTCTTGTCGCTTTAGGAGCAATGATGATTCATTTTTATTTTCCCCTTTTCTGCAATAGCCATTATATGCCATGTCATATTTCGGTGATCGTGTCAGATTTCGGTGATCATGTTAGATTTCGGTGATCGTGACAGATTTCGGTGATCGTGTCAGATTTCGGTGATCATGTTAGATTTCGGTGATCGTGACAGATTTCGGTGATCGTGTCAGATTTCGGTAATCGTGTCAAATTTCGGTGATCGTGTCAGATTTCGGTGACGTGTCAGATTCCGGTGATCGTTTCAGATTTCGATGATCGTATACCTGAAATTTCAGAGCGAAAAACGCCCCATACCTAGCATAATAGACTGACAGTCTAAACTCAGACATGTAGTAGAGACAAAAATAATCAAGCTAAATTTTAGTTATTTTTTAATGTTCTATAGACTGATGGCCAGTCTACTAGTATAACTACTGTCCCGATTATAAATGAACCTTAATAACTCCCAAACCAAACTCTCTCCAGATAGGGATATACCTAAGGGGGTCTATTGTGTTAGAATATCGCACAGTCATTCGTAAAACGGTGTCGTTTTCATAAGATGCATGTATACAACATTGTTTTAATTAAAGTGGTGAGATATGGCGGTACACGAACTATCAACATTTGCAATGCAAAATAGTATGACATATCTGCGCCCAAAGTACATGTATATACATACATGTAAAATTATGGCATTTGATCTTTGAACTGTGGGTCTTCGGATGCTCTGAATTTCTTTTATTTCGAAAACCTGACACATCTTGAACGTGAGTGTTAATATGAATTAGAGCAAATACAAACCAAATATGTGTTAAATAGGGCTATTACCGAAAGAATTATTAAAAGTAATAAAAAACAACAACAACCACAACAACATTCCCATCATCATCATCATCATCATCATCATCATCATCATCATCATCATCATCATCATCATCATATATCATCATCATCAACATTATCATCATCGATATCATGCGCCAGCAATCCCATTGCCACCACCACCACCACCACCACCACCACCACCACCACCATCATCATCATCATCATCATCATCATCATCATCATCATCATCATCATCATCATCATCATTATTATCATCATCATCATCATCACATTATCATCACCGATATCACGCACTACCAATCCCATCACCATCATTATCATCATCATCAAGAATTATTAAAAGTAATAAAAAACAGCAACAACCACAACAACATTCCCATCATCATCATCATTATCATCATCATCATCATCATCATCATCATCATCATCATCATCATCGTCATCATCATCATCATCATCGATAACATCATCAACGTCGTCAACATCATTATCATCGATATCATGCGCCAGCAATCCCATTGCCACCACCACCATTATCATCAGCATCATCATCATCATCATCATCATCATCATCATCATCATCATCATCATGATCATCATCATCACCATCATCACCGATATCACGCACCACAAATCCCATTACCATCATTGTCATCATCATCAAGAATTATTAAAAGTAATAAAAAACAACAACAACCACAACAACATTCCCATCATCATCATCCCCATCATCATCATCATTATCATCATGATCATTATCATCATCATCATCAGCAGCAGCAGCAGCAGCAGCATCATCATCACCATCATCATCATCATTATCATCACCGATATCACGCACCACCAATCCCATCATCATCATCATCATCATCATCATCATCATCATCATCATCATCATCATCATCATCATCATCAGCAGCAGCAGCAGCAGCAGCAGCAGCAGCATCATCATCACCATCATCATCATCATTATCATCATCATTATTATCATCATCATTATCATCATCATCATCATCATTATCATCATCATTATCATCATCATTATCACCACCATTATCATCATCATTATCATCATCATCATCACCATCACCATATATCATCATCATTATCATCATCATCATCATCATTATCACCGATATCACGCACCACCAATCCCATCAACATCATTATCATCATCATTATCATCATCATCATCATCATCATTATTATTATCATCATTATCATCATCATCATCATTATCATCATCATCATCATCATCATCATTATCATCATCATCATCATCATCATCATTATCATCATCATTATCATCACCGATATCACGCACCACCAATCCCATCAACATCATTATCATCATCATTATCATTATTATTATCATCATTATCATCATCATCATTATTATCATCATCATTATCATCATCATCATCATCATCATCATCATCATTATTATCATCATCATTATCATCATCATTATCATCATCATCATCATCATCATTATCATCATCATCATCATCATCATCATCATCATCATCATCATCGTCATCATCATCATTATCATTATCATTACCGATATCACGCACCACCAATCCCATCAACATCATCATCATCGTCCTCATCACCGTCGTCATCATCATCGTCTTCATCGTCATCATCGTCATCATCATCTTAGATACAGTCATATTAAATATAACAAAACTTATCCACCTTGCTGGATAACCTTGAACATTTAGATGGTAGTTTTGATGATAATACATCATGACGATCTCATCTGGCAGAATTTAAGCTGCTTTCTCATAGCTTTATAACCGACATCCCTCTAAGTCAATTAGGTTTAGTTAATTTAGGTGCAGCTGTAAAATGAAAATCCGATAAAACCGACACACTAGTCATACAGACAAACATTTATCGCCCCGGAGGGAAATACTTGTTTCCGCTACAGACACAGCCAAGTTCCTCCAAAACCGAATTCGTACTATAAATCTAATTTTGTATAATTTAAAGTTCATTTTCTGTTATGGTTGCCTTATAAAAAACGTAATCATATATATATATATATAAGAAGATTTTTCCATATTTCATCTAACCTTTTCTTGAGAGTATTTATATTTTTATAGCTGATGTAAAATCTTTAGGAAGATCCATGCTTATATAGTTCTAATAGCGAAATGTAATTTATTGATGTTGAAATAACATCGTTGGGTTTCCCCTTCCGCTGTAAACTAGCGTTCGGAAATGTCTTTCCATAATCCAATTAAACTGCACGATTCCTTGTCGTACATACCACTTAATATCTTGCGAAGCTCAATCCTATCTCCTCGAAGCTGTCTGCATGGTTTTGACTTTTTTTTGTCCAATTTCCTGAGCCGCTCTGAATGTAATACATTGACAGTAAGCCACTCATTCTTGGTAAAATTTGGGCTGCTCTCTGCTTTACTGCTTTCGATATTTTCTCATGTTTACCTCACAAAAAGCCCAATCAGAGCTATTGTAGTCCAACCTTGATCGTTCTTTAGTTTTTTTTAAAAACAAATTTGGGGGTTTTGTAAATCTAAATGTTTTTAAAATTCCAACCAAAATGACAATCTTCCTTATACGGTTTTCGAAACTAAGTTTTGAATAAAGAATTACTTGATCTATAATTAAATTGGGTGTTCTCATGGTGTTCAGATTCTGCTGTAACGTACTTTTGTCTTTTCTTTTTTTGTGTTATAATTTTGAATATTATAGCATCAATGAAGCAAATACTTGTAGCTCGTTTAAGAATATCGCAAAAAGGAGTGGGCCCAGCACGGATCCTTGGGGGATTCCTTATGAGACTTTCTAGATCCATTCGAAATTAAATTCTTTAAATAACGTGTTGTTTTCTTCCGTTCAGAACCATTTTATATTTCATTCTATCTTTTATAAGCGCCTGATGTACATTGAATTTGCTAGACGTTTGTGGGGTACAGTATCAAAAGTTTTTTGGTAGTTTATATATTGGTGGACAATCTACTTCAATGCCTTTATCACGTCGAGCATCTGCAATGAAGACGACCTTTCAGATATAAAGCCGTAAGTTGTCTTAGAGAATGTATATTGTTTGAACGCATGAACTTGTAATGATTTTGCCATTTCGCCTTTTATGATGTTTCTTACGCTCGCGCGACATCCCGCCGTTTTGCGGAAGGCTTTTAAATACATATAACTACACTACAAAATAAAACGTCGAAATCAACACGAAAAGATTTTTTCGAATCCTCATCTTTTCGTGTTTTTTATTCGCCTTTTTGCCTTTTCGTGCTGTTATGACCAACGCCAAAACCAGTCGAACTTTCTTTGTTTCATCTTGTAAAATTTTGCGTAATTTTTTCTGGGGGCGAAAAAGGCGACGTTCCTTTACACTTGTCAAAAAGGCGTCGTTCGGCGTGTTTTTGCGCTGTCTTTTAGTAACAACAGGCAAAGACGAATAAAATTACGCTAATTTAGTTAGGCTAATTAATAATGGTTTTTTTTTTCAAAGTTTGAAAATTAACTCGAGTTTGATAAGCATGATAAGCAACTTACGTGTACTATACATAATATCACTTAATTTATACGTATATACAGTAAAACCTGTCTAGTAAAATCTGTCTAGTAAATACCATCCAGATGACAGAGTAAGTCTTTATAGCCAGGTGGTCTTTTTACACAGGTTAAATCATGTTGAAATTGTTTTTTGTACTACCCTAGAAAAGTGGTCTTATTAAGGAGATGATCTTTATACAGAGGTGGTCGCTAAGGCGGGTTTTACTGTATGTGAATGAAATATATAAATTAGTCAGGGGCGTAGTCAGGGTTGAAACAATATGGATGCAATGCTATTCCCTGCCGAATCCCCTCCAAAGCAACTTGTCTCGGAACAGTGCAAACAATCCAGGAAACCGGATCAAATTTCTAAGACCCAGCTTTTGATACATTTTACAATGAGGCAGTTTATAAAATCCAAATAAATACTGAAAATCAGAATTCCCGTCCTTGCATTTCTGGACACTTTTAGTATTGTAGGTGTATTCAGAATATTATCTAATTCGTGCCTTAGCACAACCGTTTGTAAAGAAATAAATGTTGATAACACAAGTATTGTACAATATTTACAACAGTGGTGATAAATACAGTGATATTTTCAAAATAATCTATACATTACACATCATCGACTGCATTTTCTACTCTTCAGACACCCTCTCTCTGGCTCATTCCACGCCATTGAGGCCCTCTCTCAAGCTCACATCAGCATTACCTAGCAAATTTCAAGCTCATTCGTCAGCTCACCGCCGGCTAGTCACTCATACTACAACAAAAATGAGACTTCCAAGGAAACAATCGCTGGTAGTTATAAGTATGTCCTAAAAGAAGTCACCTATAGTCTACTAGTCATATTGCGGACCTATAATCCACCCTTGACGAAGGAAACAGACAAGCGTAGATGTAAGTGTAGTACTAGTACACTGTAACATTCGACATGTCCATCAGGGCAAACATACGGGGAGGCCAATCAGGGTTTAGGGGAGCTTTGATTACACCTTGGTACATTATGTACCTGTGTTTGAAAGAAGAAAGAAACATACCACCAGAATTGAACTTCATTATATATAGCAACAAAAATCGATATTTTCTAAATATCAATATTTTTAATACATATATCTTTGCATCTCTGCCCAATATTAATGTTTAACTATTTAACAGTCACATTTAAAGTAAGTTTATAACATTCTTAAACTAACTTGAATTCATATCATCACTTACAAAGTGGAGTTGGGATATTTTTCATTTTTTTTTTCTCTGTGAAGACAATCCCGGTAACTCTTATTTCTTTCTATTATACCAGTATACCCTTGTGATACTAGTGATTACTATGTACTACTGGGCCCTGTAATTTTCGCCACCGATAGCGGCAACAGTGGACTAAAGAGTTCCATGATTAGTTTGGCGTGTTACAATATAATGACACATGATAATATTCTCTTATACTTATATATATGATGTATGGAGAGTTAACTCAAAAACTTGGGTTTACATGTACATGTATCATAATCTGTTCCAAGAGGAAAAAGGATAGACGATATACATGTACGACTATTACACATTAATGTATATACACCAACAAGCATTGCATCACATAGAAGTCTTTTAGTGAAATATAAATCAGTGAGAGTAAAAATGATAAAACAAATTAATACAACATGGATGATGAATGCGGTTGGTACTGTCAGAATTGGTCGTGAACGCAGAAACCATGAAAGACTTTGAAATCCTACTGGAAAACCATCTAAATGACACAAAGTATAGTAATTACTGATACTTTTTGGACCTCAAATGTAAAACAATTAACGCACAACATGTAATCTGTGTTATATGTCTTATAATATGGACACATAGGCTGAAAGGTCTTCGGCGGCATGCTACAGTGATATAGCACTATAAAATGGGCAACAGTTCCACTATACAAGAAGACACTACATGAATATACCGCAGTCTCCCAAAACACGCACCTCTCACAACATACACGCAACACACAGCATACATGGGAGGCCGTCCTTACATGACCATAGCTGTTAATAGGACGTTAATTAATCAAACAAACAAACAAACAAACAAACAAACAAAGAAAGGCAAGGACGAATTCAATGGATAAAAAGTTGCCAAGAAAAATAATACAATATTAATGTATTCGTGAATACAGCAAGTTCAATTAAACATGCATGAGTGACTGAATAGTGAAACTGTTTACATGTGTAGATCGATCTGCTATTCCAAGGTCCATAACAGATATGTTTCAACTGATGAGGGAGATCCCCAGGGGTTCGAAAGCTGTAGGTCGATGAAGACAATAGACTTAATTTACTATCGAAAAAATGATACATTATTTCATCGGAAATTTCTACAATTAATAGTCATATTTAACTTAGCACCTCTCGATATATAACCAAACAAAGGTTAATTAATTAATGGTGTATTTAATTAATTAATGGTGTATTCAAAACAAGATTGTCTTGAACATTTAAGAACATCTTTAAAGGGCTTCTTTTACTCATGCCATGACCAGAAATTTGGTCTTCAGTGTTGATATTGAAAAAAAAAAAAAAAAAACATTTTTGGAAGTTTGCCCCATGCACAACATATAAACGAGGTGGTGCAACATCACAGGGGCCAGGCAATATCAGCTTTGAAATATCCTTATATTCATGGGAATTAAAAGCTTGTTAAATAAAAAACGTTAAAAACCATACAAAATATATGATAGAAAAGTGAACTGTAAATTCTACGTACCGATAATTCCCCTATTTCCCAAACCTCTGTGTATAACACATCTGAGATAAAGAACATTGAAATTAACACATGTAATAGGAATAGAAAAATATAACACATAGAAAATAATATCTCCGATCCGGCAAATAGTTTGCTTCCCATTTTTCGGACATTCTGATTTATTTAAGAATAAATAGACCCCAAATTATTTTTAATATTACAAACATATTAGTTTTACTTGCACATATGTACTACTTTACTATAAGCAATGGCTGAAATGAGTCATAAAACTGCCATGACCACTTTTTATCTATAAATAATATACAATGCAAATATACCGATTCAATCGGTCTAACCGTCTAATCTAGCCCTGATAAGATCGGCTGCTCCCGCTTGAATTAGCAAAAAAAAAAAATCATTCGGCAAACATCGGTCGATTCCGGATCCGAATCTATATGTACTTCATTTTGACCAACCGATTTAAAGTGAACAAATTATTTCATAACCAGATGGAATCCCAACGATATGGCAGGCTAAACAACCGATTATGACTACATACATGTACTACCATTCCAGGATGGTAGCAATAGGTGTACATGTACATGGATTGGTATATAGATCTATATGTTTAAGGCAAAAACATTATCTCAGATGCACAACTCGGCTTTTTCAAATTAAAATAGCTATTGATAAATCTATTTATAACTCTGGATAGGTCTATTAGGTAATATG
This sequence comes from Argopecten irradians, assembly GCF_041381155.1. Classification (NCBI taxonomy): domain Eukaryota; kingdom Metazoa; phylum Mollusca; class Bivalvia; order Pectinida; family Pectinidae; genus Argopecten; species Argopecten irradians. The sequence goes on along the minus strand of NC_091145.1, from coordinate 10,454,412 downwards.
GAGAGAAACTATATATGCGACAATTTATGATATAATTTCAATATTTAGATAACATCATATTGACGTTGATTGATGATTTAATTCGACATATCTTAAATGTAGTCATATTGTCAATGATAGTTAATCTGAGAATATAGGTACATGATAGAGCAATACGCGCCAAGACATGCGTTTCAGCCACGGGGATTTGAGAATTACATGTACGTGTATGTATATAATATAAGTTACCCTCATAGTGTTGGCACCTTGTAGAGTTGTGTAGGATGATTTTGAAAGGAAAATATCGCTCTTTCTAACGGTAGTAACCGTTTTTGTGAAGACGTACTAGAATGTGATTTTAGTCGCTAAATCTAGGTGGGTTACAAGTTTTGTGTCAGTGAGCTGTCCACCCTTTACGTGTATAGTACAATGTAGAGGACAATTTTTGCCGATTTTTTTATCTAGACTTCTAAAACGTCTGAAAATGGTCTATGGGCATTCTGGTGGGTCCATAATTGTATTAACTGTAACTAATTCTCAGATCCCTGTTATTTTAGCGATAATCGTAGAACTCTAGATCTGCTCTTTACATATTACACTGTGCATGTTGCGATACGGGTAAAGAATTTATTCTTATGTAGAAATTTTTACTAATTAATCAATAACCAGATGGAATCCCAACGATATGGCAGGCTAAACAACCGCTTATGACTAATACCATTCCAGGATGGTAGCAATAAGTGTACATGTACATGGATTGTATATAGATCTATATGCTTAAGGCAAAAATCAATTAATCAATAACCATTTTATAACGATTTTGTTTGTTTATTTGATTGATTAAAGGGACAATTCGATCTAAGAGTACATAAATACTTGCACATATTTCGGAAACAAACCAGTTCTAATGGTAATTAGATTAGTTGGTTTAACTGTGATGTGTCAGAAAAGCCCACAGTAGTCAAATGTATGTGAAATGTTCAATCGCCATTACACTTAGCCTTGTATGCCGAACCCTGACCCTTGCCTGTGCAGTAAAGAATTTTTTGTCTAGAACTACTCAAAACGCTCTTACAGTTGTGTTAACATTATTAGATGCACGTTCCTGTTAATAAATAATTTTATCAACTCCTCAGTGGTTATGTATTGCATTTGTTTAACGTGGGTGACTTTGACTCGGGTAAGGGTACAGCGTACATGTTGTACCTGCTTACATTATGTAATCGTATTGATCAACGATTTGGAATTTCAATGGTATTAATCAAAATACTTAACAATGTTGTGGAATTTGTCACTGTTTCTTTTCATATGTTTCATAAGGAATGTAGAACAATACATTTATGTCATATTTTGCTTCATGGTTATGTAAAGAATTAGCATCATTGAATTGTCCCTTTAATTGAATTAACGTCCTATGAACAGCCTGGGTCATTTAAGGACGGCTCCCATGTATGCGGTGTGTAGTATGTACATGTATCTAGTGCACAGTGCGTGTTTTGGGAGACGGCGGTATAGTCTTCTAGTACATGTAAATGTACATGTATACTCATGGATCTGAGAATCACCAGAGTGCCCATTTTTTGACGTTTTATGGATCTAGATAAAAAATCGGTAAAAAATACTATTCTACATTGTATACTTTATATGTATATACGTTTTATAGTACAATGTAGTAGTTTGATCGAGTAGACCCCCAAAACACCTAAAAATGGTCTATGGGCACTAAGGATTTTAAATCCTTGGTCGACACTCTAGTGGGTCCATAATTAAATTGTGTATATAAACTGTAGCTAATTCTCGTCCCTGTGCTTGTTTAGTGGAACATTACTGTTGCCGATTTTAACACCTGACTCGCGATCGGTCACAGTTTACTGATCATGACATACATGTAGCATGGGAGTATACATGTATATGAGAGTCTATGGTAGTTACGCGCTATTTATTATACTTTTTCCTTAAATAAAATAAAATTGATAATAAAATATACATGTTTTGACGGACTAGCTACGCGCTTGCTAGTTGCCACAACTAGCTGGAACCAGCTAACTACGGTGTCTAAGAAGAAGAAGAGATACTATGTAGTACTGTTGGTCGTTTCGTTTCGTTAGGGCTAAAAAAAATTGGTGTCACAAAAATTTCGCAATATTTAGAACCTGTGATTTGTTTACGACAACACAGTCATGATCACGGAGACGCTAAACAGAGCAACAAGGAAGCTTTGAGACGCGATAGGCGTAAAAAGGGTCATTTTGTATATATCTAATTTACACTTGTTTTGGAGAGTGTCAACAGCCGTGGGCAACTCGTACTGTAATACAAATCGATAATTGGGAAGAAGTTATAATACAGACACCATGTAGGAAGTCGACACACGGACCTGCACTCGGTCCAACCCGCAAAGCGAAAGTTGAACATGTGCTCGTTCGTATGGCGTTGACATCTTCTCTCTGGGTTTGCACTTTAACACGTGCGATGACAACATGTTTGATCTTAGTTGTTCTGGTTCGGTAGATATATGAAGACAAGACAATGGATACGATGGCATCGGTGTTATATTCGTGCTTTGTATTTCTGAGCCTAGTAAGTGGGAAAGTGTTGGAACATCCACGATGTATAAAAACGCCGGTGGAAATGGATAATACATGTGAGGTGTGTGTCAGGCCTCAACAAAATGGTGAATGTTATTATGGATATAAGTGCTCGTCAGATGTAAGTATACTAAAACTAGGAATACTATTACATGTATATATATACATATGCTAAATCACTATATAACTTTTAATTTACCATATATAATTATATTTAAGCCAAATATGGCTTTCCAATGATGTTGGATTGATGAGATACTGATGAGATACTGTATTCAGTATCAGGGGTTTTGCCAGCTGTTTTGGGAAAAAGGCCCCCCGAGCAAAAATTGGGAAAATTTCTTCTATGTTTTCTAAAATTGGGAAAATAGATTATTCTATAATCAACAGATCAATACGATTTTGTTAAAATTTTCATCAAAATTTTGTTGAAATAATATCAAAATGGGGAAATTAAATAACAAAGGAAGTTTGGCTTCTGCATTTATTTTTACCGTCATAGGTATAAGACATCATATTTGGGGTTTTAATTCAATTTTATTGCATTTGGGAAAATACGGACCGAATTTGAGAAAATAAAGTGCTATTTTTCAATTGAGAATGGGTCCTTTTACCTGACCCTATAAAGGCCTGGCGAAAACCCTGAGAATATACCTCATTCGCCATAATTAACTCACAGGGCGCTTAAAAATGTATCAAAAGGGACGTTAATTAGGGATCCAAATAAAATATTATAAGTTGTGGAAGAAAAAACTCTAAAAAAGTTAGCCTTAATCATACAGGTTGGGGAAACTCCCGTATATGCGAGAGAGTCCTACATTTGAGTAACAGTCCTGTTATTTTAAGCTGTCAATCAGTATACATGCTTTTTTCCTTTGAGGCGCATTATTTATTTATGAGTGATTGTATGACGTGATTTAAATCTGAAAGTGTTTTAACTCACAAGGTATATCCTTTATTTTTAAAAATAAAATTGGCAAAATGTTGAAATAGTAAATTCAGCTTTTAATTTGAAAGCAAGACACTTTGTGGCTGGGATAAAAGTAAAAAAGAGTAAATATATGATGTTGAAAAATATTATTTTGAGCTATTTTAATAAAATTAACAAATGACAAAAATAATTCCATTAATAATAAGAAACATAGTACTTTGTAGTGTCCATGAAAAGTGTTATAATCAATAAAATCGTCCATTTAACAGTAAAGTGACACAAAGCGTCCCTTGCGATGATATTTCCGCAGTTATAAAGTTGCCAGCAACATTTTGTAAATATTTTAGGCCTGAAAACTACTCCACTAACATAGCATTACCAAATTGATCTCCAAATATAAACACTGTATTTGCGGGTTAAAATACTGACTATAGTAGATCGCTTTTCTTCATCATTTTGCAATGAGAAGGAATAAGCAACAACCACACTATCCAAAAATGGCCGGGTACGTGACGTCATCGCTTTCTGTGCAATTGACGTCACTCGGAAATCAAAGTGCGCGATTATTGATCTGCGTGAAAATAGAGCCCCAGACGATATATGCTATAACATGAATATGGGATACAATTACGATAAGCATCATACTTTGTATAATCTCATTAATCCATTGGATGGGGGCATTTATATAACTTCAACTTCCTCTTCAGAAGAAGCGATCGACGGGGTCAGTTGTTCCGTATTCATGTTATAGAGTTGCATGTACATGTAGGTATTGATTTTGATCAGATGTCATATGTTTCAGAGGGTAATGCCATACTTTTCAGAGAAAACGATACGTGAGTCGCTCACACAAAATAATGACGTCACAATGGATACCTACCCGAAAGGGAGGTAATTCTGTTATATTCAAATGGTAAAAGATCCCAAAACGATGTGGGTGAAGTAAAATTTAACATCCATTAGTCTCACCATCTGGTGATTATGTCGTCATCATTTGACGTGATTTTTGTGACGTCATAATCACGAGAAGCTAATCGATGGTAAATTGTACTTAAGCCCCATTTTCTGCTACATATCCATATATTTGCCCCTGAAAACAAACAACCCACAATTTCGAGCTCCCTTCTATAAGCATATTCTCTGATCTCAATGCTTGAAACAGCTGTTACATAATTGGCAATTATAATAGCTCGTGAATTATGGAACAGGAGAGGAGAAAATGTAGCAACCAATTTTTATTTGTCTTTCAGTGCAATATTTAGGGTTCCAGTGATGTTGTTATGGTTCCGATACAATATCTGGTGTTCTAGTATAATATTTGATGTTCCAATAAATTTTTTGATTTCATGCAGTGCTATTTTTGTCATTCCGGTGAAATTTTTGGGTTTCCATTAAAATTAAAAAGTAGTTGTTTTCAATGCTTTTAAAGGGACAAATCAGTCTAAGAGTACACAGTCACTGTAGTGAACTGTAATGTGAAATCTTCAAACTCGCTTACTTTCTGCCATTACACATAGTGGTCGGATGTCTTTTATGCTGAACCCTAGCCTGGCCATTGCCAGTGTAGTAAAGAAATTTTTGTCTAGAACTACTCAAATCGCTGTTTACCTAATTAGATGGGGCCGCGGTGGCCGAGTGGTTAAGATGTTCCCGACATATTACCACAAGCCCTCCACCTCTGGGATGCTGGTTCGAAGTCCCATGTGGGGCAGTTGCCAGGTACTGACCGCTGGTCGGTGGTTTTTCTCCGGGTACTGCCCGGCTTTTCCTCCACCAACAAACCTGCACGTCCTTACATGACCCTGGCTGTTAATAGGACGTAAAAATAAATAAACCTAATTAGATGCATGTTCTTGTCTAAAAATAATTTCATCAACTCCTCGGTTGCTATGTAATGCATTGTTTAACAATGTGTGACTTTGGCTTGGGTATATGGGTACAGCGTACATGTTGTCCTGCATGCTTAATCGTATTGATCAACGATTTGGAATTTCAAGGGTATCAATCAAAATATTGCACAAAGTCGTGAAATATGTCAATATTTCTTGTTATATGTTTCATAAGGAATGTAGAACACTACATTTATGTCATATTTTACTTCGTGGTTATGTAACAGAATTAGCCTCACTGAATTGTCCCTTTAATGCAGTTAGACCATGCATTCCATTTGTGTGTCCGTATCAGCTGTACCACTTCAAAGCTACAAGATATTTATCATCAAAATTTTGTTGAAAACTATAGACCAAATAGGTTTAATGTTTATTTAAATTTGATTTATTATATATTTCAATGCGTTTTAAAACTTTTTAGGTATCGCTTTTCTGTAATATATTTTTCAGATGTGAACTGTTTTAGAATTCAAGTGCAACTTCCGCCATATTAGAAAAATCTAAACATATGTTCAATTACTGTTTAGACGCTGCTGTATCAATACAGTACAACTGCGCACAAATCTAAACAAGGAAGGCACGGAACATGCATTATCAACATATCGTATTCTATCCAATAAGCTTCCCTATCCCTATAAGCGTCTCTCCTCTTTTTTGAGGCCTATGAATATCACTTACCGATACCTCAAATTAAATGCAACAGTGAAAATATAAAAATTGTATAGGTTTCTTTATTATCCCCTCTTTCCATTCCCCTCTTCTCGCGAAACGGGGGATATTAATTTGGGTTTTTGTCCACCTGTCTGTCTGTCCGTCTGTCTGTAACACTTGATCGTAGTTCATCCGTGCAAACGAAACAAATGTAAAACCAATTTTTCCTTCAAACGTGGTAACAAGGTTAAATGCCTTAAGGACTTGCCTAAGTTTGATGGCGACTTTCAAAGGACCTTATTTAGAGGAGTTATATGGCCCTTTGCTTAAATAAAAATAAGTCAGTTGACTGCCACTTCCATACAATAAGTCAATAACTGTAATAAATATTAACCCGATTTTCTTCAAACTTGGTAACAAGGGTTGAATTCCTTAAGTGCCTGGCCAGGTTTGATCAACTCTTTCAGCAGATGTTATTTTTATATCAGAGTTTGATGGCCCATTAATATACTAACTCAATGTTAATAACTAACAAATGTTAAATATAATATTGTTAAAACTTGGTAACAAAGTTTAAATGCCTTTATTGCTTAGCCAAGTTAGATCGCCACTTTTGGCAGAACTTAATCAGCAGAGTTATGGCCCTTTGATTATAATAAAAAAAAAGGGTCATTTTCTGCCACTTCCATCTGTCTGTAATAATTATTAGACTGATTTACTTCAAACTTGGTAAAACAAAGTTAAATGTGTTAAGGCCGGATTGTTGCGGCCAAGAACCAATCGTGCACTTTTGACAGACCTTATTTTAGCAGAGTTATGGCCCTTTGATTTAATAAAAAAAAAAGTCATTTACTCTTTTTCCTGCCCTGTCATTTTTCTGCCATTTCCCTGCAATAACTTCTAATAAATATTAACCCCGATTTTTCATTCAAAAACTTGGATAACCAATCACAACGTTCAAAAAAATTCCTATAATGAGCTTTGTGTGGGCCAAGTTTTTAGGATTGACCACTTTGCGACCTGACTATAAGTTTTGGAGTTTATGTCCCTATTGAATTTTACAAAAAAAAAAAAACATCATTATTCCTTCCCCTTTTTTTTTTTGTTCTGTTCCTTCTTGCCTTCCCTGTGCCATTAATTGGTAACAACCGGATTTTCGGTAAAAGATAGATAAACAAAGTTAAATTCGGCCTTAAGATTAATGAGTCCCCAACATTTCCAGCGTATCAAAATTTGTTCTAACAAAACATCACTTAACTTTCGAATAATACTAGTAATTTTATTATTCTCAATGTTTCATCAAAACCAAAGGTTAAAGCTAACCACAATAAAGTTTTACATACAAAATGTCCTGAAATTACAAGGTGAATGAAAAATTCCAAAAACACGAATTTGCTTTTTTGAGTTCTTCAATCCCCCCCCAACTGTTAGTTGTTATGTCTTACATTTTGTTCACTTAATTTATGAAAAGCTAGGTCCCAAGATTTTGGTTCAACGATTTTATTTACATCACTGCCCATGCGGGACACTTATTGGTAATTGAATACAGAAATATACCCACATGGAATGGAAATATAATGATTGATCTTTAGCTGTAGCAAAACTGTTAATTTGTATTTTGCAAATCAGTGCAAATTAATATTTATGGAAACAGAGCATTGTGGTTTTTGACATATGTACAATATTATTGTATCTTCAGGTCCTTTTGGACTTCAGAACTTTATTCACTTTCGATCATTTGTTTGGTATATCATGATTATCCACCTCTGAAAAAAAGATTTCCATTAAAATTAAAAAGTAGTTGTTTCAATGCTTTTAAAGGGACAAATCAGTCTAAGAGTACACAGTCACTGTAGTGAACTGTATGTGAAATCTTCAAACATCGCTTACTTTCTGCCATTACACATAGTGGTCGGATGTCTTTTATGCTGAACCCTGGCCATTGCCAGTGTAGTAAAGAAATTTTTGTCTAGAACTACTCAAATTGCTGTTAATAGGACGTAAAAATAAATAAACCTAATTAGATGCATGTTCTTGTCTAAAAATAATTTCATCAACTCCTCGGTTGCTATGTAATGCATTGTTTAACAATGTGTGACTTTGGCTTGGGTATATGGGTACAGCGTACATGTTGTCCTGCATGCTTAATCGTATTGATCAACAATTTGGAATTTCAAGGGTATCAATCAAAATATTGCACAAAGTCGTGAAATATGTCAATATTTCTTGTTATATGTTTCATAAGGAATGTAGAACACTACATTTATGTCATATTTTACTTCGTGGTTATGTAACAGAATTAGCCTCACTGAATTGTCCCTTTAATGCAGTTAGACCATGCATTCCATTTGTGTGTCCGTATCAGCTGTACCACTTCAAAGCTACAAGATATTTATCATCAAAATTTTGTTGAAAACTATAGACCAAATAGGTTAATGTTTATTTAAATTTGATTTATTATATATTTCAATGCGTTTTAAAACTTTTTAGGTATCGCTTTTCTGTAATATATTTTTCAGATGTGAACTGTTTTAGAATTCAAGTGCAACTTCCGCCATATTAGAAAAATCTAAACATATGTTCAATTACTGTTTAGACGGTGCTGTATCAATACAGTACAACGCGCACGAATCTAAACAAGGAAGGCACGGAACATGCATTATCAACATATCGTATTCTATCCAATAAGCTTCCCTATCCCTATAAGCGTCTCTCCTCTTTTTTGAGGCCTATGAATATCACTTACCGATACCTCAAATTAAATGCAACAGTGAAAATATAAAAATTGTATAGGTTTCTTTATTATCCCCTGCTTTCTCCGAAACGGGGGATATTAATTTGGGTTTGTCCACCTGTCTGTCTGTCCGTCTGTCTGTAACACTTCGTATCCGTGCAAACGTAACAAATGTAAACCAATTTTCTTCAAACGTGGTAACAAGGTTAAATGCCTTAAGGACTTGGCCAAGTTTGATGGCGACTTTCAAAGGACCTTATTTAGAGGAGTTATGGCCCTTTGCTTAAATAAAAAAAGTCAGTTTCTGCCACTTCCGTACAATAAGTCAATAACTAATAAATATTAACCGATTTCTTCAAACTTGGTAACAAGGTTGAATTCCTTAAGGGCCTGGCCAGGTTTGATCAACTCTTTCAGCAGATGTTATTTATCTGAGTTATGGCCCTTTAATTTACTAACAAATGTTAAATATAATATTGTTAAAACTAACAAATGTTAAATATAATATTGTTAAAACTTGGTAACAAAGTTTAAATGCCTTTATTGCTTAGCCAAGTTAGATCGCCACTTTTGGCAGAACTTAATCAGCAGAGTTATGGCCCTTTGATTTAATAAAAAGAAAGGTCATTTTCTGCCACTTCCATCTGTCTGTAATAATTATTAAGTGATTTACTTCAAACTTGGTAACAAAGTTAAATGTGTTAAGGCCTCGGCCAAGACCAATCGGCACTTTTGACAGACCTTATTTAGCAGAGTTATGGCCCTTTGATTTAATAAAAAAAAAAGTCATTTTCTGCCATTTCCCTGCAATAACTCTAATAAATATTAACCGATTTTCTTCAAACTTGGTAACACGGTCAAATGCCTTAAGAGCTTGGCCAAGTTTGAGTTGCCACTTTTGACTGACTTTATGTTTTGGAGTTATGGCCCTTTGATGTACTAAAAACATCATTTTCTGCCTTTCCCTGTGCCATAATTGTAACAACCGATTTTCGTAAAAGTTAGTATCAAAGTTAAATGCCTTAAGATTAATAGTCACTTTCAGCGGACATAATTTTACACATCTTACTTTCGAATAAGACTTAAGTTTATTTTTTCATGTTTCAACCAAGGTTAAAGCTAACCTCAATAATGTTTACTTACAATATGTCCTGAAAGCAGGGAATGAAAATTCCACGAATTTGCTTTTTTGATTTCTTTCCCCAAGTTGTTTTATGGCTTACTTTGTGCACTTATTTTATGAAAAGCTAGTCCAAATTTGTTCAAATTTTTATTTAATTGCCCTGGACACTTATTGGATTGAATAAAGTATGTATACCAAATGGAATATTGATTGCTTCTGTAGAATGTTAATTTGTATTTGAAATCAGTGCAATTAATATTTATGGAACGGAGCAGTGTGTTTTTGAATTATGTACAATAGTATTGTTTCAGCCTTTGACTTCAGATTTTATCACTTTATCAGGTTGGTAAATCATGTTATCCACCTGAAAACAGATCAATAATTGTACAATATTTATAATATACATATATACAGTTTACATGACAAGACTCATTAACTTGTCACAAGTTTGTATAAAAATCAATACATACATCCCAGAAATAGAACATTCGTAACTACTATTTTTTTCATGCTAAAATAGTAAAATTATGATGGTTTTACATCTGTGATGGCTGGTCTGGTATTGATTTTATACAAATATGTGTTAAGTTATCAATATGTTACCATATGTTTTAAAGTCTGTCATTTTTTTTCACAAATCTTCATAAACTTGTATGGAAATTGGTTTTTAATGTCTCTTTCAAAATAACATTAAAAGACACACCCTATAAAACCCTACAGCTTATTTTCATCATGAATAAATACAATGTCACTTGGCAATCAAGACATCTTTAGTTATACTATTCCTGTATTTGAAACATTTTAGCGACAATTTATTTTCCCGATAATTATTCTTATCTTCTGCAAAAATTAATTGTATGCAAAAATTAGTCGGGATACAGTATTCTCGAGGTAGTGTTTGATTCACATTTGAAACTGTTATCTGTAATTTCTGTTGAAGTACTTTTTAAAATTGTTTAAAACTGTTTTATTTTGTAATTTCACAGGTGGTAGAAAGTCGCACCATGAGATCATGCAGTTATACCAGACTAAAAGGTAAGAAGGGAAGAAGTTTCTTTAATGCCGTATAGCTTTTTATGTGGCGGGTAATTGCACAGTTTTGCTATTGTCATTACATTAGTTTACATAGTTTTTACATTAATGGTCTTGAAAATTTGGTCTTGAAAATTTGATCTGCGAAATACCCTTACAGCCAAATGATGGAATTTTAAAACATTTAAAATTGAAGTGATAACGGTTTAAGTCAAAATTGGGAAAATTCAGACCATGCAGCTATACCATATGTGCATATTATCATAATTATTCAATTAAGAATCAACTGAAACTTCAACATTGATTCACTTGGCTTCATCTAGCTAGGTCTTTCAGGAATTGAACTTAAGTATTAATTAGTTGCACTTGGCCTCAGAAGGCAACTAATAGAACTAAAATATTCGTTTGAATTGGCTTCAGAGGGTAACTTTATTTAATGGAACTAAAACATTAGTTTCACTTGGCCTCAAAAGAAAACTAGTATGACTGCATGAAAACAGTTTGTAGAACTAAAGCATCATTTTCTCTTGACCTCAAATGATAATTAGTAGAACTAAATCATAAGATTCACTTGGCCTCAGAAAGTAATTAGTAGAACCAAAAGCATTAGTTCCACTTGGCCTCAGACGACAAATGCTAGAACTCATTAAAGCTGGCCTCAGAAAGCAATTAGTAGAACAACTGCATTAATTTTATTTGGACTTTGAATACAACTGATAGAACTAAAGCATTAAATTCACTTGGCCCCAGAAATTCAACTAGTAGAACCAAAAGCATTAGTATCACTTGGTCTTTGAAGACACCTGATAGAACTAAAGAATTAAAGATTCACTTGGCCTCAGACGACAACTAACAGAACTTAATTATTAGTTTTACTTGGCCTCGCTCTGTGATCCTCTAGCTCTGCGGGTATCAGTTTCATCTGGCTTCTTGGATTATCCATTGATTAAACTCGGATCTTGCTAGGACTTCAACAGGAGATATGTTAAATATGGCTTCCTGCTTCTGAAGATGATTTGCTGGAAGGTATAACCTGATACAGCCATGTTCACATAATATCTGAGAAAAAATGACAGCACCTTCTTGTATTAGATCAGTCTATTTTATAAGTTAGGTATAGTCAAAGATATAACTGATATTGACCGTTCAATTCTGTAAACTTGTACATTCACCCTACAACTAAAATGTAAATTGGCTAAAAGATGACAAAACGTTGGTTTACTGAATGTAAATTTAGACAAAAGAATGATTTTTAGAAGTACAATGTCAGACAAAGTCTTAGGTAATTTGAAAGAATTATCATAACAAAAATTTGCATCACATTATTTAAATGTGTCAAATCTGAAAACAGATAGCATATATTGCTTCCTGAGGCCAAGTGGTCAATGTGTCTGGAGTTCAAATCCAACGTGGGGCAGTCAAGTTGTGAGGCATTGACCGTAGGTCTGTGTACTCCGGCTTTCCTCCTCCTTCTAAATCCTAAGTTTAGGTTAATAGGATGCTAATTAAACCTAAGAAACCGAATCAATAAGTGTATTTTGTTTTTGTCTAAATGGACATATTTTATAAAATGAAAGAAAATTTTGCTCGATCCATTTACAATTGTCTGGCAATGATATCTATGTGAATTTATACAGAATAAGTCAACAAAGTGATGACACCAGGATTACACATTTTTACTATTGTTATGCTTATCTCTGTAGTAATTGACTATCTTTGAGCTAACATAGAATATTGTCAATATCCCACAGGGCCCATGAATAATTCATTTTAACAGGGTTGTTTATTAGAAAAGCACTACATGCATGTACACATGTAGATGAAAATCATTTTCCTGGAAGTCAATAACGTCATGTACTTCATTTTGTCGATACGCGATATTGATTTTATAAATAATAAATAAAATCAATATTGACAAAAATGAAAATTATGACTCCTTAGCCTTGTTATGCATTGCATTTTAAGACATTAATGTACAGACATTGTTCCTCCATTATTGTCTATGTGAGAACTTAATGCTGTGTACTAAAATAAGCCATAAATTACCGTAATTTCGTTTTTAACCCAGTGACCTCTTCACAGTCGTCAGAATCTAGCCGTAGATAACTTCAAAACAAAGTTACTTTAACATTCATAAAATTGCAATAAACAAGTTCAATTTGCATTTATTCATTATGGTTAAAAATAATTGTGTGGGTTTCCATTGTAATATATAATATATTGATCAAGTGATTCACTCAGAACGTTAGACAGACAACAAGACAGCTGTATTTTACATTTGTATAAAGCCAGATTTAGATAACTGAATGACAGAAGGTTTCATGTAGTATTTGATAAGAACATTTTGTATACCGTATTTGTCCTGTTAAATTTCTCTCCCTCGATACAGTAGAACACGGTTAAAACAAATCTAGGGACAAATGAGATCATTTCTTTATAAGCATATTTTTTATACACTTTTTACACACTTATTTTTGGAAAATTGATGAGGAATGAAAATAACTACATTATAACCATGAATTCGTTGAAAGCGTGTTTGTTATAAAAACATGTTTTCCTCTGTAACATAATAAATATAGAAGTTTGAATCAGTGGCCTGTGTGTCTATTACAGCTAGGTTGTATCGCTGAAGATTTAGAATTTCCATGCCTGTGTCATAACATAGGGAGCACTATAGTAAGTTAAAGGATACCCCTGGAGTTGAATACCTGGTACCCTTATATAAATTATATAATTTTTTTGATTGTATAGGAAAATGGTAAAAAAGTAACCATTGAGTTTTATTAAATGGTTATAAAAAATTTACATTCTTTAATCATAAGATGTTTGGTGTGAAATATAGCTACATGTACATACCGTTTCGACCCAATAAGCGCCCAGCTAGGGCACTTGAAAAACTTGAAATAAATAAGGGGGCGCTTATTAGAACCAAATTTTCACTATCTTTTCGTAAAATTATCGTACAAAGTAAGCATTTTTTATGAATCATTTTTGCAAAAGAAATCAATAAAGAATTCTGCACTTTTCATATTTTCAGCCTGAATTTCATTCAAAGTAAACGAAAATTGAGGCCTGAAAAAGGGGGTAGGGGGCGCTTCTAGGGATGGAGATCCCAGCCCTGATTGGGTTAAATACGGTATATATGTACTCAAAACAGCACTTAAAGGTTTTTTGCACGGTACTTGAAATGTTGTAGGATTTTATATGTTGTACCCTATCATATAACTACAAGGTATATATATATATACCCAACATGAATTTATGATTAGATAATGCAGGTAAGACTGCAGACTTTACTGCATATATTGAGTGGGTTGATCAATTTATGTTGGGCATTGAAGTAAAACTTTAAGTTTAGGGTGTATGCATGACCCCTGTGGGAGTGATTTGACATTTTATATTATTGGTGAATGACACAGGTGTTTTACAGGAATCTGTTTTGCTTCCTTCTCCATTATGATTAGTTAGTCAGAACTCGATATACATGTACAATGGCCAAACCCAGTTTTGGTCTGAATAGCGCTGTGTATTATTTAATGTTCTTGTGCGACGTATATTTAAATATCAATAGAAGAATATACACCAACATCAATGTTTTAGTAATTATTGGAATAAATATAGTACAGTTACACTAAATTGGAATAAAAGTTGGCATAATAATTTCATTAATTTTAGTGTATTCAATTGGTCATTTCAGTTTTTAATTTACATGAGCTCCAGTATATTTTTTAATCTGTTTTTATTTAATACATTGATCATAAATGATTTATTTTGAACAGTTCCTTTTATGGCTGCCCATGTATTATTCTGAGAACTTATTTAAGTGTATACCAGTTACTAAAATAAATATATAAATGTAGATATTTGTCACCTTATCTTGAAGTCTATATTGTAAACACCAGTTCACATGATTAATGACCTTATTTCCTATGATAAACGCACTTGTTTTATCTAAGTAATTCCATGTGTTCAATGTATCTTGGTTTTGTTAACATCTTGATATAAATAAATTTAACTTTCGGGTTGGAAAGATAAAAAAGGCCATTTAGTGATTTATTAAGACATTATACATGTCAAAAACCTTTACCACATGGACAAAGTTACCCTTACCACATGGACAAAGTCACCCAGAGGTGAAGAGCACTTACAGAAGAAAGTCTGACACCTTAACAACTAAGCCAAAGTAACCCAGTGGTGGAGGGCTTACAGAAGAAAGTCTGACACCTTAACCACTAAGCCAAAGTCACCCAGAGGTGGAGCACTTACAGAAGAAAGTCTGACACCTTAACCACTAAGCCAAAGTAACCCAGAGGTGGAGGGCTTACAGAAGAAAGTCTGACACCTTAACCACTAAGCCAAAGTAACCCAGAGGTGGAGGGCTTACAGAAGAAAGTCTGACACCTTAACCACTAAGCCAAAGTAACCCAGAGGTGGAGGGCTTACAGAAGAAAGTGAGACACCTTAACCACTTAGCCAAAGTAACCCAGAGGTGGAGGGCTAGAAGAAAGAATGTCAGACACCTTAACCACTTAACCAAAGTGTATCCAGAGGTGGAGGGAAAACAGAAGAATGTCAGATACCTTAACCACTAAGCCAAAGTCACCCAGAGGTGGAGAGCTTACAGAAGAATGTCAGACACCTTAACCACTTAGCCAAAGTCACCCAGAGGTGGAGGGCTTACAGAAGAAAGTCAGACACCTTAACCACTAAGCCAAAGTCACCCAGAGGTGGAGGGCTTACAGAAGAAAGTCTGACACCTTAACCACTAAGCCAAAGTAACCCAGAGGTGGAGGGCTTACAGAAGAAAGTCTGACACCTTAACCACTAAGCCAAAGTAACCCAGAGGTGGAGGGCTTACAGAAGAAAGTGAGACACCTTAACCACTTAGCCAAAGTAACCCAGAGGTGGAGGGCTTACAGAAGAAAGTCTGACACCTTAACCACTAAGCCAAAGTAACCCAGAGGTGGAGGGCTTACAGAAGAAAGTCTGACACCTTAACCACTAAGCCAAAGTAACCCAGAGGTGGAGGGCTTACAGAAGAAAGTGAGACACCTTAACCACTTAGCCAAAGTAACCCAGAGGTGGAGGGCTAGAAGAAGAAGTAGACACCTAACACTAACCAAAGTACGAGTGGAGTACAGAGAAAGTGACACCTTAACCACTTAGCCAAAGTAACCCAGAGGTGGAGGGCTTACAGAAGAATGTCAGACACCTTAACCACTTAGCCAAAGTCACCCAGAGGTGGAGGGCTTACAGAAGAAAGTCAGACACCTTAACCACTTAGCCAAAGTCACCCAGAGGTGGAGGGCTTACAGAAGAAAGTCTGACACCTTAACCACTAAGCCAAAGTAACCCAGAGGTGGAGGGCTTACAGAAGAAAGTAAGACACCTTAACCACTAAGCCAAAGTAACCCAGAGGTGGAGGTTTACAGAGGAAGTAAGACACCTTAACCACTAAGCCAAAGTAACCCAGAGGTGGAGGTTTACAGAGGAAGTAAGACACCTTAACCACTCAGCCAAAGTAACCCAGAGGTGGAGGTTTACAGAGGAAGTAAGACACCTTAACCACTTAGCCAAAGTAACCCAGAGGTGGAGGTTTACAGAGGAAGTAAGACACCTTAACAACACTAAGCCAAAGTAACCCAGGGGTGGAGGTTTACAGAGGAAGTAAGACACCTTAACAACTAAGCCAAAGTAACCCAGAGGTGGAGGTTTACAGAGGAAGTAAGACACCTTAACAACTAAGCCAAAGTAACCCAGTGGTGGAGGTTTACAGAGGAAGTAAGACACCTTAACAACTAAGCCAAAGTAACCCAGTGAGGTGGAGGTTTACAGAGGAAGTAAGACACCTTAACAACTAAGCCAAAGTAACCCAGAGGTGGAGGTTTACAGAGGAAGTAAGACACCTTAACAACTAAGCCAAAGTAACCCAGAGGTGGAGGTTTACAGAGGAAGTAAGACACCTTAACCATTCAACCAAAGTAACCCAGAGGTGGAGGTTTACAGAGGAAGTAAGACACCTTAACCATTCAACCAAAGTAACCCAGAGGTGGAGGTTTACAGAGGAAGTAAGACACCTTAACCATTCAACCAAAGTAACCCAGAGGTGGAGGTTTACAGAGGAAGTAAGACACCTTAACCACTTAGCCAAAGTAACCCAGAGGTGGAGGTTTACAGAGGAAGTAAGACACCTTAACCACTTAGCCAAAGTAACCCAGAGGTGGAGGTTTACAGAGGAAGTAAGACACCTTAACCACTTAGCCAAAGTAACCCAGAGGTGGAGGTTTACAGAGGAAGTAAGACACCTTAACCACTTAGCCAAAGTAACCCAGAGGTGGAGGTTTACAGAGGAAGTATTTAGACACCTTACCAACTAAGCCAAAGTAACCCAGTGGTGGAGGTTTACACAGTTTTACATGCTGTCTTGATCATGATGTTAAGATACTATCGTACAGGCCCAAAGATAATTGCCATGAATCAGGAAGTTTTTCTATTGTTTGCTCGGTTCATATATATAATGATATGATTATATACATTATAGAGTGTCCAGTTTTCGAAGTCTGGCTAGAAACCAGAACAGACTGTCATGTGTATTTGTAATGCTAAACAGTATGGTGATTTCAGCTGTACTCAGTAACAGGAGATTTCCCTCGTTATAAAACACATTCATTTAATATGTAAATGTACGATTCTCCTGGAGTATCTTAGCAACCATTAGAGAGACTTAAGAAACGTATGGTATACTTGTATAAAATATCTACTGTAACATATATTGATAGCATTATTTACTTTGATGATTTATGTGACACTATCTTGAAGTTTAGCAGACAGACACACACACATATAAAAAAAACTTAATTAAACTTTCAATTGATTTATCTAGGTTTGATATTATTTATTTCAAAGAAGCGTTTACAATTTATAGTGTAAATGAATTTCAAAATAAATGTTTATCTAAACGTAACAGGAAGCTTACAAATTATCCCTGTCATATATAAAAAGGGTGGATTTGTATGGAACACTACTTATCCTGAATTATTGAATGGATTTGAATGAAATTTGACCTGGGCTGATATTGGAGATACAATGTATAGTATTGCACCTTTATAATAGGAGGAGGGCACAGATCTTCATTCCTGATTTAATTATGATGGTTGTACTATATAACATAGAAAGTGAAGAAAATGTTTGACGTGTAAATTAGCTGCTTCCAAGTATGGAATGTAAATTTTAAAAACCAGACAACCCAAATGCTATAAAGAATTAATTGTTGTATTTCTAAACTGAAAGTACAGTATGTACTGTACGTATATCAATATTTTGTCTAAAATATTCCTTGGAGGGATGTATGCATACCCGTAGTTTTGGCCTGTAGATTGTTACAATATGTCCAATGTGTGTGGTTGGTTATATTAATATTTTGTAATCAATATTTTTGGAATTCCAATCCTTACCATAATTCTGATGTGTCGTATTATTCATGACTAATCAAGCAGCGCTTAAATCTCATTTGGACCCTTAATTAAGTTACGTTCATGGAATTGGAAATTAATTGAGATTTCTCTGAAAGTAAAATTTAAGATAAATGCCATGAATTTAACTCCTACTTACATTAGAGTTTAATATTGCCCTTCCAAAAGATTTCATAACCTCCCTTATCTTTGTCAAGTCGTTAATCACTCTAAGGCCATACAAAAAAATATTTGTGTTTCCGGTAACCCAACCGACCCTATAAAATCAGTGCCTACTCAAAAACTTTTTATCAGTTTTGCCCTCAAGCAAACAAATAACAACCTTAATTTTGTGGTTTTGCACAAAATCAGGAATTTGGTACAAATTCTGTAAATTTAAGATACCAATTATCCCCTGGGAAACAAATCCATGGTTTATATAAGGTTGAATAAAGTCTGTTTCAGTTTTTCACTGTAAGGAACTAGGGTAAGAGAAAAAATATTTCAAAAAAGAAAAAAAAATCCCTACCTATGAACCTTCGTTTTCAAAGGTACTACCAGAAACAAGTATATTTTTTTATTTGGCCTAAAGACTGAATCATAATCTCTGAAGTCATCAATACCTTATAATTATCAGATTCAGATTTTATTTCACTCTCAGACATACAAGTATGTAACAGGAGGTCACTATACATATTATTATACCTCAACGATAAGTCACTGTCGCTGATTGGTCGAGAGACGTCACGTGTGAGGGCGACAAAACATCGTGTATCCCGTTGAACGTCATGTTCAAAAATCATGTTTCCCCCATGCGGAGCCCCTTGTACGTTCAGCAAGAGTTATCGTTCGTGTAACAGAACTCTCCGAGGTATTCCGATAACAAATAAAATGGATGGCAGACGACGCTTTCGTCCAAGGAAATGTATTAATATTCTTATGATAAAGGATACAGATAACACAATTACACTCCATGTAATGTTTATATGATGTAACATGCTAAAGGGAGTTGATTTGGGCTGAAAGATACCGTAGGTCTAACTTCTGATGTAACTATATCTGTAACGTTAGCCCAACACGGCAACAGTGTTTTGGGCAAACAACTTAAAGTCTAGCCATTACGTTAGACTTGTATTTTAGCGCGAGAAAAACTTTATTTGTTCGGTATAATAAACAATTCATTGCCCTGACGGTAGGGAGACATGACGCTTTGTTTACCCAAGGCATGTCATATTTCCCGAGGGCGTACAT
Source organism: Argopecten irradians (assembly GCF_041381155.1). Lineage (NCBI taxonomy): Eukaryota > Metazoa > Mollusca > Bivalvia > Pectinida > Pectinidae > Argopecten > Argopecten irradians. The sequence continues at coordinate 10,434,783 of NC_091145.1, read as the reverse complement.
GACTCTTAGTTTACCCGCGGCAAGTCATATTTCCCTAGGGCTACGCCCTTGGGTATTATGACATGCCTTGGGTAAACAAAGCGTCATGTCTCCCTACCGTCAGGGCAATAAATGTATAATATAAACATGCAATTATATTGGACCCATAGCATGATAGTGCATTGCAATATTATTAGTGATGTACATGTTCAATCAATATAGTTTTTCAAAAACTATATATATTTGTCAGAACAGTTATGTTACATATGTCAGAACAGTTATGTTACATATAGTAACAGGATTTCATTGTGATAAAACTATGGTTTCTATAATAGTAACTTGGTATGCATATAATAGTAACTTGGTATATACATTTCTCGTAAATGTTCACAAGGCTAGCTAATATTGATTTAATACAAGATTGTATGTTGATTGTATGGTGTGAAGATTCTTCTGATCTTCTTTCAAATTAAGAAAAGATCTGAGAGTGAAGGTGTAAAACAAGAAACCTCTGTTACATAATGTAAAATGTTTGAAGTGTTTTGTTTGACCAACAGGTTATTAAATTGTTTGATGAGTTCAGAATACCTGTTTTAACTTATTTATTACAATTGTATTGATTCGTACCGTTCATGAGTCAACAGAATACCGGTGTTACCAAATAAAACTAAACACTTTTTGAAAAAAAATATGATGTTTATTTTTATAAAGGCAGACAACTTTATTGTTTGCGGAGTAGTGTTCAATTAAACTAAACACTTTAAAAAAATAAAAATGGTTTTCAGTGCGCGGTACTCTCGCATTAATGTTGGTTTTTTTTGGGAGACAACTTTATTGTTTGTGGAGTAGTGTAATAATACCTGTTCTAGCTTAGTACAATTGTATTGATTTGTACCGTTCATGAGTCAGCAGAATACCAGTGTTACCAAATTAAACCAATAACATTAAAAAAAAACTTAAGTTGCATTGAATTGCACCATTCATGAGTCACCAAAATATCAGTGTTACCAAATTAAACCAAATGCTGTAAAAGAATTTTACGATATTTATTTCCGTAAAAGCAGACAACTTTAATTTAACTACGTATACTTGCATTGACTTAATAATTTTGACTTTATAGTTGTTGACTGTTTATAATCACAACTCTCTTCAATTATTGTAAAATGTCTCGTTTCTTTTCGTGTGTTTGACAGGATGGGTGACCTTTACCAATGAGAGGGACATTACAGCCTTTAGACGTGCCAAATTCCAATCCAGTCCAATACCGCTTATTTCCTCCATTAGCCTCTACCAGGTAATAAAACAAATCTTTTTAACATTATCCCCCTCCATTAGCCCCTCTCCACCCCTAAGCCTCCCACCCCATCCCACAACAAAATTAAGGGGGAGGTATACTGGATTCAGTGTGTCCGTCCATTACTGTCTGACTGACTACTCCACCAAAACACCTGAAGGAATTTTGACGAAACTCGGTGGCAATAATCCTTATTCAGTGAAGATGAATGTAATTTCATAACCGAGTTATACCCCTCTGTTACAAAACAGCTACTCTTCCTAAACTACTTCAGGGATTTCAACAAAACTTGGTGGTAATACAGTGTAGATGTACCTTATCTATAATGGAACTATAAATACCTTAATTTTTTTAGAGTTATGCTCCATTGTTACAAATAAACAGTTACTCTTCCTAAACTGTTGGAGAAATTTCAATTAAATTTCATGGCAAAATTCTATAGATGTGCATATAATCTATATCTGAACAAGATACATGTTCCTTCTATCTGTCTGTCTGTCTGTCTGTCTGTCTGTCCGTCCGTAACACTTCGTTTCTGTGCAATAACTGAAACAAATGTAAACCTATTTCTTCAAACTTTGTGACAAGGTCAAATGCCTTAAGGGCTCGTCCAAGATCGATCACAACTGTCGATGGACCTTATTTAGCTGAGTTATGGCCCTTTGAATTACTAAAAACATCATTTTCTCCCATTTTCGTGCAATAACTGTTACAAATGCAAACCGATTTTCTTCAAACTTGGTGACAGGGTTAAATGCCTTAAGACCTCGACCTCGATCGTGACTGTCGATGGACCTTAATCAGCGGAATTATGGCCCTTTGAATTACTAAAAAAGTCATTTTCTGCCATTTCCGTAGAATGAGTGTAACAAATGTAAACCGATTTTCTTCAAACTAAGTAACAAGGTTAAATGCATTAAGGACTCTGCCAAGTTAGATCGCGACTGTCGATGGACCTTATTTAGCGGAGTTATGGCCCTTTGCTTAAATAACTGTGATAAATATTAACCGATTTTCTTCAAACTGGGTAACAAAGTTAAATGTCTTACTTCCGAATAAAACTTCAGTTTATTTTTTCATGTTTTGACCAAGGGTTAAACCTAACCTCAATAATGTTTACTTACAATATATCCTGAAAACAGGGTATGGAAATTCCATGAATTTGCTTGGGTTTTTTTTAGAGTTATGCCCCTTTATTACAAAACAGGGGAGTGGGTATAAGCTGGTGTCCTGGACGACTGATCTAGGTTTTTTAGATAATTTGCGAAGCTCAGATTTAAAACTTGGCTATCAAAACCCAGAGTTGATGGGCTAATGGTAGAATGTCAGACAGCTAAACCACTTGGCCCCTGGTGACGTGACGTAAAAATACAACCACCACTTATCAGCCTTCATTAATTTTTACAAGGTAACAATGCAAAACTTTATAATCTGGAGTATATACTTTATTACTCAGAAATAAAAAAATATCATGATATCAATTAATTATATTCACCCCTAAAAATCCATGATGAACTTTTCCATCCTTAGGATTGGAAGAGTCTAAAATAGTGTCTCGAGGGGTGAATGTGTTATAAGGCACTGAATAAAGGCCAAAGAATTCTACCTGTTAGGTTTTGTTGTTACCCTATAAACAAAACAAATCCTTTACTTCTCTCTCAATGTTTGTTTCCTGGATACTATAGATTAAATGATAATCCAAAGTCGCTTAATAAAACATGCGTCCCCCATGCATGGATCTAGTCCTACAGGTATGCCTTAAAATCCACAATAGCTTGCTACTCCATCAGTCTGGTGTTATCTAGGTTGTAGGAATGTTTTCATAGTTAAAAAAGCAGAAGTGAACATATATCACAATTTAACAAATATTAACAATAAATAACATTTAAAACCATCAGCATTTAAATTTGTTAAAACTTTTGGTGCAAGTGTTAAAATACTGTACAGTAATATATAATACTGATATTGATTTCTACATTTGTGTTGTGATGGGTAATGAACATTCACTTTAAGCAAGAAAATACAGTATTTTTAGAACTTCAACAGGCCCAATGGACTGAAATTATCAGGATAAGATTTTGGTACAAGTGTCTAAATACTGTTATCCTTAACTATACTGACATAAATTTCTGCATTAATTAAGCAGTGATATAAACATATATATTTAAATATTTTAAATTAGGCCCAATGGACTGAAATTATCAGGATAAGATTTTGGTACAAGTGTCTAAATACTGTTATCCTTAACTATACTGACATAAATTTCTGCATTAATTAAGCAGTGATATATGGCAAACATATACAATATTTTAAATTTGATTGGTTTATGGAGTATGGCTTGATGTGGGTTGTTGGGTCATCGTCCATGAGGTTCACGTAGTTATTGTGTTGATGTAGAGTTGAATGATGAAGAACTCCAATGTAGTGTCGACGTTTTATTTCATTCTGTGATGCATATTTACATTCTAACTTACAATATACATGTACGTGTAAGCATGCATGGTTACAGAGTAATGCTGTGGTTGGCCCCAAAATGGGACCAGACACAGGATGTGTCCGCTATCCGTCCCTCTACTCTGTATATGTATATATATCACTCCCAGCCCCTTTTATAATGCTTAGATATATTTCATACATATATAAATGACAGGTAGCTCATGTCAGTACAACATAAAATTATATAACAACAAGGAACCTAGTATTTTAGTAACACAGTATTTTGAAGATTTTAAAATGCCTAGTGCAATGTGCTGAAATTCCAGATTAAGGTTTTGGTGCTTTTAGTATTGAAAAACTGTTATCTAAGACAAATTCATTATAACTGCCATGGATTTCAGCATATATATTTTATTTATTTATTTATTTATTTTTGGTGTGTACAAATAACTAAAGGATGAAAAATCAAAAATTTTGAAAATTTCAAAGGGGCAACTTTTTTATTTTACTTTTCCTCTACAACTGACATTAATCTTTTTTGCTTTCATATAGGGCTTAGGATTACATACCAGAACATATTGTTTATGGATATGGGGAATGATAGGATAAAACACCAGATTAAAAAAAAATTCTTTATGCCCAATGGGTAAAAAGTAACCTTTTTTCCAGAAGTTGTGACTTTTTCCCCTGAAAATCAGGAATGCCACCTATACACCTGTGCGACTTATATGTGGTACTTGTATGATTATAAAAGCTGTAAGGTCTTTAAAGACTGTCGGAGGTGATCAAGGTTTGCTGTTCTCAAACATTCATTTATTTAAGGTTTGCTGTTCTCAAACATTCATTTATTTAATTCTTATTTGATCTTTCAGAGAAATCAAACTCAACCCAACATTGGCTATCCGGCCCTGAATGTGATAGTGAATGTTCCATATTTGCTTTATGGAGAGGGAATACAAAATGGTAGGTTTTGTTTGTAGATGGTTTTATGTTCAGGTGTCTCATTTAAGTTAAGCTGCTACCAATAACATTGATTTTGAAGTCTCAGATATCTTTTTGGTTTTATATAATATTTCTCAGACAAACTTGGTTTTAAAGGTTTAAAAACAAAAACATTTCCTTTTACTACTTTTGCACTCTATAATAATATTTTAAGCCATGCATTTTTAACAAAACAGTAAAATGAAAAGTTCAGAAAGTTTAAAAATGATTTTTTATCATATTTTTAAGCATTAATGGAATTTAAATAAAATTTTTTTTTTGAAAATTTAGAAATGAAAAGGAAAAAAACTAAAAAGGAAAATGTTCAATGATTTTTAGGAAAGAAGAAAAAAAAACCAACGAACTAAACATAAAATCTAATATGAAATACATATAATTGTTTCTATTTAGAAGCCCCTGAATACTTGCGGATGGTGTTCTCCAGTGTTGAAGAAGTTGAACATCGAGATCAGTATTATTATGATAACAAAATCACAAGGTTTTACAGATTCGAGAAGTATGCTCCAACATCCAACGACAAACAAAATCCGGTAATTATATATATATATTCTACGGTAAAACCTACCAAAGACCACTTTCTCAAAATCCAAATATTCGTACATTTCGATACTTTTTAACCTTATTCCCTGCGACATGTTGATTATTATAGAAACAAGTCCAATTCAAGTGTCTGACTGGCCTTGATATTTGTGATGAAGTACGTGTCTATAACATCAGACTGACGACTTACTCTAGAATGCTTTACATCGAACAGAATTTCACCGCGACAGCTCATATGAGTAAGTACATTATTATGTTTATAATACAAATACTGTGTCTGTGATGAGTTGAGAATTTCCATCAAGGAAAATAAAACATCATATTTCGGTTTTGGTGCATGCCTCCTTAATCAGTAACCGCCCAACTTTCACAGGGAGTTATCTCCCCTTCTGATTGTACAACAATGAGGGTCAAAGAGTAAAATGGCAATTTGATTCATTACAAAAATACAAAAAATACTGAATTACCCATTATTTTCAATGTAATAAACAATTTATGTCTCCGGTGGCAGTGTGTTATGAAGGTTTATTTGCTTGCCCCAGAAGTATAATTAACATTTTCCACTGGCAAGCCCTGGGAAATATTACATATTTGGGTAAATAAACCTTCCAAGAGAAAGAAGGATTTTCTGGTTATAATCAGAGAAAAGACAAATGCAATAGTGATTTTTTTATTCAGTTTATTTGTTACAATATTGATCAAAGGAAATGAAATAAAATTTTCATATTCTTTTCATTTTAGATGAAATTGGATTTTACCCGATTATTGCGACAGCTCTTCTTCCAAACAATAGTGTGTATGTTGTCTTTAATCCCAAAAATCATTCCGGAGTTTTACACGAAATTTACCTAGAGGACAGTAATGGAAATAGGAAAACTGAGGTGAAGAACTTTCCAAAGTCTGTACAGGTAAGTTAATTGTCTCCCCTGGTCGAACTCTTTGTTGCCAGATCTGTTGCTCAAAGGTGTATATGCAACTTGTTAGACTAGCAAACATGGAATTATCATAACTGAGCAAAGCAATGTACATCTTTTATCTATAAATGTAGCTTTTAATTTGACTGTTTTTTGTCAACTGACTTTAGAAAAATTGCGAAGTCTGAATGTTTTTTTTTGGGAGGGGGGGGGTGGGGGCGGGGAGGTTACAGTTGTAACTATGGTTATCATCTTACAAACATAATTACGGCTAGTTAAGATGAACAAATTCTTGTTATCATGTATAATATGGGGACACACATTATAGGAAGATTTTTTAAAAAGTTTTTAACCCTAGGTCAGGAACTTGAATATAAACTAACATAGTACAGGAATTCAAAGCTGTCTTTGCATATTAAAGCATTATCTTAAAAGTAGAAATTGATTTTGGCATCATGTGCTTGTGATCGTAATGCCATATTTTTTTGAGAAAATATGCCATGAGATTTACTCAATAATTAATGATGTCTCATTGCAAGGGAGATAACTTTGTAATTTGCAAAGACAGATTAAAATGTATGTTTATTAAAGAGATACAATGTATCAAAAATGCTACACCACCGGCGACTGTAGGTATTTTTTTTTTATTAAAAACAGGAGCAGGATGAATAAGTATTTTTTTTCTCAGTAAAATGTGTCACTTACTTTACACTATTACCGTCATTGAAAAGTTGAGCTTCTTATTTTACTTAATCTGAATTAATATAATAGTATTTAAAGATGCTCCACCCCTGACAAATAGTATTTTTTTCACTATCAAAAACAGGAGCAGACGATTTAGTATTTCTCTTCAGTTACAAAAGTTACTTACTTTACACCATTACCACCATTGAAAAGTTTGAGCTTCTAATTTTACTTCAAGTTAAAAATATGAAAAATAATTAATTGCATCCCGAAAAAATTCCGTGGCACTATATCCTATTTGGAATGAAGTACTGATTGCACATGCACCAAAGGCAAAATAAATTATTTTATATTATTTTTTGTTAATATAATAGTATTTAAAATAATTAATTTCATCCCAAAAAAAATCCATAACACTATGCCCAATAAAGAATGAAAAACTGATTTTGCATACAACTAAAGCAAAACAAATTATTTTGATGTGATTGTATTTATGTGATAATTAGACATATATATATATACACGACTTAATATCAATTATTGTCCAAATAAAATATTATTTGTGCTTTGTGGGCGATGGAGAATTTTTAAGCATATTAATAATACATCTGTATTATATAAAAACACCTAGTTCACCAAATTCAAGCCTTAACTAATTTTTCATATTTTTTTCCAGGTGTATGCATGCTGGTTCCACAATGTAGAGCCTGGTACCTACAGTGCTCAGGTATAAATTTAGACAAGAATAAAATATTATACTTAACTCATTCACACCTTTAGACGAATTTAGACTCTTTTAAATGAAAGAGTTGACTAGTCCATTATTAAATTTCAGAGGTGAATGTGTTAAATAGGGAATTATGTGCATGCATTTGCTGGAGATCTATCACTCGATTCCATTGGAAATATTTCTTTCTATGTTAAGACAAAAACATTTGTGATAAAATTTTATATACTAAGGAAGATAACTCCATTAACTTGTTCTTGATTTTAGCTCTTGATTAAGTCCTCATCTTCAGAACCGGTGAAACGCTACCCATCTGCAACCTTCACGATTCCGAGAGAAACAGGTATGTATTAATTCACGGAATTTTCTGTATCACAACTGAAAGCAGAAACATTGTACACCACTGAAATAGAATAATAGATGTGTTCTTCATGTTTTAAATTTTAATGGTGTCAACTGAAATTAAGTATACTATTCCGTCTTTGCATATTACAGAGTTAGCTCCCTAGCGGGTAGGTGTCGATTGTTACGTCATTGTTTTGTGAACGCAATTCACATTGTTTTCTCTGAAAAGTATGATGTTATGCTCCCAAACACATGACGTCACAATCAATACCTACACGCAAGGGCAGATAACTCTGTAATATGCAAATTCAGAATAGTAGTTGTATCTTACTGAATTTAATATTGTAATTAAATACATATTGTATTTATTTTTTCATTGATCCCGTCTCGAAATGTCTCTTTTATCAAAGGGGAGATAACTCAAAATTTTGCTAGAGAAGTTTACTGTACCTGTACCCTATTAGATTTATTTCATACAAAGAAGAGAATGAAATCAATTCATAGGAATATTTGATATCCAATAAATAGTGCAGACAAAGTTTCTTTTGCTTGGATTCACTTTCACCAATTTCACAATCCAAATGATTTCGCAAAAGTTTATCTCTGCAAATTAATAATTACTCAATAAATATTAAATATGAATTCTAATAAAATTTCATTTCATGAAAGTTAATTTCTGCGAACTTGCTTTGAAACTGAAATAGCAAAAAAAATAAAAATTGTGAAAGGAATTTGGTTTACAGCATGTAAAAAAAAAGAAGTAAATTTTATCGTTAGTTGTTTGAACATTTAGAAAACAAAGGCAAGGAAGTACAGCAACACATTATTTAATTGAGAATCAGAAGTTTGAATTCAGCGAGCATAAGGTTTTATAAATAAACCTCAAGGACTAAATACCTATTGACTTATGGAGCCAAGCTATATAGTTACCAAAATGGTTAGAAGATTTAAAAGATTTTAAAACTTTATTTTATGGTTTCAGTACACAATTTATTTTACATTAAGACTCTGTTTTCATTCTGAAAGATGGTATAACAACCGTTTCCTGTTTTGCAGGCACTGGTACACAAACACAGCCCATGTCAATCTCCCCAAAAACAGAAATTGTGATACCGATCATTGTGATAGGGAGTTGTGTAATAGCAAGCGTTTTACTGCTACTACTGTACTGGCAGAGGAAAAATAACATCGTCAAAGTCTGCTGCGAAAACATCATCAAACTATGCTGCAAACAACCCACCAATCAACAGGAACATAGAAAGAGTAAGTCATATATTAAATTATAATTTAATTAGAGCAATATTATGAGAAAAACATAACAAACCGTATGCTTCCCCAAAAGCCCCCTGGGCGTTAAAAATTGAAAAAATGAAATGTGCTTAATAATACAAAATTATTGCAAAACTATACAGTTTTGAAATGAGGCATCCGTAAGGGGAGGAACGCTTATAGGAACATGGGCACTTATTGGGTCGAATATGATCAGATTAAGGGTTACCTGTCTTAATAAGTTAATATAACATTGTACAAATAAACCTTTCTGTGTCTATAACATTTCCCATTGTGGTAAGTACCTTGTACAAATAAAACTTCACATGTCTATAACATGTCCTCATTGCGGTAGGTAGCTTGTACAAATAAAACTTCCCATGTCTATAACATTTCTCCATTGTAGTATGTACCTTGTACAAATAAAACTCCCCATGTCTATAACATTTCCTCATTGTGGTAGGTAACTTGTACAAATAAAACTTCCCATGTCTATAACATTTCCTCATTGTGGTAGGTAGCTGTACAAATAAAACTTCCCATGTCTATAACACACATTTCCTCATTGTTGTAAGTACCTTGTACAAATAAAACTTCCCATGTCTATAACATTCAGCCATTGTGGAAGGTAGCTGTACAAATAAAACTTCCCATGTCTATAACATTTCCCCATTGTAGTAAGTACCTTGTACAAATAAAACTTCCCATGTATATAACATTTCCTCATTGTGGTAGGTAGCTGTACAAATAAAACTTCCCATGTCTATAACATTTCCTCATTGTGGTAGGTAGCTGTACAAATAAAACTTCCCATGTCTATAACATTTCCTCATTGTGGAAGGTAGCTTGTACAAATAAAACTTCCCATGTCTATAACGTTTCCTCATTGTAGTAAGTACCTTGTACAAATAAACCTTCCCATGTCTATAACATTTCCTCATTGTGGTAGGTAGCTGTACAAATAAAACTTTCCACGTCTATAACATTTTCCCATTGTGGAAGGTAGCTTGTACAAATAAATTTACCTGTGTTTATACAAGAATTATTTGCTGTCTATAAGAATAAAATTATCTTAAAGAATATGGTGATGTTTCGTTTAAGATTATTTGCTAGATATTATTCAAACGAAAACTCCACTTTCTCTTCTTTCAGAATCATTTCTGCTATACCCAAGGGAAGCAGAGAATTTTGTGAACTGCATAACTGAATTTCTGAAAAAGAAAATAGATGTGGTTAGTGATAAGAATTGGGAACGCCATCAGCGCCCTCCAACTGAAATGTTTAAAATAGAAATTAGACGGTGCTCACACCTGCTTGTGCTATGGTCCCCAGGAGCAGCAAACCTGATGTCAAACGATTGTAGCAGTATTGAAATCAATTCGGAGTCTACAGTCCAAGACTACTTCAAAGAGGCGATCAATTTCGCTAAAGATGTAAGTACCACGGGTAATTTGAAAGTTGTGGTATTATGCATGGCTGGATACACAGAAAGTGAGACAGTGCCAAATAACATTGGACAGCACAGAGTGTTTGATCTGCCAAGACAATGTAAAAGGCTATTGAACTATATCACAGGGGATGAATCTAACTTAAACGATATAGATGAAGATGCACTAAGGGAGCAGGTTATGCAAATAATAAACCCTGTAGAAGAATTAGGCAATGGTGATGATGATGAAATCACCAAAAATCCTCTTGTTCCTCGAATGCCTCACAATTCAACAATCGCAACTTATCCACATCCACATCCACCCGATATAACCTATCAACCAACAACCAGTGAATTACTATATGATCTAGGACGGGTGCAACCAGACCATCTTAATCATCAATTACAGCCTGCTTGTCCATTGAATATTGAAGAGCAAACATACATTTTCAATTGGGATGGATGTGGCCATGATCGTCAACAGTACATAGTACCAGGACATGTCATTCAGCCATCAAACGATTTTCCTGCTGAGTCATTGACGCCATTAATGAGTGAACATGGACATTGTATAAATTGTTGTCCCGATCACAGCACACAAGTGGAATCTAATGATGGTAACAGTTTGATTGGTCGGTTTCCTGGTGAACCATCCAATGATTCGGATTTAGGTTACGAAACCATTGAAGACAAGATGTTAAAGTTGTGTTCTGATCTGAGTAACTGAATAACCAAGAAAATATCCGAATAAGGTATTATTATCTTCAGAATAGCTTTAACTCATAAGTACATTTTCATCGTACTTATAGTAGCGATACTGGTTTAACTGTTGCAAGGTACACTCTGACATATACCAATTCAGTACAGAAGCATTATCTGGTGATATTTTTATAGTAAACCTGGCTGAAAAGAAACTTTTTCGGCCGTTAAGAAACTTTTGTTTTAGTAACCTTTATTTTCGTTTATATGTATTTCGTGTCCGTAGTTGAGAATTATTTTTAAAATGCAGAATATCGGGATCAGCATGTAGGACACAGGGAAATCGTTATTAGATAATATGTCATCTTAACAACATACTTGTTTTTATTTTCATAATATGTATCATGACATCAGTGATATGTTATCCTGGATGTAACTAGGGTTTTATAATGTGCCATGATTCACAATATTAGATATGCTTTGATTTTCCAGCAGTTTCATTGGCTAATACATGATCACCTGAGATTCAATATCGACTCAGTTTTTCCATTTTTAGAAACACCGAGTTAATTTTCCTTTTGTGAACTTAATTGCCTCCATGACGAGTTCTTCAGGATGGCGTCCTATGACCATCGGTTTTATAGTAATTAGCACTCACATCATAGAATAATATATAGAAATTAAGGACCTTTGATTAGGTCCATATGGTATTATACTGCCCTGGTTTAAGATGCAGAACTCGGGCTACATGTATGTCCTCGGTCATGGCGATGTAACATGTACATAGTATATGGACACCAAAAGTCCACAATTGACAATTATTAACCCTATGTACACTATTTGCTAATAAAACAGTCGTTAATAAAACCAGGCCAGCGCCATAGGTGCTGGTATCCGTGTTTCTAGAAAAATAAAGAATCCCTATTTATGGGAAAAACACCAACTGCGTAATGACAACCTTAGGTAACTGTTCTGCGTACATGTGTGTTTCGAACTCAATACCGAGTTTTGAAACCCTTGTAGAAAGATATCAGATTGTAGACAATACAAATATTAATTGATGTAATCTTATTATTTATTCTATCTTAAAGGGCCACTACCTTTCCGAAACGGCTTTTAATTTTTAAAATAGGAGTATAAAACGAGATCAATAATTTTGTAGAGTCGCAGAAGTTATTAACCATACTTTTACTAGCACACTTATCATCACCTTCAGAACAGTTTAATTAGAATAAATAAAATGTTATTTTTCATAACGCGGGTCGTTTTATGTTTCCCGCCGTCGTCCTAAATGTCGCGCGGTAGTTGACTATCACTGCGCCAGACGGCAAAACAGCGAAATGAATCTCCACTGTTATCGTACATTAGACAGGAAATCTTGCATATGTTTGGTGTTGTAACCTCATCTTAAGCCATCGATATATATTTTCTTTTGTTATTAATGTTTTTAAGAAACCTTTAAATTTTGCTCCGGAAAGGTAGTGGGCCTTTAAAGATGCTCCACTGCTGTGACAAACGGCATTTCTCTATCAAAATCAGTAACAGTCGAATTAGTATTTTTCTTAAGTTACACAAGTTACTTACTTTACACTATTACCACCATAGAATAGTTTGAGCTTCTAATTTTACTTAAGGTAGGTCCACACTTTTGAAAATCGCGCCAATTCATATGACGCTATACCGGAAGTTGCGGAGGTTGTTTTGAATTCCAGAATGGTTTCCGATACGCTACGACATCACACTTGGATATTTTTTCAATAGGTGAAAATTGTCTACATATAATATTGAATGTTTAAAATCATTAAATAAATCAAATAAAAGCAGTGAAGTGAAAATTATATGCTATCTCTGAGGTTTTTGTAGTCCCTGTCGTAAATGGGAATGGATTTTTAAACACCGGAAGAGCCGTTCGTCGCTATAAATCATAAGAGGGGACCCGGCCCGACCGAAATTCCGGAATTCTAAAAAAATCGCATACGGATTTCCTTTAAACACACAATTTGGAGAAAATCATAAAAACAAACAGACATAAACCAGATATAATATCACAAAAACGTATGAACTGATGTGGAATGTTTTTTGGCGGCATGATTTTCAAAAAATAATCAATTATAACCCATCTTAGCACTGGATGAAATGGGGGTAGGTTGCGAGTTACAAACTTCAAGCATACAAAATTGTGAAAATTTGATCGAGGACCTTGTGTTTTTATATGATATTTGAAAAACATATTACCTTGGGCATATCATATACAAATATTGTGAAATTGACATGGATTTTCATTTCCTTTTTGGCCTATTCATTGATTTTTTACTGGCGAAAATATGGCAAAACATGATAATTACGTATAGAAACGGTCCTGGGAAATAACAAAAATTAGTTAGCATTTGTAAAAATAAAATAGTTTTGTATATTGTTCTATCGTAAGAAAATTAGGACAAAAAATCAACAGGATCGAGACTACATTCACCCTAATATTACAGAAAACATAATTTTAAGAATTTTTCTATTTTCGGTCAGCGAATTTACAGGGATGGTATATCTCAAAAAGTAGTTCGAGAACACCCATTTATCTTTATAGATTTGAAATCTACATGAAAAATGCAAGAAAATAAGACCTGTTAGAAAAAAATGACATGGGTTTTCCAAAAAGTATGGAGCTACCTTAAAGATAAACATATAAAAAAGAATTTATTGCGTCCTGAAAAAGATCCGATGCACTACGTCCTATATGGAATGAAGTACTGATTGCGCTTGCAACAAAAGCAACATGAAATATTTCATATTGTTTTTGCGTTAATATGCATACACAATTAAACATCAATTATTGTTCAAAAGCTGAGTATCTTTTATGCTCTGTCGGCGATAGAGCATTTTTAAATAATAGTGGATAAACAAAAACATCTTTCTCATGTTCCCAAAGTTTGACAAGTTATGATGTTACCGTGATTATGTTTTATTTGTTTTTTAGCTGGTACATTTGTACATTATATAATGATTTTTGTTGTTTTGACCTATATAATGAGTTTAACCATTGATGTAAAACTTCAGCAATTGTCATTTAACATTTTTACATATCTATGAATTTGAAAATTGATTGTGATTTCAGTATTTTGCCTTTTATTTTATAATACAAATGATACAGTTGTGTATTTTTAATTATACTAATGTGTATATTTTGGTTTAATATTACCAGTTATTTTTTTTTAATGAAATCCATGTGCTGATTGATATATTTATTAAATTTAAACAAATATAATATGATTGCTCATTGTATGTACATTGTACTGAAACAATTTTACCATAAATTATTTTTTCAACCGTGATATATATATTCCATTAAAAATTCAACCACGAAATATATATAACTTTAATTATAGTATTGACGATTGTCCATATTTTTGGAACTTTATTTTGTAATGTTTTTATTTAATTTGTACATTGGTAAGCCGTTAACTGAAACATTCCGTTATACTGTAATCTTAAGTTCCATTTAATGTTCATAGTGAAATTATAATAGATTGAGTTTAAGGATATTCCGAATTTGCATATTACAGATTTAGCTGCACTTGCGGGTAGGTATTGATTGTGACGTCATGTGCTTGCGAGCGTAACGTCATACGTTTCGGAGAAAACGACGTGAATTTCGCTCACAAAATAATGACGTAACAATCGATACCTAACCGCAATGGAGCTAACTCTGTAATATGCGAAGACGGAATATAAACGTTTATCATCTACGTCCTTGATTGAGGTATACTACGAATGATCTATTATTGATCTGATTGGATAACGCCCGAACATTTTATATACATGTTTGGTTTAAAGTCTTTTGCATACTGAGTATGTATTTTTGCTGAAAGAAAAGTAACGAATGAAATAAACACGATTTTGGTAACTGATTGCAGTTCGCGGGATCGGCTAACTAAATCATATTTCGTTCACGATTGATATATCCTGATAAAATTGCATAAACGATTGATATATCCTGATAAAATTGCATAAATGATTCTGGATAGAAAGACATTTTGTTTCTGTTGGTTATCAGCCCGTGTCAATATATACATAATAAATGTATATTGATTTTCACGAGTTTGGGTCATAACATGGTGTTTTTTTTCAGAGGAAACAACATAATTTTTACTCCTAACTGAATTACGTCACAATCGATGTCTACCCACATGAGCAGACTGCACTGCAGTACGGCAAAAAGGAATTATTCCGAAGTATCCCGTCTTTGCATATTACAGAGTTAATTCCCTTTTAGCTAGGTTTTCATTGTGACGTCATGATTTTGTGAGCAAAATTTACGTCGTTTTCCCTGAAAAGTATGTTTTTGCGCTCTCAAACACAGGACGTCACAATGAATACCTACCCACAAGGGCAGATAACTCTATAACTTGCAAATATACATTTACAAGGTTACGTTTATTTAGGGCTAGTGACCATGATTTAATACAACTTTGCTAGAATCTATTCCGTCTTTGCATATTACAGAGTCACCACCCTTGTGGGTAGGTACAATGTATCCATTGTGACGTCATTGTTTTGTGAGCGTAAATAATCTGTAATACGCCAATATGGAATAGGAAGGACTGATACATTTTTTAGTCATTATTTTATATCATTTTATGAAATTTGCTTGTCATGATAAACATTTTGAAGTTATATTTTACATTATATTATTTTTTTACAAAATCATCAGTATTGTAAATACATTTAAGTCGCTTAAGTGCCATATGAGAATTCCTTATTTGCCATGACGATGTTCATTATGTTTTATAAAAAAGCTAATTTAATTCACTTATTGCCTGTCGTAAAACTGAAGCCTATCCATTCCTTTAAGTTTAATAAAATCATCTGTTTGGATGTACTAGTCCTTTACATGAGCGTCCCACCCACTACAGTGTAATTTCATAATTTTCTGTTTGTACAACATACACCATAATTAATAACTTGTACTTTCATAAGTGATTTTGTACACCATACGCCATATTTAATAGCTTGTACTTTCATAAGAGGTTGTTCTAGTTTAAGAACGCGGTCCAAAATGTGACATCGTATTGATATCAAAAGCTGTCATAAAATTGGTCAGCATAAATGTCGAATTTCTTTTTTATATATTATTTTCAACATATATAAAATGTTTGATTTATCCGTTGAAAGAGGAAATATCCTTCGAATTCTCTTTTGAGCTTAAAGGGAAATAACTGGTATGTATATTGTTTAGTGTTTAATGATTTGCTTTATTTATATTTGTTGTGGCAACTAAGATTTTACCATAAATTTCATATCTGCAACGATAGCCTTCAAGCATCGACTATGTATGTCTCAGTCACAGTCTTGTTGTCCAAGATTGTTGTAAATTGAAGTTTTCGTTTTATTTACAATTTCTGAATGAATTTCCGTTTTATTTACATTTCGGACATATATTTGATTTGTTTTTATTCCTGTCTCATTATAATGAAGACTAAACACGAAAGTTTTGATAAAGTCTAGTTATTTATCATTTAAATACCATTAAAGGTCCGCTACCTTTCCAGAACGGCTTTTAATTTTTAAAGTGGGAGTGTAAACGAGATTAACATTTTTTATAGAGTCGCAAAATTTATTGGTTTACCGTTAATACTACACTCATCATCACATTCTGAACAATTTGATTAGAAAAAAATAAATATTAATTTTCATAACGCGGGTCGTTTTATGTTTCCCGCCGTCGTCCTAAATGTCGCGCGGTAGTTGACTATCACTGCGCCAGACGGCAAAACAGCGAAATGAATCCTCACAGTAAACATAATATATTACGGAGGGAATCTTGCATTTATTTGGAGTTGTTAACAAATATTAGGCCATCAATAGAAATTTTGTTATGTTAGATTTGTTTTTAAGAAACTTTGATTAAATGTTTAGGAAAAGTAGTGGGCCTCAACAATACCATAAACATCGAATCAGCATTCAAATAAATTCATGAATAAACTGTATCACTATGTGTTGGGTGTGGTTATTCCTCAACTAGATAAAGGAGACTGTCTTGCTGTATTATTCATGATAACGCGAATACGACCGAGAATTATCTAAAGGATGTCGATCTTCGTTAAATAGTTTTTGACTGATTATAAAAATGATGGATTTTATAACATATGCTTTGCAACAAAAATATGTTTATAAAACCAAAAACATAAAATGTTTGTAACCTCAGTCTTCCCGCCTTCATCTGAAAAAAAGTTCAGATGACACAACGCGAATGCGAGGAAAAGGCCCGTGGGGCCCGTACGTTCAAAAGTCTATAACCTTAATCACACGACTAGAGAAAGTTTCTTATCTCATTGCTGTAAAACCAATGATTATATCTTCTCTAAAATGCATAACTATGTAGATGAGTTGGACTTTTTAAGAATTTACCTGGAATTGTATCAACTTGATTTTAAAATTATTTTTAAACTGTGATCAGCCTTATCAACTCTTGAACAACAGTACTCGGGACGAGACGGGCATATCCACCCTTTTCATGGCGAGCAATACAATAATACCTTATACTGTCTTTAAGTCTTCTTGTGCACGAGCTTTGACTTTATCCAACATCCCAATTAGTTGCATGGATCCGATTTCCAGAATCTGAACAAAACGAGAAAATAATGGACACTTTCATCAGCTTTTTTTGGCCTCATCGACGGCGCTCATCTTACAAACTAGCTTAGATCGACTGTAAGGTTGGTGATTGATGATAGTTTAAATATTTCCTTGTAAATGCTTAAGCTGGAGCAGTACAAATTAATGAAACATTTTTAATTAAGAATAATAGAGATAACAACTGAACGATGAAGCATATAATCAACAAATGCCAAAAACAACTAATCTCGTTTCTTGATATAAGACAATAATATCTTACGATATATCTTGATCTCGAAATCTCAAATTGTTCTTATCTTGGTTCGTAACAGATTGACTTATAAATACAAAAACACAAGATTAAGAGGAATAGGAACAAACAATGAATAAATGAAAAAAATACATAAATTTGAATAAAAAAACAGCAGAATACTCAATCTGTATCTCCTCAATCATCATTATTATCTTACATAAATACATGTTAATCATTTCGAGTTAATGTGCCCTATTAAATTAAGAAAGTGATATTTACATTGTATAGATATCAAAACATTTCCTAACTATGACATATTTGTATAGACCAATACGTGTCAAGTTATAAGTAACATTGCTCTATAGCGATAGCAACTGGTACAGTGACCCATATATAAATAAAACGATTTGTAACACCTTTGTTCGCTTTCAAAACTGTTGAAATATCATAATGAAGTTTCATCAGATTTCCTTAATGGTTCTGAGACATTCCCGAAAAAGATATCTTTATACCCCAGCGCGTGCAGACATTTTAGATTTTGCTTTACATTGTTAAAAACACGTACATGGACTCTTGCATAATGTTTGTAAGTAATACACCGATATACAAAATGTATATATGCGCAGAGAAGCACACCTCACACTATTTAAAGTTAGCTTTACTACATACTACATTGTCAATTTACTCACGACATTGATGTTTATGCATTTGAAGGAATAAAGAATTGAAATTTGAAAGGACCCCCCCCCTACACACAAAAAATATAGATAGATAAAAATTTAAAAAAAATCAAAAACCAAAAAAACTAGTATCCATTTTAATAATATAAAATATTTTAAGTAAAAAACAAAGTAATAAGGAAGTATATTGTGACATTTTTTTATAATCACTATTAGCTTTTTTTACTCACAATATTTTTTGTTAGAGTATAGTCTTAGTTTTGATAAACGCAACTTAAGTGTAAATGAACATTTAACTTCTTATTTCAAAGGTAAGTTATTTGAAAATAACCCGAAACGCATTATCAATAATTGATTTTCAATTAACCACATATTTTCTTTATTTTCATATTACAAAGTTATCTGTCCTTGTATACAGGTATTGGATGTGATGTCATATGTTGGCGAGCGTAACGTCTTATTATGTGAAAACGACGTGTGTTTAGACGTCACCATGGAGACTTACCGCAAGGAAGGTAACTCTGTAATATGCAAAGACAGATTATCACTTACCAGCCTTCTGCACCCATCTTTTGCCATTTCAAAGCATTAGCATAAACAGCTCGTAGATGGGAATCGGCGATGTTACTTATCTGTAATAGAAAGTTGATGGCATGATTACTTCATCCAGGTGACCATTGCATAGGATAACTTACATATAAATGTTAGCTTAGATAGTCAAGATTATTAGATGTAATTTCATCTACCGGTGCAACCTATAACAATACGGTAAGCCAACGAATAGTAAGGTTGACGGTGTCATATTCTCTATAGACGATGAGTAATCCCAGAAATATTTGTTCCTTGGGGATATTGCGTAGATTTATATTTGTGTAATTATAAGATCTGTAATGGACAACATGATTGTGACAAGGCTGGAATGCTAAATTTTTGGGTTTGAAGAAATTGAAAGTGAAAAAAAACCTTGAAATAAACCTAAATCAACATTTCAAAGAAATAAAAACCTACATTTTATTACAATATATATGCAATATCTTTATGAAATACAAAACAAAAGGCATGCCATGAAGATCGTATGCAATTATCAAATACCTAATATATAATTATTCAAAATAAATTTTCAAAATAGCAAATTAAAGACAATGACTCATTTACAATTGTCGTTAACTGTCATAAATCGTCTATGTTGTTATAGCTATGACTACAGTTTAATTATGTATAATCCACTTCGGATTTATGATGTGTGTGGCTAAAAAGGACACCTTAGTCACGTGACTGATCACCCTAGGATAAAATATCAGATTTCCCATTAATTTAAACTTCCTGGTATAAAATTTACAGAGGCTGGTCGTGGGATTGTATTAACTCGCAATGATTACATTAAGTACCCTGTTAGTGGTATTGACTATTAGTGGTCAGGCCAGAATGTACTCTTATGGAAATGAAGTTTTTTGTCCTACAACCGATACAATCACTACTGGCATGTTCCCGGCTTGTAACAAACGGAACTGCTCACAAAAGGTATGTAATTGTTACATATGCTTGTTAATGGTAACGAGCTCAGTGAAGAGGAACAGATGTAAATAAAACTCTGTCTATTTGCATTATAAACTTTACTTGAGTCAACAAGATAAACACCCAAAACTTTGATCTAGTTATTGATTGTGTTTTATGCTATATTCGTTTAAATACAAAGTACACTTATTATCTAGAATGTGTGAGAATTCACATAAATGTTTAATTTCGGAGATAACCTAATATTTAGCTCGTTGTTAAATTTGTTTTCCATTTGTTAAACTATTTAATATAGTTGCATGTGACATCTCACTTAAAGGATATGAAATGTGTTTTCTGTACCATCTGGGTATTGGGGTAAGATATCGGTCGGGTATATGCTTTGTGATTCAGTTTCTCCAGACATAATAGCTCTGCAATCATTTCATTGTAAGACATCTTTATCACTTCACGGAAGGGTGACTTTATCGTAAACAAGTGTCATGGGAGAAACGCGAATTGAAATGCATACACACTGTTGACATAGTAACCAATGATCAGAAAATGTGTTTTTTAACAAAAAAAGCGATTTACCTTCACAAAAGGGACAAATTTAAACGGAATTCAAGATAAAAAAGACAAAAGAAACTAAAAAAGTGCAAATCATTACGCTGTAAGAAAAGAAACCAACCAAGACTAGATTCACTGTTTTATCACTAATGCTAGATATCTATCTTTTCAACGAATCTTGAAAATCACATCAAGCCAATAAAAACGCTAGTCATCCAGATGAACAGAACTATTTGATTAAAAGATATACATAGTGCAAGAAAATATCCATCCTGTGCTACATAATGATGACAACCACAAATATAGATAAATCTTTCAGTTGTACACAGCAAAAAGTGCATACACGTTTTACGTACGTTATAAAACGCATGTTAAACGCATGTTGAGGACCACGCATGTAAAACGCACGTACGAAACGTACGTAATAAGTGTGTTAAACATGCGTAATACGCATGATAAACAGACGTAAAACGTAACCGTATGTAAAACGGACGTTTCAAAACATGTGTTATACATACGTTTCATCCTATTACAAAATCCACCTTTTTTATTTGTTTTATGTACGTTTACATGGTCTTTGAAGTTGCACCACATATTTGTCATTTTGAAAATTAAAGTTTAATTCCATTTTATTTGTATTTTCGGTTCCTGCCAATGGCTGATATTTTTTCATACATAGTTTGTTGTATTTACAAACGAGTGGCTACATATTGATAACTTTCATACTCTTGGGATGATTTTATTTTTCCTACATCAATTTGTCCTTAACGTCACTTCATCACTTACATTTTTAATAAAGGCTAAAATCTGTACAAAATTCGTGCCCAGTGTTCAATTGTTTTCAAATTCTTGCTAAATGATAATATTGTTATAATTTTTTTAAAACATATGAACGAAAATGACCTTGTTGAATATCCATCGATTGGGAAAAAGGAAAGATCTGTCAAGCGGAGCGGTCAGCAAAACCACAGGGATCTGAGAATTAGTTAACTGTTAATGTTAGAATCAGACATGTAATAGCACAGGCGTCTGCTTCTGGTTTTGAAAAAAATACAATAACCTACCCCTACTATATAGTAGGGAAGGCTATTATTTTTTTTTAACCAGAAGCAGACGCCTATGTACTCCCATAACATGTGAGTCGACTGGTCAGCCGTTTTTTTATCGGACGTTATTTCGCTACACGACGTTATGTTCAAAAAGTGTCTCGTCGTGCTATACCTCTGACATCGTTGGAGTAACGCCTATCGTAAAAGCGATGTCATCGATGTAGCCTTGCACAAGTCCACAAATGCCTCAAATGACTTGAACATTTCAAGAAGAATTCTAATGAAGATCCGAAGTAAAAGTCAGTAATCTATTTTCTAGTTTACAAACTAAATACATCTATATGCATTTTTCCTTTACGTATGCATAATGTAGCTACACTTATAATCCTTAGCTACTTGTATAATGACAATTTTAGGACATATACTCATGATCTCGTAGATCAAACAGCATCCTCGATACTCCAGCGGTTAGAGATCGTAAGTGATCGGAACCCCTGGAGTATCGAGGATGATCAAACAGCAGTTGTAGACCTACTACATTGTACATCATGAAGCGCTGGTCAGCTGATATAGATCATATGTATTCAGAGCATTAGTCTTCAAAACTGTTAAAAATAAAATCTAAAAAGACAGAATCCACATTAGCGATTTTGCTTCTGTTCACAGCAGAAGATGTACATATAATTGTATCATCATACGATATTGAAGCTGCATTATTCTATCAGGAGGCTTGTATGAGGTTCACTATAAGTTGGAAGAAGACATATATAGATAACATGAAACCAAAACAAAGAGGCTATAAAACTTGTATTTGCATATGGGAATAACATTTTTGAAAAAAATACTGCAGGTCTTCAATAACATTGATAAAACTAATGTTTTACATGTAATTAGTAGGGTACTTTTAACCGACGTTCGCTATACATGTGAAGGAAAACAAACGTACGTAAAAAATATGTTAAACATACGTTTAACGCATGTTTTTTCAAACGTATGTAAAACATGCGTTGCACTTTTTGCTGTGTAACTTTAATCCCTGTTGCCGAATGTGATATCACATTACTGTTAAAAAGGATACTATGGTGTTAGATTTTCTGGCAAATCCATCCACATGAGGCGTCGTGAATTGAAGGACAAAAAAGTTTATGTAATACGAAGTCATATCGCACAACATGAACATTACCTACATATATCAGCTATCGTATATGCGGTTATTTACGCGAATAAAAAATATGCGATTTTAGATTTGAACTAAAATATTTTTTCAGCAAAATTTGAAATTACTCAATCCGGTTTTGAAGGCATATATGATTCAACTATTTGTTTTTATTCTGCGGATACAGTTTCCGCGATCAAAACCTTTCTTTCAAATGTATCTGCAGATTTTCGAGGATTTTGTCACGAGGACAACGGCAATGACCTGTTTGGTATTTGGGTTATAGCACAAAAGTGGACAAATATGTATGTATATATATACAAATATATATAATGGGTTTATGAGAATTTTATAAATATACACACAGTTATGATGACGATTTGATGATATATTAGGAAACATTGCAACTGAAATAAGGCTGAAAACACATGCATTAAACAACCTTAAACTGTCTGTATATGTTAAGGTATACGTAGTATCCTATTGGGTACCTTCCATTATCTACAATCAACAACACCAATGTTAAGTTTCTCAATGTCAAGTTTCCTTTCGTTTTCAGAGTATGAGTCATAAACAGTTTATACCAGGCTAGTGACATAGTTGTGCCTGTTAATATGGAGGATCTCGATATTTTATCTGTTATTTGGAAATATATTAACATCTGATCTAGGACAACACCAATCTTTATCTAGGTAGATAACATTTAATGTTCTACATCAAAATATAATCTAATTCAATAAATAACCATTTTTTTATACATTTGTTTCTGCAAAAAGTAGAGTTTCCTACTGATTCATATATCGAAAATATTGACTTTTGTGTCTTTCGACGGCGGAAATGTAATTCACGTTCATGTTTATTTATTTTGTTTTGTCACTGCAAAAAAATTGCTTAGTGCGGCGAAAACGAAGATAATTACTGCTTTTACGAGACGAAATCTTGAAATGATGTATATCAGCTACCATAACATTGAACATTTATATTGAAATTCATATATATATCCGAGTGTTATATTTCACGAGAAGTCATTAAAATTGACTATTTTATCACTGAATGTAAATAACAAACGCTCGCTCCCGTATATCTCTACTCCCCATCAATGGCACGTTAAAACCTGTTTCAAATGATATACATTTTACAATGAAAATTAATGGGGTAAATCTGTGATCATATAGAACTTGTTGACTACACTGTCTTCCCCTTCATCAATAGAGCGAGACAGATACGTTTATTCCTTGAACAACTGGTTGAAGGGGAAATTGAGTCATTTTGCAACTTTGAACGCATAGTTGTTATTCAGGGAATCAAAGATGGCGCGGCGTAAGTTGGAGTCTAAAGTTTTACATACTCTCCTTGTGGTATTGTTATTCTGCGGCGTGGATGCGGTGAATTACAATTATAAATGCCGTACATCTCGGGACTGTTCTCTTGGTGTAAGTATATATTAGGTAACTTAAGGTGTTTATACATTGTATATGTATATGATATATAGATGTAGGCGAAGCATGTCTGACATTACAGGAAACAAAACGTCATCTTCACCTGTGTTCACGGAGTGTTTTCAGTGCAGTGTGTAGTGTATTAAGAGTAGTTTTATACAGGAGTTTTGTTGTATCGATATCAAATTCTATAGATGTTTCCCTTTTCTTTTTCATGTCTTGATTGGCAGATTGGTATAAGGTCAATATTAAACTTTGACTGAGGTTTTATGATAATGATCAAAATCGTTAAATTATCAAACTTTCTTTACACCCGACACAAACGTCACGTATTATGTGGGTATATATTCTAGGAATTTTTTTTTTTTTTTTTTTTTTTTTTATATATATATATTTCAAAGCATTTCATGTATGCATAATGACGGTTTCATTACCAGTTTTACTTTGTCAAAAATATTCGAAGAACATCTTTTATGGAACAAACAATGTGATGGAAATTTGTCCGGACCATTGATTAGCTAATTAATTATGAAATTCAAAAGTACAAATGTTAAGGGACAGGTAATTATATCTAGGTATCAAATATATACATTTGAAAAGTCATATTCACATTTTGGTTGTAAATATCAACTAAAATGCGTGCGTGTAGGTAAAAACATTTAGAATTCTTCAGTGCAGAATGCACCTTATTTCAAAATGGCTGCCCTGGTGGCAGTTTGAGATGTCTCTACCTAAATGTATATTACAGCCAAGACTTTACTTTATATTATGATAACGGGTATGCTTCCTTTTTTCACACTGAGGTCTATGGGAAATTATTTAGTAGGCTACTTTAAATTAGTAATTTCTCATCATTACCTCCATCTGCAAAAAAATTAAATAGTTTTGCATTAAGATATATTGAACATATGCTTTTGAACTATTTTAAAAAATGAATATATATTTTGATTTTATATACCGTATTTTCGGCAGCTCATACGCTACACACTGGATTCATGGGATGCCGTTCTTACATGACGCTGTCTGTTAATAGGACGTTAAGTGATCAAACAAACAAACAAATACATACTGTATAACATGATTTTTTCGTGAGTTCTTATTAACCATATTTCGTGTTAAGACATATTCGTGGTTGGTGGGTTAAACATTGATTCCAATAATATATAATAGTATATAACAGCTTTCTTACATTCGTGGTTTAAAAACACTTACGAAAATCATGGAAATTTCTACAATATGAATATTTCATGTTATACAGTACAAATGTAATTATATCTTAATGTTAGCTTAAGAAAATGAAAACCATTCTGAATGTTTTCCTTGAATAAGTAAAGTTTTATCAGCTTAATCTTAAAATGTGAAAGACTGATTACTATTTCCCACATAAGCAAATGTGGCTTTGATTTTATCACTTGATAGTTTCACCTAATCTTTGTGTGATTTGCACCAATTTGCTCGAACATGCCTCAATGGTAATTACTGCATTTAAATTGTCAAGTGAATCAGTGCCGCTTAGTTGTACAACTAAATCTCTCAGAACATAGTCATCTTATTAATAGTGTGTCGATTTATAGAATTAACTATACTTAAAATGAAATGTTTGGAGTTAATCGAGTAAAAAAAAAGAGTGAAGGTATTATTACATGACGAGTTATAAAAGGAAAATAAACAATTTTGTTTATTTCTCTTTACAGTGTCGATATATAATGTGGATATTCTAACATACTGTATAACGTGTAAATTTTGCGAGTGGTTCATTTTCGCTGGTTTCGCGTTTTCACTAAACACCAGCGAAATATCCATACTGTACTTAGGAACAATAGATTACAGATGATACACCACAGACAAATGATTTTTTTTTCTCACAAACAAGAGAAGACTAATAATTTTTCAAAATTTCATGGCACTATGTCCTATATGGAATGAAGTACTGATTGGGCATGCACGAAAAGCAAAATAAAATATTTTATATAATTTTTGTGTTAATTAGACATATATACACTTAAACAATTATTGTTCAAATGATGACTTTCGTTTACGCTCTATCGGTGGTAGAGCATCTTTAAAGAATTAGTGAACCACGAAATTGAACCTTCACGAATATGTAGGAAACTACAATATATTGACTCCGCTAATTTGAAGCGTTATACAGTACATGGTATATCTTTTTTAATAAATAATACATTGATATCATTTGGGATGTCAAATTAAGATAGCTTTGTATCTGAAGAAAGACAACATGAATGTAACCCCCCCCCCCCCCCCCCCCCCCCCCCCCCCCCCCACCCCTGGAGAACTTACTTTGGTGTACTATATAATCTATATAACAATTATTTTAAATAGAATGTTGTATTCAATGCTAATTGCAGATTTGTATTTATTTCAGATGCGATTTCAGTCTGATTCCTATTTTCACTGCACAATAGGAATGCTGCAAGGTAACTTATTTAATTAAGATTTGTATTGTATTAAAGGGGTAGATATGATAGGACCAGTATTTGGCCTTAATTTTTCAGGCCGAAAAATATTAACTCTGATCCACATCAATTTCACATCAATAAATACTCTCATACTTGCTATTCATCAAAACATAACTTTTTATAGCCATGTTCACGATGTGCTCCACCTATGACGTCATCAAATTGATGATTTTCCTCTTCTCGCCAAATTTTGCTAGAAATTCGTCATCTTTAGGTTAGAAAAGGATTGAAATGGATTTGGCCGCCACCTTGGACCAACTTCATATTTTGCATGGATATGCGTAAATACACGATGCACAACCGGTGAAAATCTCTTTCTGCTCCATGAAGGCGGCCACATTCATTTTTAGAGAAAACCACTCAAAAAGTATGACTTTTCAAGGATTTTTATGAAAAATGGCGGGAAACTGCATGTTGATTACGTCATAGTGAATATAATTGGCAAATGCGGGATAATTTCGGGATGTAATGTGTTAGCAAATGTATTCATCTGTTATATGGCAAAATATGTTGTTCTTTACTGGAGAATTAATTTTGCGGCCATATTCGAGTCTTAACGTACCTTCTCCTTTAGCGGAAATATATTTAGTGTGAAGATGTAAATGAGGCAGTTGAAATGATTAGATATTAAATAAAATTCTTCTGTCATAAAACGCATTTTTATATGTTTATATTTACATCTAATTATCTTATTATTGGGCAACGGAAATGGCTAACTTTCAAACATGACAAAAATATTAAGAAATATCGAGCATATAAAGTACTGAATGATATACAACTTTGTACCTATATTTTCGTTGTACTTCTGATAAAAACTTCACTCACAACACTCATCGAAAGTGAACAGCAAATTTTCTTTTCTTTCATTATAGAAATTATGTGAACAAAATGATACTTATGACCAATGTAGAAACTGGGAATGGTTTTTTGACTTGACCGACTGATTTTAATCTGAAGCACAAATCGTTCTATCAAGGAAATGTACGCCATATTCAGTTAATCACTTAGATAAGCTCTCTTTGCTTGTTCTAATATTTTCAATTTTACCTATACTTCTTAACAAAATATTTTAACTGCAGAATGGAAGGCATTTAAAGAACTACATCAGGTTTTGGAAAATTACGAGTCAAAAAGCGACGAGGACGCGGTTGAAATGAACCCTCCAACCGTTAGCGCTGTGGGTTTCCATATGATTTCGGACAGCAGGAACAACGTTAAGAACAATCCCAATCTTAATCTGACATTTCGTTTGCCAAGGAATAATCAGTACAGTAAGTAAACACGTGTAAAATAATACAATTGCTGTTTTGTTGACATAACAATATGAACATTATTAGTCTTCTCTTACTTCGCCAAATTATCAAACCTTTGGCTTGTTTTTTGTTTGTTGTTTGGTTTTTTTTTTGTTTGTTTGTTGTAGTTGACTTTTTTCCTTTTTTGTTTGTTTATTTTTTTGTGTTTTTATTTGTTTAAAGACTTATTTAAAAAAAAACAGCCATGGTCATTTAAGGATGAGCCAGGTTTGCGAAGTGGACGAAACCAACCGGAAAACTCGTAGATAAAAAAACCACTGACCTGCCGTCAGTAATGACAACTGACCCACATTGGTATCGGTCTCGCGATCCACAGGTGGATATCTAGTGGTAATATATCTGCTTCACTCGGCCATCTTACGAAATTGTCTTTAGAGATTTAATATTATGAATTGTGTAAAGATAATGATTTTTTTTTTATTATGTGTGTTATTTACCTTTTTATCGAGACTTATATAACAAGTTTTCTTTCCTTCAAAATACAGCTTTACACGAGACCTAATGTGTCCTTGACAAAGGTTTGTTTGAGACAAACAGTATAAGGTCCTCCATAGCCTATATCAAACAATTTTCTTCCTCATTTTTGTATCTTTAGCTTTGATATCCAGATTAACGTATTTTAGATTAGATAATTTTCAGTCTATCATTAATAAAAAAAAACACACTTTCTTCCTGATTGTATAATCTTTCAGTTTTATTTGGGTTTTTAACGAAAACTGGTATAAGGTGAACATTTTTTCCATAGCCCGATGAAATGAAAAGAATTAGTTAACCAATACTTATAAAAAAATTCGAATACTTGGTAAAACAAAATTCGTTTTATATATGATTCCATTTATAGAGGTATGCAATAACGATTCAGCCAATCAGAGAATATCTTTTGTATGAAAAATGAAGAAATAATACTTATTTCATTATATCGTTCATTACAAAATGTTTTTTTTTAAATACATCGTAAAATCGCGAAAATGAAATCTCCATGGAAATAATTACCTTTATCTGGGTATAAAATATATAATGTACTTACCATTTTTTTTTATTTAAGCAACGAAGGCTCTTCTAGTAAAGTTTGTCGGCGAAAACGACCCGAGTTATCCCGAAGTTATTGATCCATTCTATAAAGACAACCCGCGATATCGGCTCTTCAACTTCCCTCTCTACAGAGCCCCGGAAATAGACAAAATCCACCCCGTAAGTTATCATGCACCATCTTATATTCTTCAATCTATCTTTTAGGAGTACTCATTAAATATATCTTAAATTATATCAATAATTGTACAGTAAACACGGAAAATATTCTAGGTATTTATTTCCTAATACACCGGATGTGTTTTCTGTGCAACACCGGTATTGAGTCAACCTCGATCCCATATTCGTGTCGGTGCTTATTTTCACGTATCCGATATTTTTTCGCGTCTTTGTTATTTTTAACACATTCTCGCGAACTTCGCGGTCAATCACTGATATTGACAATAGTGCATTCATTATACAATTATTCGTGTAACATTTGAATCCAGTTCAATTACTCTCATGAATTTACGTTATAATGCGTATTTCGCGAAAAAATGGGTTAGTATGAAGTCAGTAATATAATGTGTTCTTGAAATGAATATAAAGTCAATAATATAAATAAAAATAGAATACTTTTGCTTGATGTAAAAGACAATAATCTATTTGGTAAATGTTTTCATTGGAGAGAACTTATATAAGCTTTGCCTGTTGTTCAATCCATTTGACATACAAAATCATTGTCAATAAAAGATGAAATGAATTGTATTCATTCTGTTGTAACCAGAGAGAGATTGTTTACGGGTGCTTCATGGGCCTGGACTGTCAAAGGGAAAAACGGGTATACCTCATCACACTGACCGCCTACACACTGAATCCAGCACACCCCGGATCTAGTCTTACCTACCATTTCACCGTATACACAAGTATATATGTTTCTTATATACATTTTATAGATAAATTTATATTATATAAAATTCGTTTATTTGTTAAAGTTTAATTTTTTTTAATTTATGTCTTCTCGCCTAAAAAGGAATTACTAAACATATAAACAAATGAAATTAAAAGATAAATGTTGTTATTTATTTTGGATGATTTTGAAAGGATTCAAACTTGCAAACTTGCAAATTCATGTAGTATTTCCAAATTCTGCAATTTAAAGAGAAAAAAGGAATTAATTTATGAAAAAAAAATTGTTTTGACATCATTCATCATAAACAAATATTTTTGTTATCTCAATTACTGAAAACTTACTTATAATCTCGTGCGATTTAACTTCACGGGCAATGGTAAATCGCGAAAATACAGCCCCGCAAAAATGATTCAGATGAAGGTAAAGTAGAACCATACAGTACTCGATCGCGAAATTAAATCGTCATGAAAAGTCGGTATACGTGAAAACGCGAGATTAATTCGCCACGAAAATAACTCGGTTTACAGTATGTCTGCCATCAAAAATGTTCATGATGTGAATAATGTCTTTTTTAGCCAGAAATTTTACCGGATCCAATAAATTGACATTAGCGATGGCTTATATTCACTGCCAACGCAAAATGCATGTGGTGTTTGAGCCACTCCCAGAAATGTTCACCTCATCTGATACTTATTATGATGTCCAATTGATGGAACTCGACACAGGCACTCTGCAAACAATCCAGGTGCGTTATTAAATGATCGTTGGTGAGTTAATAGAGAGACTCAAAATGTATCAACATTAAATAGTTACCTGAATCGTGGATGTTGGGTATAGAAATTTGTTTCATCTGTCATGAATGCTCATTTTTACGGCTCATGCCATACATTTAATAAACTTGTTTATGTTGTGTGACAATAACCAGTTTAAATTTATTTCATTTAAAATCGTATTTGACAGATTTTGGGATAGTTTGCATTTGGTTTGTATTGTATTCCATTGTCGTTTTAGCACTGCGCCATACTCATATGTAGTCCGCTAAACCTGCCTAGATATTATTAGGTTATGAGGCAAACAAACATTAAAAAGCCTAATAATATGCTTACTAATTCATATATTGTGCACTTGTGTGCACAACAATACTTATTATTATTAGAAAAATATATTGAGCACATTTTAGACATTTTTAGAAATTACTACTTTACGAGAGGTATATTTCTTAAATAACGAGTTGAAGAGTTCTAAAAGCCTAATTAATTTTTCACTAACGAATAAGTTGTTCAATTTATTTCCAGATTAAACATGGATCTCTTGGGTATGAGCATGAGTTCTCCGACATCACAAACGGAAGATACATAATGGAGGTAAATGCATCAAGGCGAGATAATCAATTAATTACTATATCAGTATTTACAGTAGTTGGTATTCCATAAAAATACAGTATAAAGCAAACCTATTTTGTAATTAATAAAGTTATACCTAATGATAACATTAAGATTTCAAATTGGTTGCACAAGTTTAACACTTTTTCAGGTGCAAGCAGTTGATTGTATCATTATTGTGCCATGTCCTCGGTCACAGTCAGGAATCCTAGAAGTAGATTACAAATCAGGTTCGTACATATTCCTCCAAAACTCTTCGGGGAATCTTTAATTGAGTTCAGGATGAGTGCATATTTGCACTATTACTTACTTTTTGTTCCAAGGGGGAAGATTGCCTCATTCTTTATCAAAACCAGTGAGAATTGCTTAACTAACACCGTAAGAACAACCGAAATTATATGATGATACATGAAAATAATTTTTTTCCTAAGGGTTATTTTATATATGTATAATGAAATACAGGTTACGTTTGATACAAGCCCTCCACCTCTGGGATGCGGGTTCGAATCCCATGTGGGGCAGTTGCCAGGTACTGACCGCTGGCCGGTGGTATTTCTCCGGGTACTCCGGCTATCCTCCACCAACAAACCTAGCACGTCCTTACATGACCCTGGCTGTTAATAAGGACGTAAAACTAAACAAACCAAACCAAAACGTTTGATACAGAATTTTACAGGAATAACCCTCGACATATATTTCGTCTTTTTCCTTTATATTATTCATGGTTTTTTAATATATATTTCTAACATTATTTTCTCTTAGTAAAACTAAAGATTACACCGTTAATCAGTTTATTGTGTCCTTTTTCGCATCACTTTTATTTGCTCTATATTAGGGAGTAATAATTAATTTGCGATCAAGAACTTTTACATTCATGTATTATTTTTACTATATGATAATCATGCATTCATATATTACGCGGAATGTTTCTTTTTGAAGAAAAAAGTGGTTTTACTATATTTCCGCAGATTTCTTTTAAGATTGGATCTTTTCATTGTTCTTCATTCCTAGTTATAAATCTGAATTAGTGAAAACATCTGGTTGCAGTCCACTTTCATCATCAAAGCCATACATTGCTTCGTCCTCTTTACATAATTAAATTACGACAACGTGAAGTTAGCACCGTATTCGGGATTCAAATAACGAATCCGGTGCCAGCACCTTATTCGGGATTCAAAAATGAACTGATACATAACAATTTATCGAGATATTAAGGTTTTTTTGAGGTTGTAAAATTATGTTTCGATCTGGTTTTTTATGTCTTGAAATTGTTATTTATTTGTTCATTTTTGAATCCCGAATACGGTGCTGGCACCGGATTTGTTCTTCGAATCCCGAATCCTGAATACGGTGCTAACTTCACGTTTCGATGCATTTTTGCTACATGATGTTGGTTGATATTATTCAAGTATAAAGTAAAAGCGAATGATAAAAATACCCTTTTCTGGTAACAAATTTTGGAAATCAAACGTGAATCTGTGTGGTCACTCTAAACATTGAAATCTTCAAAATATACATACTTATTTTGAACAATGTCAATTAAAAGATGCTTTTGCTATACGTGTACTATATATGTTTGTTCTATTTCTTAAAGTAATTGCTGTAACTACTGACGTAACCCCCCATCATCTCACGTCGGATTCAGCGGCAATATATGCAGCTATTGGTGTTGCGGGCGGTATATTACTTCTCTGTTTTCTACTGGCATGCTTTATGCTTTCAAATGGTAAGCATATTTAAAAAATGATTTCATGTGTGATTTTATATAAATTTTATCTACATACAAATTTTGTAATGACTGAAATGTTGCAAACTTACTTATTTTAGCTTTAG